>NC_069387.1:112742000-113053500 GCF_027475565.1 Acinonyx jubatus | reverse complement strand
CTCTTGGCCTTTATTCAAAAGAACACTTGACATTTACTGAGGATTTGACTATGGGCTTTTTACTTTAAGAACTTTTATCTGGGTGAAATCCATAATCAGCAATCCTGTGATGGTGGTACTTTCTCATCTGCCCTTTTCAGGTGAGGAAACTGAGACACAGGGATAATTTATCCAACATGACACGGCCAGGAAGAAGCAAAAGCCAAGTTTTGAGGCCTGGCATTCTGACTCCAGAGCCCATGATCTCAACCACCCCTCAATGCTGCCTCTCTAGAAGAAAACAGGGAGAGTTCCCATAGGATATATTGGAGAAGAATGGCACAGTTAGCCTGGTAGAAAGATGAATTCTTCCATGGTGTTCAGACCTGTTGTGGGAAGTAACAGAAGACACAAAGACTAAGGTCTGATAGGCAAAGTGGGAAATGGCCTAGCACTGACCAAAGAGTTAAACAGGGCCGAACGCTGAGGATATCATGTAAGAGGATCACAGTTTCAGTATCCTTTGAAAAGCGGGATGCCAAGGATCCACCTCAGTTTGTGTCTGTGTTTTGGGTGAGGGAACAGCAGGTGAGAAAGGGCAGGGATGTCAGAGAGAAATGAAAGAGCAAAGATGCGTGCAGTCCAGGGAGGCTGCCTAGTGTAACAGCAGGAACGGGAGATTTGGACCCAGGGACGACTGGGTTGAAACCTGGCACTTTCTCTTTATTTCTATTGAGTGCATGTAAGTTAGCTCTCTGTGTCTTTGTTTCTGTACCAGCAAAGTAGGAGTTGTTGTTGTTGTTGTTGTTGTTGTTGTTGTTGTTTTTAACTGAGAGCATTATATAGGATTAGATACACGCTATATGCAAAAGTATTAGCATAGTGTTTGATAGGTGTGAGGCATTCCAAAAATATTGGAGGGGAGGGGAGGGGAGGGGAGGGGAGGGGAGGGGAGGGGAGGGAAGGGAAGGGAAGGGAAGGGAAGGGAAGGGAAGGGAAGGGAAGGGAAGGGAAGGGAAGGGAAGGGAGGGAGGAAGGGAGGAAGGAAGGAAGGAAGGAGAGAGAGAGTGAGAGATAGGGGAGGGAGGAGGAAAGAAAGGAAGACCACCCACCAGCTGCTACATCTTACAATGGGGAAATTGGCAGGAAAGGCCTCAAAAGTAGCCAGAAAGGGAAGCAAGACTGCAGCCATATCACAAGTCCTATGACACAGTGCCTGCATGCCACATTTGCCACATAGGATACCAATGCCCGTATTGGCCAGTCCTATTTCCAGAAGGGTCTGCCAGCACATAACAAAAATGGTTTGCCTGTTCATTTATTCCTCCCTTTGCTCATTCAACATTTGTTATAGCCACAGAGCTTGGCTAGGAAGAATGCACAACTGAGGAGATGCGAGAGACAGGACCATCATGATGTAGTGGTCCCCCTGCAGCTCTGTGATCATCCACCTAGTGGCTACATACAGCAGAGGGATCCAGGCACAACACAGTGACGACCAAGACATAATCTATAATTGCCCCCAATTCACTTACTATCTACTAGGAAAGAGACACACGAATACATTTTTACAACACTCATATGATCACTGCTATGAAGTAATTTGGAACGGGGAGGCAACAGTGACAAAATCTTATAAAAGATTTCATGACTGTCAATACTTTCATATCAGGGTCCCATAACTCTTACAGTCACACAAGACCATATAATGGTTACTCCAACATGACTCTCTATGCAATTTATTCAACACTCATACTTTATCAGTCCCTTGTTCATTTCATATTGTTAAGCACAAGTGTGCACTGAACATCATAAAACTATTCTCTGTTATATTCTTTGGGGGGGTGGAAAATATTTTACACGCACTTGACCAAGAAAAAAATGGTTGTTTGTTTGTTTGTTTGGGGGTCGGGGTGGAACTGTTATAGTCTTAAAACACTGATGTTACCACTAAATTCACTCAAAGTCTGGTCCCGAATACCAGCTATAACTTCCAGCAATGTTTCATTTCAACAATAAAACACAGTTAATCCCATTACTAAGTTATTCATTACTGTGGAGAAATGAGCTATTTTCAAAGAACCACTGCTTGCTTTGAAAAAGTGAACATACAGCTCTTTGCCCTGGCAAAAATTTCAGAAGCGTTGCTTCCAATCTACCTGTAGGGCAAGATAAAGTTCATTTTATTTCAAACTTCCGCAAGATTTTAATCTGAGCATAATCAGGTTATATGCAAACAGTTTCCTAACCAAAATCTGACTTCTCTTCTTTCACGATCAATAAAAACCACGTAGAATAGTGCTATTGGAAGTTCAGGCAGTGGTGAGAACCAATCATTTCACTGGAATAAACTGAAGGGACCATAAAATAGATCCACTGCCCAACCACCCATTCCCTTTGAATAACCAAGGCAGCAATTACTTTTCAGAACTGGAGACTGCACATGCTTTTCTTGGATAATAATGGAACCACAACAAAACAGTCTTTGATTTTTAAGATTTTGACAGTACCCAAAGGCTATCCTATTTTTGATTACGTACGAGACAGAAATGTCTATAATCATAGAATATTAGAGTCAGAAGGTCATCTTCTCCATCATCTATCCAACGTCTGAATCTCCTCTTTATATCTCTAACAGATATAATATAATCTCTTCTTGAACCTTCCAAATTACTAGAAAGCACTTCGTTATATTGATATGAAATCTCTTTATTTGTAACTTCAACTTACTGCTCCTACCTTAAGCTACTGGCCACTATACACACTATGTCTAATTCCTCCTTAAATCTCAAAAAGTAAGGTATAGAGATTAAAGCCTAAAACAAGAAAAAATATGCCTAATTCCTTTAAAGGAGTCCAAGTTACCAAGCCAAGATGAATTCTATTTAGGATACTGAATTAACTGACAGATGTATTAAGATGTGGAATACTCTGAAAAATTAAAGAGAAAGCAAACTATCCAGATTTTGAAAAGGATGGATGAATCTGATTCCCTAAGTCATAGATTAATGAACTTAATGCCTATCCCTAGCAAAATTTAACAACAAATTATTATACAGGTCAGCATTTCTGAAACAGTGCTCTCATGAGATGACACCTATTCTATTAACTTTTAAAGCATCTTTAGAGTTCTTCCCAAAACAGCCTGAGGAAAGCTGAAACAGAATGTTCATACTCACTTAGAAGGCAAAAAATACCAGGAACCATCAGGGGTTTACTATGAACAACTTAAGTCAAAAAACTTCATTTCCTTTTTTGATAGAGTCGCTATCCAGATAGATAGGGGGACTGCCACAAACATGGTATTGTGATTTCAGTAAAGCTCATCTATCTAAAGTCAATAATCTGTATAAAGTGGTTCAATTAAATATGAATCTGCCTACTGAGTCTACATTAATTCAACTTGTTTACCGGCTTTCTGGAGTCCTCTATCGAATGACAGGAAGAAAGAGAAGGAAGAAGGGACGATTCTAATTGGGCGTGCTTTGCAAAGCTAGGCCACTTTTTGAGAATCCTTACTTTCATTCACAACCATCTGCTTGCGTAGCACAGTCGCAAGCGTGCTGAGGGTCAGTATCAAGCAATTTGTTCTAGGCAGTCCAAAGTGAACCTTTAAAAAAGAAATCAAGGCAGGCCTTGTCTGTGTTTTGTCACTTTGATGTTCCATTTTCCTTGTTTTCCCTGAAATTACACACTGTGGCTCTTGGCTAACATCTACAGGGTACTGTTTGCTTGTTTATGTGTCTTACAATATAATTTAAGCTGCAAACACAATCCTGTTTAAAACCACTAGGTATTGATAGGCATGGGAGTCAGGGTGTCCGGTCAAAAGAGCCAGACTTTGAACCTCATCAGGCGTGAATCTGAATCCTAGCTAATCACTTAACGGTTGCGTAGCTTCAGGCTTGTTATTAAATCTTCCTGAGCCTCAGTGTCCTTGCCTATAAAATAGGGTTGATGTGGGGCGCCTGGGTGGCGCAGTCGGTTAAGCGTCCGACTTCAGCCAGGTCACGATCTCGCGGTCCGTGAGTTCGAGCCCCGCGTCAGGCTCTGGGCTGATGGCTCAGAGCCTGGAGCCTGTTTCCGGTTCTGTGTCTCCCTCTCTCTCTGCCCCTCCCCCGTTCATGCTCTGTCTCTCTCTGTCCCCAAAATAAATTAATTAATTAAAAAAAAAAACGTTGAAAAAAAAATAGGGTTGATGATAATACGTGCCACCCACAGTGGTCATAAGCAGTAGAAAAAAAAAAGTAACTAAATTCTCCTTCCTCGTACTCAGTCCTGAGTGGAAACTCAACAAATTGTAGTTGTGACTATTATTATCATCACCAATCTTGTGTGCTTCAATTTATTCTGAACCATGTTTATGTTCTACATTCCAGTTTGAAGATCACTCTCTTTGATAGAGAAAGAGAGAAGCCAAATAGTTGAGTGGGTCTGCTTTTCGTCATGCTAACATTAGTCCATCCGCCCCAAGCAACGAGCTTAGCCCTCAATTGTTCTTGTTTTGCTCATAGCTTTTCAAGAGCCTTTTCTGCCGTCTTTAGCGCTCTCTCTCCAGCCTCACCTCGGTCTGAACTTGAGCGTTGCAGGTATTTTCTTACAAGTTTTATGCCACTCTTCCGAATTGGTCCTTGAGCATGTGCTCCGCTTTCAATCTTGGATACATGTTCTCTTAATACCCAACTCACTAAAAACTTCCTTGTTCTTAGAGTGGTTCCCTCCCTTTTCTCCTTCACCCCCCAAAATTGTGATTTTTGCCCTCAGAATTCCCCTTCCCTCCTTCCTTCCTTCCTTCCTTCCTTCCTTCCTTCCTCCCTCCCTCCCTCCCTCCCTTTCTCTTTCTGTAGTGCCCTCTTTTCAAGTCTCTGGACATTGAAAAATACCTATCCTTTCTCTATATTCTCCTGAAGTCACCATTACTGTTTGGTTATGTCCAACTTTCCTTTCTTTGGCAGTTGCAAAACATTACGATCACAGCCATTCCCTCCCAAGGTTTTAGTCATTTCTACTTCAGTTACAGTTGGTTAGAACTAAGTTCACAGTAATATTTCCATCTCCTTGCTTCCTCGATCTGTGGTTTAAAAAAAGAAAATGGCAGAAGGACTTCTGCTCTCCATGGACTGAAACATTTATCAGACATGGAGAAATTTCAAGTCCTCATCAATGACTGTATCTTGGCTTGTGGCAATTTTGACATTTTGCTAAATCTAAGCATGTGCAGTATCACCAACCAGCCAAGTAAGACTCTCACTCACTTGTCTACACTGACCTATAATAGTTATTCAGGCATAATCAAAATGTTTTGGTGCCACTGCCAAGAGAACAAGCTGTGCTTTGAAGTTCAGTCATGACAGTTCACAGTCACAATGTGAATGGGGCTGGAAACAGATGAAAGTTTGTACCCCCAACTCTGTACGTGGTAGAAACCTTGCTTTCACATTCTTTGTTCATTTTGTGTGTTTTTGCTATTTTTTTAAATTTAGATATAATTGACCCATAATTTCTTACATTCTTGAGTTCTTCTATGAATTCATTACAACTTCCAGAATCCTAATACAAGAAGGAATTCTAATACAGGCCATAACTGACCACCCTTAAAATGTATTTAAGAGAAACAACCCCCAAATCAAACAAACCCAAACCAAGCAAAAACTCTGTGTGGCTACGTTAATGGTTAAGATTTAGCTAATAGCCAGAAATAAAGAGCAATTTTAATTACCTTGCAGTTTAATCTGTCTTATTAATTGGAAGTTTTATTCTTCATTTATTGAATGAGAGGGAATTCCCTAAGAGAGGGTTTGCCTTTCAACAATCAGCTAAACATACTTAAGTTCCCCCAGAGGTCTAGATATTGACATATCCAAATTAAGATCACCAAGCCTGATAAGTGTAACTGAGCTTAGTTACTTCCCAGTTAACTGCAGGCTGGAGACTAAGAATAGAAATGCATATAAAAATATCTGCCAGTTATTCAACTAGTACGCATGGGCCAGAATAGCTCCCTTCCCTTCCCTCGTGCTCTGAATCACCAACCAAAGTGTCTCTCACTGCTAAAGTTTCTTTAGCAAGTCAAAATAAAATCCGAAGAAAATGTATTTCTTATAAAGGTTTAAAAGTGAGTAAGGTTCCTATTTACATCCTAATTGAGCACAAGGGCTCGTGGTTTCTTATCCATGGTAGATTCTTAAATGAAGTTTTAGAGAATAAAGTGTATTCCAGGTAGTAAATCAAATACAGTGACCAAGAAAAAGATTTCTTGTAGAGGCTGCTTTTAGGCAACCAACTTGAACAATGGAAACCTGAGGAAGGTAGAAGGGCCCACAGTGACCCCCCCCACCCCCCTGGCTGAATATAAACAGGGCCATTTGGCAACCCGCCTCAAAATATCCATAGGCCCTAGATGACCACTGAGTTACTTACACTGGATACAGGTGCCAAAAAATGAAAATTCCATATGTTCCTAGAGCTCCTCACCTTCCCCCTTTAACTACAGCCCCCCACCACCGTCTCCTGGCAGACAGCCTCTGCTTTGCTGTCCTGTCTGCTGCTCCTTTGTGCTGGATTCAGTAAATTTCTACCTCCTTTGTTCTGCCTTACATGAATTCTTTTACCACCCATGCCGCCAGCCTCCACCCATTCAGGAGACCCCACACTTCTGCCTGATACAAAATAATTTTGCCATTACGTCAATACGGACCCACACATGTGCCATCCTGGACTTCTAAAGCAAACCGTTGGTGAGCAAGGAGTAGCCACCTAAAAAGATTAACCTCCAAAATGTAACCATGGAGACCTACCTGAGGCTCTTTCTGAGGCTAACCTGAGACCTGAGAATAATAAGAAAGTTTTGGATGTTACAGTTTAACCTACTCTGTGCTACAGAGCAACAGTGATGGGTAATGAGGACACGAAAGGGTAAAGAGTGCTAAAAAAGCCCCAATTATAAGGAAAACTGGGCCTTCACGGAAAGGTATGTTGATTTGCCTGTAACTTTCAGTGTTTGCTGTTAAGTTTAAATCTCTTTCCCTTAAGCTAAATTTTATCAATCAGTACAACTCAGAGGCCACTTAAAATCATAACTTCCTTTTAAACATTCTAATCATGATAGTTGCTGGCAAACACATTCCAAAAGAACAGTCACTTCCACTATGTAGAAAAAGCTTAATTGCTGAATTTAAAATGGACAAGTTGCTCTTATTCACAAAGGAGGGCCTCACTGTCCTTTGTGACCCTAGGCCTTCCTCCCCTTCTCCTTGACTCAGCAGCTGAGCTCAGCTTCCTCTCCCTGACCTTCCTTTTCCAAATGCTGGAGCACAGCAGGCATTTCTAGGTCAGCAAAGGAAAGTATTACTGCCTTCCAGGAGAACAGTATCTTCTGTGTATTCAAAGGACTGAACAAGGACAAGGAGTCAGTAATTCAGTGTACGAACCCCCATTCTCACCCTAACTAGGGCATGGCATTACCTGCCCCTTGTCTCCATTCTGCTAGGGGAGAAACCCCACCAACCAACTCTGTAGCTGGCTATCATCAACCACCTGAACACAGCTCAGCTTTGCATAGAGAAATACCTTCCCCATCAAATTCCCTGCCACACCGCTGTAACATTGTCTTCCTGCCTGTCCCATAAGCCCATGGTAATGGCCACCTCCTCATCCTTTCCATCCCATTCCATGAATTCCGCCACCACTCATTTTTTTTCAACGGCTTCACTGACAAATAATTCACATACCATAAAATTCCACCATTTAAAATATGCAATTCAGTGGTTACTCACAGAATTGTGCAGCCACAATTCTAACTAACTGTAGAACAGTTAGTTAGAGCCACAATAATCTAACTGTAAAATATTTTCATCACCGCCTAAAAAGAAATCCTGTATCTATTAGCAGTCACTTCCCAAATCTCCCCTGCCCCCACATCCCCGCCCTGAGCAACCACTTATATACACTCTGCCTCTATTGATTTGCCCATTCTGGACATTTTACATAAACATGTATGGTGTTTGTGACTGGCTTCCTTCACTCAGCATAACGCTTTCAAGGTTCATCCACATTATAGCATGTATCAGTACCTTACTCCTTTCACTGCTGAATAACATTCCATTGTGTGTACATACGACATCTGGATCATCCATTCAACAGCCAATGAACATTTGGGTTGTTTCCACTTTTTGGCTGTTATGTACAATGTGGCTACATACAAGTCTTTGTGTGAACATGTTTTCAATTCTCTAAGTCATCACTTATTTTTAGTAGGCTCTCTCCTCTTTGCCTGTTCTTATCTGACCCAAAGTCCAGGATCCTCTTTAAAATGAAAAATATTGGGGGCAAAAAAAGAATCCACGTACACTGTGGATAGAATGAAAATAAGTGCAGCCTTTCTGGAGGACAGTTTACCAATATCTATCAAATTTTTAAATACATGTACTCTTTGGTCTAGGAACTCCACTGCAAGTACCCTACCAAAAAATCTCTCCATAAGAAGTTTGTGGATGGCTACAAAAATGTTCTCTGAAGCAGAGTGTGCAATAAATAGCAAAGGATTAGGAAAAAAACCTTAAAGACTGTTCATTAAGAGTCATGGAAAAGTCCTACAGTGGATGACAATGCCATGGGTTAAAATAATAATAATAATAACAAGATAGAACTATGTGGCAGTATGAAAAGCTGTCTTACATAACTAAGAGACTTACAGAAAAATGCATATATTAAATGAGTCCACGTATGTAGAAAAGGATACACCTGCGTGTGCTTCTTTGTCCACATGTCTAGAAAGATAACATTTATTTTCATTAGAATCAGAGGTTTCGGGAAGAGGGACAATGCCTTTGCACTTCATATCCTTTTTGTACAACTTGAATTCTTTCTATAAGACTGCTTTTAGAATTTAAGGTGTATGTTTTAAAACAACACAAATTCTCTCTCCAGGAGTCCCCTGATACTCTACTATGAGAATGTTAGGGAGAGTGTGAGAAAATGCTCGCTAAAAAGAGAAGAGACACACCAAAGAGGAGTGGGGTGCTGAAAACAGACATCTCTTGCTTGCTGACTGATTCCAGGTAACCCTCAATCTAACCATCGAAAGCCGCTCAGATTCTGACTCCTACCTGCGTTCCCAGAGAGACAGTATGGCACTAAGGGCGAAGGACAGACATCAGACAAGACTGGGTCCCAAGCCATATATGCTGCCACTTACTAACAGTGGAACTTTCACTACACTTGTCTTCCCCCAAATCCTCTTGGCCAGACCACAGAATAACCCATGCTCTTTCACTATGATGTAACAGTAATGCCAACTCCCAAGCATTCCCATCAGTCCTACAAATTTAGGCTCCAAATAGTACCTGTCAGAGAAAACTTTTGAAGATCAACTCCCAAATTCAGACCTATATACGTGTTTGCACATCCTCTGCAGTGGGTGCATGTGCTCCCCCTTCACACTGATTCAGTCTTCTGGTATCTATAAACTCTTCTGGTCTCTATATCTTCTGGTCTCTATAAACTCTTCTAAGGGTCTGTACCTAACCAAAAATTATGCAAGGCCCATTGGGCCTAGAAGGATGGTATCAAGAACTTGTTGGCTCACAACAGAGTATTTGTTTTTGATGATTGATCTGTATCCAAAGGTTGTCTTATGCAATTGTTTACTTGTAAAAACTCGACAAAATGATAAATGAATGGTAAATATAAGTGCTCAATGCTCATCTTATACAGGAGACTTGATCAGGATTTTGATCTGTTTGTTTGCATTTTTCTCCCCATTTTTCCCAGTGTATAGTCACCACCGGCCAAAGTTATCCACACAGATTACAGAAATACAGATGTGTCTGTTTCAGAGCAAATCAAACTCCCAATAAATGAACCCATTCTTTAAGATCCAATTCAAGTACCCACCTCCTCCAGGAAGCTTTCTTTACTCCCTTCTCCCTCCCACCCCAGCAGCTGGTCACTTCCACCTTATTGCCTCCAGGGCACTCTCATTTTATGTAGTAATTAGGGGTAAAATATTTGACCCCTTCCTTAGGCTGTGAATGTTCCTGTCTTAATCACTGCTCCATCCACACTGCCTCGCATAATTCAATACACATACACGGGGAAGAAAGAAAGACTGCTCAAACACAGGAGTGGGTGAGTGAAGATTAATTCTCACCCTCAGTATAAAACACCCACTGGCTGTGGAGACTCCAGCCCCTGCAGTGTCTATCCCACCACGCTAAAATACCAAATCCTCCTTCCAAGGAAAACTGAAGTCCAATAGTGATCAGAATAACATGTTTTTAAATCTCCATCTTCATATGCCAAAAGGCAAGGGCAACCCTATGGCAAAAAACAAAGAATAATGTTTAAATAATTAAACGCAGAATAAATAGCAGGATTTGGGAAAAGTGGGTTTAAGTTCTAGTCCTGTCACTAATAGCTGGACTAAATTCTCCAGGTCTTCAGACTCTTCATCTAAAGAGAGTAAAATCTGATCACTGCTAAAGCCCTCTACCAGCTCTAACACTCTAGGAGTCCATGAAAAAGAAAATGAACAGAGAATCCATTCTTTCTTTCTTTCATTTACATAACAAATGTTACTGGATGCTTGTAGTGGAGGACTATGTGCTCACCAAACAAACCCATTTTGTTTTCCTCCTAAGACAGACATTTGGAGGGCTAACTTGAAAGTAGGTGTGTCTATGGAATTGAGTTCTGGCCAGTGCGAAATGAGTGAAAGTGATATACACCAACCCCAGCCTGTCCCACAAAGCCTCCTGTGCGATCCACATGCTCACAATCTTCCGTCACCTCCCAGCCAGAGAGAGATGACCCAATGAAGGTTCCAAGGTCTTGGGGAACGCCAGGAAGTCTGGGTCACTGAATGTCTGCATGGAGCAGGGCCCTCCCTCCCCACAGCAGGAAATGCACCAGTGAGATTTGGGGGTTCTTTGTTATAGCAGATAGCCTGCTCTAAGTAGTACCTTACATACATGATCACCTTTAACCCTCCCAACAACCTGAATGGTAGATATTACTATTTACATTTTACTGATGAGGAAATTCTCAGAGAAGGGAAGTAATATGTCAAGGTCACATAGCTTCAGAGTGGCACTGGCAAGATTTGAACCAATGAATCTCTAACTCCAAAGTTCACCTTCTTTATTTTTTTTTTAATTTTTTACTTATTTTTGAGAGAGAGAGAGAGAGAGAGCAGAGGAGGGGCGGGGGGGGGGGGGCGCGCAGAGGATCCAAAACTGGCTCCTCACTGACAGTAGAGTGCCCAAGCAGGGCCTGAGCCCACGAACAGTGAGATAATGACCTGAGCTGAAGTCAGATGCTTAACCAACTGAGCCACCCAGGCGCCCCCATCTTCTTTATTCTGTATCACACAGTTGCTACCAAAGCCCCTCTGTACCCTCCTCCTTGCTCCTGAACCTCAGACTTGTTGCTAATAGTTCACAGGTGCTATTCCAACACAAATAAACTTGTTACTGAGAAGTAGTGCAGAATATGCCAAGTAGACCTATCTAGAAACTGTAGGCAATGGAAGGCCAGAATCTGGCTTTGCTGCAATCAAATATGGAAGTAAGTCTTGTATCTGACTCAATTTGGTCTACAAACAGAAGATTAAAGCATCCAGTAAGACCAGATAACCAGAAGTACCAGTAACATGCTCTAGGAAATAATCAAGAGATAACCATACCATTTTGATTTTCCTTTCAAAGAGTCAATTTGACATCATTAAGAATGACATTTAAATGCTAATCGAAAAGCAGTGTTTCTCTAGACAAGCACTTGCATGTTAATTAATTCTGAGGATAAGAAGACCAGCTTCCAATATGAGGTGTCAAAGGAGACCGAGCTCCTTTGGGGAGGAAGATAAAAGGCTATGGCAAAGACATAATTAAATTACCTGGTTTCAAGAGTTTTAAAAAGAAATGTTATCCTTTGCAATGCAAATTCATATTGCTCTTTTGTGAGGACTGCATTTTAAAGAATGGACCAAAGTACAGATTTCCAACATCAATGCCCTTTTAATGTAGTACCCTTATCACAGATCAAAACTTTTACCAGAACAGTAGCTAATGAGCTCACAGAGAATGTCAATACTGGAGAGAGAAGCCTAGTGCCCTAGAAGCCAATATACCACAGACACACTTAATTGTCATAAAGAATATCAGCTTCAATTTTTTAACATTTCTTTTTAGAGGAATCATGTAAATAAGTACAATAGCCACAAACCACAGACTGAGAAAGATGTTAGGTTGAATATTTTATGTTAGGTTACCTCAAAAGGTAAATTTTTTTTAAGATTTTATTTTTAAGTAATCTGTATACACAGCGTGGGGCTTGAACCCACAACCCCGAGATCAAGAATCACACATTTCACTGACTAAGCCAGCCAGGTGCTCCTAAAAGATAATTTTAACAAAGCATCCATTCAACTTGCTAAAATTATACCATACTTATTAGCATATTATAATTTGTATTGTGTTAACTTTTACTGTTTACAATGCATGGATCTCATCTTAGCCCTGCGAGATACATGATATACATTGTGTTCTGTACAGACAAATGAAGGCCCAGGGAGAGTCTATGGACTAACCAAGATCTCAGAGGTAGAGATTGGTCAGGCCAGGTCTAGTACCCAGGCTTCTGACTCTAATTTCAATGATCTTACCACTCTATTACATTATCTTTCTTCTATCGAGTTGCTACTAGTCCCTCCTGTCAAGCACATTATTGCTATGATATTACTAAATATGTGAAGGACATAAAGATTTGGGGAATCATCACAATTTGAAACAGGATTTTCTTTTTGCTCTTCAACAAAGGCCCATTCTAGTAA
This sequence comes from Acinonyx jubatus, assembly GCF_027475565.1. Lineage (NCBI taxonomy): Eukaryota > Metazoa > Chordata > Mammalia > Carnivora > Felidae > Acinonyx > Acinonyx jubatus. The sequence continues at coordinate 113,040,692 of NC_069387.1, read as the reverse complement.
CAAAAGGATTCTGGTTAACTCATGTGTTGTACAGATGTATATTTTGTAAATATATGTGACAAAGGGTTTTTACCTAAGGTATAAAAAAAAAAATAGAAAATATGCAAAAGCTATGAACAGGCTATTCACAAAAGAACTACAAATGGCTTGCTCAATTCCATTAGTACTAAAAAATGCAAATTGAAAGAACAATGAGTTATTATTTTTTCCCATCAAACTGAAAACTATTTTTAAAAAAAAAATCACAAATTCCCTAGGTTGACAAGAATGGAACCTATTATAACAGTGGGTGAGAGTTTAAAATGATACAATTCACAGGGGAAGATAAATTCCAGTTTTCCAGTTTTCCAGTTTCAGGAGTTAATTACAAGTAAAAAGGTATTGAAAATGGATACACATGGGGACACCTGGGTGGCTCAGTCAGTTAAGCATCTGACTCGATTTCAGCTCAGGCCATGGTCTCGTGGTTTGTTGAGTTTGAGCCCCACACTGGACTCTGCTCAGAGTCCAGCACAGAGGCTGCGTGGCAACCAGCTCTCTTCCTGCCCCTTCCCTGCGAGTTCTCGCTCTTTCTCTCAAAATAAATAAATAAACTTAAAAAAAAAGTTTTTAAATGTATATACATGAATGCTCATACCGTTTATAACAGTAAAAGAATAGAAATAAACTATGTTGTAACATAAAGTTACTGATTAAATTTTGATGTTAACCACAAAATTCTAAAGCCATTGAAAAGAATTAGAAAACCAAATAATTAACATATGAAACACTGAGTAAAGAAGACCAAATGAAAAGATATCCCACGCATACAAACTGAGACGCTCAATACTGCTAAGATGTCAACTCTCCTATAGATGTGACTGTCAAAGCAATGGATCTACAAGTCCAAAGCAGTCTTTTTTATTCTTACATTACCTTTCTTAATCCAAAGCAATCTTGATCAAAATCCCTGAAGTTTTAGTATGTCTCTGAGTATGTTTGTGGAAACTGACAAGCTGGTTCTAAGCTTTATTTGGAAACGGAAAGAACTAAAGAGTATCATCAGGAATTGGTACAAAGAAGACTTGTCTGCAGTTTATTAAGCTACAGCAATCAAAACTTGCACTAGCGCAAAAGAAATGCACCAGTGAAAGAGAAGAGAAAGTCCAAAACCGGATCTGTACATAGATTCCTACTTTATTTACAGAAAAGATTGCACTGCACAGCAACACAGAATGGATGGTCTTTTCGACAAATGCTGCTTCATCAACTGGATATCAATGTGCTATAAAATGAAACTGGAGCCTAACTTCTCACCATACACATAAATTAAATCCAGGTAAGCTGTAGATCTAACTACGAAAAGTAAAACAATAAAGCTGATGTAAGATAACCCAGGAGGATATCTTGAGGGCCTTGGGGTTGAGACAAAGCAAAGATTTCTTAACTAGGACTCAAAAAACACTAATAACAAAGGGGCAATTCGTAAATTGGATTACACTAAAATTAGGAACTTTCACTAACCTCTATCAGAAGAATAAGAAAACCAAACCACAGAGTGGGAGGTGATATTTTTTTCTTTGAGGTATTTTTAACACATGTAACTAACAAAGGAACTTAATATCTAAAATATATGAAGTGCTAATAAATCAGAAATTGTCTGGCAATCTTACAGAAAAAATGGGCAAGACACTCAAGTAAGTACTTCAAACCTCTTCCTCCCCCACCAAAGACACCCAAATGGCGAATAAGCACGTCAAAAAGTGTTCAACCTCATTAGACATCAGTAAAATGCAAATTAAAATCACAAAATACTACCATACGCCTATCAGATTGGATAAAATCAACACAACTGACAATACCAAGTGTTGCCAAAGATACAGAGCAATAGAAACTCACATATGAGTTGGTATGAGGGGGTATAAATGGGTGGGAGTATAAACTGGTGCAACCACCAGGGCGGTACCCCCTAAAGTTGAACACAAACATATCCTGTGACCCACTAATTCAATTCCTAGATACGCAAACAACAAGAACTAGAACCTTCCTGGGTATCCCAAAAGCCATGTACTACAAGAATGATCGTAGCAACATTTTTCCCAATGGCCCCAAACTGAAAACAACCCCAACGGCTATCAACAACAGACTAAGTACGTATTCTGGCATTTCATTTCAATGAAAAAATGGTCAAAAGCGACAATGAATGAATACATGATACACATTAAAAACACGGATGGAAGCTCACAAAAAGTGTGGAGTAAAAAAGTAAAAAAAAAAAAAAAGGTACAGATGCTTCTTTTATACAAAGTTTGAAAACAGTGAGAAGTGGCAACAGCAGTTATCTCTGGCTGGGAAGCGGAGGCTATGGGGGGCTCCCCGGGGACTGGCAATGTTTCTTGACCTGGGTGGGGGCTCCACGGATTTGTCTGCTTTGTGATCATTCAAGGATCTGTGCACTTTTCTGAACATATGTTACACTGTCATAAAATACTTTAATCTGTATTTATTGGCTTGGAAATGTGTCTACGATGTATTAAGTGAAAAAAAAAAAGTAGCTCGGCAGATTACATGATTCTCCTTTTGAGATATATAGAACAGAAGCATGCTTCTCTAACACCTCTGGGAGCAGAAGTTAATCGCTTGATTTCAAAAGGTAGTGAAAGTGAGGATTCACCAACAGTAAAATAAAATAAAAATAAAAACACCTGCTGCCCACAACATCTCGTATTTTCACTTAACACTAAGGACCTGACTATTTGCTTACTAGAACTCCACGCCATCTTTCCTGCATAAGTCATATCCTACCCCATCTTCTCCATTTCAGCTTTAGTTCTGTTAACATCAAACAAAAACGTAAATACACTTGTGAAGCAATACGAATGTGGACTCCTTCACGACTTCTAACATTTCTTCTCAAATCTTTTATAGCTATTTCACCCACTGTGAATTCCAGAGCAATTGTTTTAGAGATCGCAATTTGCTAAAGCATTCAACCTAATTTTAGTGGAGAAAACTGTTCTATTTTTATACTCATATTTCATCGGTTTATGTAATATTTAGATTACGTAACTGCAACAGTAACTTCAACTGGCATGAACAGGGCTCAGAAAAAGCACAAAAGGCTCTTAGCAAGCACACCATTTTGGGTACACTAAAGACACATTTGTTAGCAGAACGCACTTAGCCTTGAGAGTACTTCACTTGCTCTCTCTCTCGCTCGCTCCCCCCAAAAAAGGGGGGGAGCCCCTGGGTGGCTTAGTTGGTTAAGCATCTGGCTCTTGGTTTCAGCTCAGGTCTTGATCTCTCGGGCTCACAGGTGTGAGATTGAGCCCTGTGTCAGGCTCCATGCTAGGCGTGTAGCCTGCTTAAGATTCTCTCCCCCTCTCCCACTGCCCCTCCCAGCTCATGCTCTCTCTCTCTCTCTCTCTCCCTCTCTCGGGGGGAGGGGGGGGAGTGCTTCTTATATATATACTTAAGTCTTTGCATAAGAAATATAGAGTATATATTCCAAAATGTTAATACTGGTTTATCTTCATTGGAAGGGTTTCTGGTAATGTTTAATTTAATTTGCTTCTGTATTTCTTCACAGAACTTGTATTCATACATTTTTTTCCAAGTTATAAGAAGCTTGTTATGAGAGCGGTTTAAGAAAGTTGGTGGGGATTGGGGGAACTAGATGACATGAACCCTGCCCTCCTCTAAGCGAGTGTGACATGTGATGATTACGGCCATTGAATAAAACAGATCAGTTGAAACCCCAGTTCTGTCATGTGCTGGCTGTACATCCTTGCACATGCTCCCCCTCTAAGACTCAGACTTCTTTTCTGTAAAATGGGGATCATCCCACCTACTACAAACAGCTGCTGTGGGAATTAACATGATAGTGTAAGACCTACAGTGAAATCACAGTGCTTCACACATAGTAAGCCTCAATAAAAGTTACCTTACAAAACAAAACCAGGAGGGAGGGACCAAGATGGCAACATAGAAGGCTCCTGAACTTCCCTCCTTCCCCAGACACATCAACTGTATAGCTATACAGAGCAATTCCCTTTGAGATAAATCCAGAAACTAGCTGAGTGACACCTAAACACCAAGCAAATGAGAAAATTCCCACATTAAAACTGGTAGAGAAGGCGGAGACATATCTTGCCATAATCCCACCCCCAACATCTGTGCCATACAAACAGGAAGGAACTTCCAACTCCCAGCTTCTCCCCGAGCAGTGAAGGATTTGGACTATACCTCTAGTGCCCCAACTTTTAAGACTCTCACCCAAGGGACAGGCTCCCGAAACACTCTGCTCTGGAAGCCAATAGGGCTTGTATCCATGAGACTCCTAAGTAATATTACAGCAAACAAAGAAGTAGTTCTTAATGGGCACAGAAGCACTCACCAAGGCTATCCCCCAAGGGTTCAGTGCAGAGAAATCAGGCAAAAACATCCATCACTCAGTCTTTACCTAGAAAGGATCTGAGTGCATACTTTACAAGCTGCTGCCTGAGGGTCCAACTTTAATTTGGAATGCATCCAGGGGCTGGCTGCAATCCACCTAGAGCCTGGGGAGCTAGCTGGAAGCCACCTCCCCCACCTTCCCCCTCTGGCCTACTACTGTGATAAAACCAGGTCACCTGCATCTCTCTGGAAGGAGCCTGAATACAGGTCTGGCAACCCAGCTTCTGGGACTGCCACCTGACACAAGCCCCCAGACTGCCCAGTTCAGGGCTTACATTCCTGAGTCCCGCAGGACTATAGCAAACAAGGAAGCAAAGAAGCAGTTCTTAACAGGCACCCATGAGCACTCGCTGTGGCTATACCCCCAGGGCTCAACACAGAAAGAACAGGCAAAAATGCCCATCTCCTAGTTTTCACTGGAAGGGGTTTGAGTACACATTCCATGAGCTACTGCCTGAGGATCAGCTTCTAATTAGCATGCTTATAGGGGCTGACTGCGATCCTCCCTGGAGCCCAAAAGTGCCAGTGGGCACTTCTTCCTCCTCCCTCTGGCTCACTCCAACAATAAAACTAAGTCACTAGTATTTCCCTGGAAGGAGCTTCTCTATACTATCTTGTGCCCTAATTTTATGGCTGACTGGAGGAATGAGCCCCCAGATCACAGAGCTCTGACAGTCAAAGGGACATGCATTCACGAGTCCTATAAGACTATGTAAATAGAGAAGTAGTTTTTAAACAGGAGCAGGAGTACCCACCCCCCACAGCTATACCCAGAATCAGTGCAGAGGGAGCAGGCAAAAGTACCCATCTCCCAGTATCTCCCTGGAAGGGGCTTAAGGTACACGTACTCAGAGTATATATACTTTCCCACCTGCTGCCTGAGATAAGCCTGCATCCAGATGCTGACTGCAATCCTTCCCCCCTTTAAGACACTGATGGGTCTTTACACATACTCAGCTACTGGGAACCACTAAGAACAAAGATGGCAACTTGGACGATCACAAAAGTTTGAAAGACAACCAGGAGCTCGGGCTAGGCTGATTAACAAGGTTCATCTTCTACAGGAAACCAGTCTGTCAAGAAGGGGAGAGGTAGTTTTACCTAATGTGCAAACACCAACATAAAGAGTCAAGGATAACGAAAAAAGAGGGCAATATGTTAAAAAAAAAAAAAAAAAAAAAAAAAAAAAAAAAAAAAAAGAACAAGATAAATCTCCAGAAACTAATCTTAATAAAATGGAAGTAAGTGATGTATCTGATAGAGAGTTCACAATAATGGTCATTAAGATGCTCATTGAGGTCAAAAAAACAATGAAAGAACAAAGTGAGGATTTCAACACAGATAGAAAATATAAATAAGTACCAAACAGAAATCACAGACCTTAAGAATATAATAACTGAACTGAAAAATTCCATAGCAAAGTTCAACAGCAGACTAAATCAAGCAGAAGAAAGGATCAGCAAACTTGACAGGGCAGTGGAATTCATCCAGAGGGGCAAAAGGAAAAAAGAATGAAGATCGTTAAGGGACTTATGGACACCACCAAGTGGGCCAGTATTTGCATGATAGGAGTCCCAGGAGAAGAGAAAGAGAAAGGGGCAAAAAGCTTATTCAAAAAAATAATGGCTAATAACTTCCCTAACCTGGGGAAAGAAACAGACATCCAGAGGCAGGAAGCCCAAAAAGTACCAAGTAAGATGAATCGAAAGATCCACAAATATTATATTTAAATTGTCAAAAGTTAAAGACAAAGAGAAAGACACTTCAAAGCAGCAAGAAAAAAGCAACGTGTTATATACAAGAGAGGCCCCCATAAAACTATTAGCAGATTTTTCTTGCAGGCCACAAATAAATAAAATGATATATTCAGAGCTGAAAGAAAAAAAACTACCAACTAAGAATACTCTATCCAGCAAAGTTATCCTTCAGAATTTAAGGGGAGATAAAAGAGTTTTTTAAACAAACAAAAGTGGAAGGAGTTCATGACCACTAGAATGGCCTTACGAGAAATGTTAAAGAGTATTCTGAAAAGAAAGGATGCTAATTATTAACAGGAAAATAAAAGTACAAAACTCCTTGGTAAAGGTAAATACATAGTTGAATTGAAAATAATGGTGTGACGGTGGTAGGTAAATCACAGCTCTAGTATAAAGGTTAAAAGACAAAAGTAATTGTAAGTACAATAATTTGTTAATGGATACACAATACAAAAAGATGTAAAATGTGACATCCAAAACGTATAATGTGGGGGGAAAGGGAATGTAAAACTGTAGAGCTTCCATATGCATTCAGAGTTAAGTTGCTATCAACTTAAATTAGACTGTTATAAATATGTTTTATGTAAGGCTCATGGTAAACCAAAAAGCAAAAGCCTATTCCAGATACACAAAAGATAAAGAGAAAGGAATCTAAGCATACCGCTACAGAAAATCAACACATCACAAGGGAAGAAACCAAGAGAAAAGGAAAGAAACTACAAAATAGCCAGAAAACAATAAACAAAATGGCAAAAATAAGTCTATACCTATCAATAACTCCTTTAAATGTATGACTAAATTAGGGGCACCTGGGTGGCTCAGTCAGTAAAGTGTCCGATTTCGGTTCAGGCCATGATCTTGTGGTTTGTGGGTTCAACCCACACGTCAAGCTCTGTGCTGACAGCTCAGAGCCTGGAGTCTGCTTCGGATTCTGTGTCTCCTTCTCTGCCCCTCCCCTGCTTGTGCTCTCTCTCTCAAAAATAAATGTATGACTAAATTGCCCAATCGAAAGACACAGAGTGGCTGGCTGAATGGGTTAAAAATCAAGATTCAATCATATGCTGCCTATTAAGAAATCTACCTTAGCTTTAAGGACACACATAGACTAAATGTGAAAGGATAGGAAAAGATATTCCATTAAAATGAAATCCAAAAGAAAGTAGGGGTAGCTATAATCATATCAGATAAAATAGACTTTAAGTTAAAAATTGTAACAAGAGGGGTGCCTGGCCAGCTCATTAGGTACAGCACATACCTCTTGATCTTGAGATTGCGAGTTTGAGCCTCATGTTAGATGCAGACGTTACTTAAAAAAAAAAAAATCTTTAAAAAACAAATGTGTAACAAGAGACAAAAACGACCATCATATAATGATAAAAGGGTCAATTCATCAAGAGAATATACCAGTTGTGGGGTGCCTTGGTGCCTCAGTTTGGCTTCTGACTTAGGCTCAGGTCATGATCTCTCAGTTCATGGGTTCAGGCCCCACATCAGGCTCTTTGCGGACAGTTCAGAGCCTAGAACCTGCCTTGGGTTCTATCTCTGTCTCTCTCTCTCTCTCTCTCTGCCCCTTTCCTGCCCATACTCTGTCTTTCTGTCTCTCAAAAAGAAGTATTAAAATTTTTTTTAATTAAAAAAAGAGAATATGACAATTGTAAATATTTATTAGTTTAACATAGGAGAACCTAAATAAAGCAAATATTAACATACCTGACAAGAGAAATAGGCAGCAACACAAAAACAGCAGAAGTCTTCAGTATCCCACTTTCAACAATGTATAAAATATTCCAGACCCAAACAAACAAACAAATAAGCAATGCAGAAACACTGAACTTAAAATTACATGTTAGACCAGATGGACCTGACAGACATAGAGAAAGTTCCAGATGATAGAATACTCATTCTTCTCAAGTGCACATGGAACATTCTCCAGCACAGATTGTATGTTAGGTCACAAACAAGTCTTAATGAATTTAATGAGGTTGAAATCATATCAACCATTTTTTCTGACCACAATGGAATAAAATTAGAAATGAATTATAAGAAGAAAACTAGAAAATTCATGAATATGTGAAGACTAAACAACATGCTCCTGAACAACCAATGGGTTGAAGAAGTCAAAAAACAACAAAGATCAGAGCATAAATCAATGAAATTAGAGACGAAAGAGACAACAGAAAAAAATCAATGAAACTAAGAGCTGATGTTTGACAAAATAAATACAACTGACAAACCTTTAGCTAGATTAAGAAAAAAAAAAGACAATGACTCAAATGAATAAAACCAGAATGGGAGAGGAGATATTACAACTGATAACATAAAAGCACTAAGGATCATAAGAAACTACTATGAACAATTATAGTGTCAACAAATTAGATTACCTAAAAGAAATGAAAAAATTCCTAGAAACATACAACCTACCAAGACTCAATCATGAAAAAAGAGAACTAAACAGACCAATTACTAGTAAGGAGACTGGATCAGTAATCAAAAAATCTCCCAGCAAAGAAAAGTCCAGGAGCAGATGGTTTCACTAGTGTATTCTACCAAATATTGAAGAAAAAAAAAAACAAACCACATTAATTCCAGCCCTTCTCAAACTCTTCCAAAAAATAGAAAAGGAGGGAACACTTCCAAACTCATTTTCTGAGGCGAGTAGTACCCTGATACCAAAGACAAACAAGAACACTGTAAGAAAAGACAATTACAGGCCAATATCCCTGATCAATACAGATATAAAAACAAACAAACAAAAACCCAAAACAACAACAAAACAAACAAACAAAAACTCAACAAAATATTAACAAACTGAAGTCAACAATACATTTAAAGGCTCATACAACATGATCTAGTGGGATTTATTCCTGAGATGCAAGGATGGTTCAATATATGCAAATCAATAAATGTGATATACACATTTTATCCTACAAAATGAAGGATAAAAGTTATATTTTCATTTCAATAGATGCAGAAAAAGCATCTGACAAAACCCAACATCCTTTTGTGATAAACATTCTCAACAAACTGGTTACAGAAGAAATGTACCTCAACATAATAAAGGCCATATATAACAAGCCCATAGCCAATAACATACTTAAAGGTGAAAAGTTGAAAACTCTTCCTCTATCATGGGAAACAAGCAACAATGCCCACTCTCACCACATTTATTCAACATAGAACTGGAAGTCCTAGCCAGAGCAATTAGAAAGGAAAAGAAATAAAAAGCATCCAAAATAAAAAAGAAGAAGTAAAACTGCCTGTGTTTACAGGTGGCATATTATATATAGAAAACATGAATGCCTCCACCAAAAACATTGTTAGAATAAATAATTCAGTAAAGGTACAGAATTAAAAATGAATATACAAAAATCAGTTGCATGTCTATATGCCAACAACAAATTATCAGAAAGAGAAAATAAGAAAACAATCCCATTTACAATAGCATCCAAAACACACACACACACACACACACACACACACACACACACACAGGAACAAATTTAACCAAGTAAGTGAAAGACCCATACACTGAAAACTATAAGATTTTGATGAAAGAAACTGAAGAAGATGCAAATAGAAAGATATTATGTGTTCACAGATAGGAAGAATTAATATTGTTGACATGCTAATACCACCCAAAGTAATCTACAGTCTCAATGAAATCCCTATTAAAATTCCAATGGCATTTTTCACAGAAATACAAAAAAAAATCCAAAAAGTGTATAGAATCACAAAAGACTCCAAATAACCAAAGCAATCTTCAGAAAGAACAAAAGTGAAAACATCACATTTCCTGATTTCAAACTATCTTACAATAAGCTGTAAGACACAATAATCAAAACAGTGTGGTCATTGACACAGAAAACCCAGAAACAAATCCATACATATATGGTCAATTTATTTTTGAGAAAGGGCCTAGAATATAAAATGCTGGTAGTTTCTTCAATAAACGATGGTTGAAAAACTGGACAGCCACCAGCAAAAGAATGAAACTGGACTACTGTCTTAACAATATACAAAAATCAATTCCAGATGGATTAAAGACTTGAACATAAGGTCTGAAACTCCTAGAAGAAAACATGGGTAAGCTCCTTAACGTTAGTCTTGGGAATAAATTTTTGGATTTGAAACCAAAAGCAAAGGCAATAAAAGCAAAAATACATAGGTGAACTCCATCAAACCAAAAGGCACAGCAAAGAAACCACGAACAAAATGAAAAAAGGCAACCTACCAAACGGGAGAAAATACACTAAAACCTTGGACTGTCAGCAACTTGTTCTGTGAGTGTTCTGCAACACAAGCAAACATTCCTAATAAACTTTAACTTGGTAAACAAGAGATGTCTTGCAATGTAAGTAGTACATGATGCCAAATGTCACATGATCACAACTGAGCCAATGGTTCTCTCTCTCTCTCACTGCAGGATTGTGGGTGATCATCTCCCGTGCTCAGGCTACGGTGTTTGGCAGAAATCAGTGGTGTTTCACAACGCTGGAAGGTGCCCACAACTGGCACTAGTGTATTTCTTGTCACTTCAAAGCACCTATGGATGGTCCTTTGCTTTTCCATACAAGGGTACGCTTGGGAATGCTTTGCTTCGTTCTAGGTTAGGCTGCCTGCAGATATAGACCCTTCCTCTGCTGCCTTATCACCAGTTACATTAAATACAGTACATGACAAGAGTTTATTAATACTGTACTGTAGTCAATCCATGTGAGCATATACAGCGGCCCCCGTGCAGAAAAAAGTTGAAAAGAAAGGTGGTAAGAAGAAGATGATTACAGTGGAAGCTAAGAAGGAAACCATCAAGAAGTATGAACAAGATATGTGAGTGGCTGAAATTGCAAGATTTTATAAGAAGTCTACGTTGACCTTTTGCACAATATTAAAGAAAAAAGAAGTAAGGGCGCTAGATGCAGCAAAAGGAGTCACGAGAATATCAAAGCAACGGCCATGTGTTCTGGAAGGTGTAGAAAAGATGCTTCTGGTTTGGATAAATGAGAAGCAACTAGCAGGTGATACTGTGACTGAAAACTTTATCTGTGAGAAGGCAAAGGCCTTGTACACTGACCTCGTAGGCAAACGGCCAGGTACATCAACAGAAAATGAAGAAGGCTTCAAGGAAAACAGGGGATGTTTTGATAATTTTAAGAGGAGAAGTGTTCTGAGGCACAGAAAGGCTGTGAGTTTGGACGCTACGGCAGCTGAAGCAATTGCTACCAAATTCTAGAAGCTCACGGTTTCTCAGTGTTACCTGCTGGAGCAAGTTTTTGACTGCGATAAGACAGGGCTTTTTTGGAAAAAGATGCCAAAGAGGACCTACATTACAGAAGAAGAGAATGCAATGCCTGATTGCAAGCTCATGAAAGACCTCTCACCCTCTTGTTTTGTGCGAATGCAAGTGGAGATTTCAAAGTGAAGCCCCGGCTCGTGTCTCATTCCAAGAATCCACAAGCCTTCAAGAAATACAAGGTGCAAAACAGCCAGTTCAACATTATGTAGAGGTCCAATAGGAAGGCTTGGGTCACTTCTATCTTGTTCTTTGAGTGGATCAAAGAGGTCTTCCGTCCTGCAGTGAAGAAATACCTTTTAGAAAAGAATCTGCCACTCAAAGCCTTGCTGGTTATAGATCATGCTCCTTCTCATCCTCCAGGCTTTGAGGACGATTTACTGCAGGAATTCGAGTTCATTAAGGTCAAGTTCCTTCCTCCCAACACCACTCCAATCCTCCAGCCCATGAATCAGCAGGTCATTTCGAACTTTAAAAAGCTTTACACCAAAGCACTATTTCAGCAATGCTTCAAGGTGACTGAAGGAACAAACCTTACCCTCCAAGAATTTTGGAAAAGTAATTTCCACATCATGAACATCAACAAAGCCTGGGATGCGATCATCAAGAGAACCCTCAATTCTGCTTGGAGAAAACTGTAGCCTGATTGCATTCTTGGACATGACTTAGAGGGGCTTGCTCATGAACAGGTCCTGCCAATTGTTGATGAAATTGTGTCCTTGGAGAAGACCACAGAACGGGAGGTGAATGAGGAAGGCATTCTAGAGCTGGTGGAGGAGCATGGCCAGAAGCTGACCACCGACAAACTGACAGATCTGCATTGTGAGCAACAGCAAGAGGTGTGGAGGAGATCTCGTCTGCAGAGGAGGGGGAGAAAAAGGCAGAGGAATCCCTCACTTCAAATGAGATAGGGAGATGTGTAAAATGAGGGAAACAGTGCAAAATTTTGTAGAAAAGTACCACATGAATAAGACTGTAGCAGTGCGAGCGATGAATCTTTTTAAGGACAATGTAATGTCGCCATTTCCACAAAATCCTCAAAAGAAGGCAAAAGTAAGTGTCTTTGGATAGGTTCCTTGCTAAAGTTGCACAAAAAGGAAACGATTTCATTGAGTCAGTAGATAGCAGTGATTCCGTTAGTGATGGTGAAAGTTGTCCTACACAATAACCCTCCTCTCTCTTGTCTCCCTCACACTGGCCACAAAGGTTTTCAAAAGTAAGTACAGGTTAACTTGTTTATGTTTCTTTATGTTTTGTATTTTCTTTATTATTTTATATATTACAGTATCGTGATCATTTTTATATGAATATTTTTGTTGTAGAATGAATTATCTGAGTTCCCATTATTTCTTATGGGGAAATTCGCTTTGATATTCAAGTGCTTTGGATTACAGGCATGTTTCTGGAACAAATTGTGCTTGCAAACCAAGGTTTTACTGTATTCGTAAACCATATATACAATAAGGAGTTAATATCTAAAATATATAAGAAACTCAACTCAACAGCAAAACAACCTAAACAACCCAATTTCAAAAATTGGCAAAAGACCTAAAGTAAACACTTCTCCAAAGAAGGCATACAAATGGCCAACGGGTACATTAAAAGGTGCTCAAGCATCACTAATCATCAGTAAAATGCAAATCAAAACCACAATGAGATATCACTTCACACCTGATAGGATGGCTATTATCAAAAAGACAAGAGATAACAAATGCCTGTGAGGATGTGGAGAAAGGGATCACTTGTGCACTGCTGGGGAAAAGGTATACTGGACAACATGGAAGGCAGTATGGTAGTTCCTCAATACACTGAAAAGAGAAGGAACACATGATCCAGTAATCCTACTTCTGGGTATATATCTAAAGAAAATGAAATCACTATCTTGAAGAGATATCTCACTCCCATGTTCATTGCAGTGATATTCACAACAGTGAAGGTATGGAAACAACCCAAATGTCTGTTGACACATGAATGAATAAATGGTAAATTTATATATAAAGGGAATATTGTGCAGCCTTAAAAAAGATGAAAATCCTGCCATGTGAAACATGGATGAACCTGAAGGACGCTTATGCTATAGAAATAAGTCAGAGAAAGACACTACTGGATGATATCACTTACATGCAAAATTTAAGAAAAAAAGTAAAATTCAAGTAAAAAAGTAGAATGGTGGTTGCCAAGGGCTGGAGAATGAGGGGAAAGGGGAGAGGGAGGCAAAAGGGTAGAAACTTTCAGTTATGAGATGAATGTGATCTGCGGATCTAACGTATAACATGGTGACTATAGTTGATAATACCATATCATATAATTGAAATTTGATTTGCTAAGAGGGTAAAACTTAAGTGTTTCCATAAAAGAAAAAGGAAAGAAAACAGATTTAAAAAAAATAAAATCTCAAATCGTTCTCAGTAATCATTTTGTTGGTGGTAGTATCAGTGTTGTTACATTAAGACTATTGTATGTATGTTGTAGAATAAAGTAAATGATTTTTTTTAATGAAAGGTGGGGGGGTGTAGAGAGAAACAGAACAAATGTATACATAATGTAACAAAACAGATGAAAGGCAACACGGCACAACCTACTGGCAACACGCTGAGGAAACACAAGGTGAGGTATGAGGGACGTAAGGGAGATGAGGTTAATGAGGGAAGGCTTCTTAGGTAAGAAGGGGCTCCAGTTAAGGCTTAAAGGAAGTGAAGAATAGAAACCAAGAGTTTAACACTTCACCTATCTCTAGAAGGGGAAGGATATAAAGAAATCACAAATAAATTTGTTGAGACCCTTTACATATGTTTGAAGCTTGGAACATATAGATAAACCAGAAGAAATTTTTTTTATTCTTTGTGAGTGTGAGACTTAGTATCTTGGAGAGCAAGGCGATGGGCTTTCTGCCTAGAACCACAGAAAGGACAAGGACTTTGTCTCTGGTTGGGTACAAGTGAGAGAAGAGAATCATGGAAATGGACCAAGCTCATTCTATATCCTTCACTTGCAACCACGAGACCTGATGCACACATCTCTCAATTGAGCCAGCTGTCTCTAGGGAGTCCCCACAGGAAAGTTTCCCTCCTTCAACTGGCCGGTCTTCGTCTATAATGTTCCAGGCACTGTCCTGGGCCCCTGGAAGAGAGATGGATAAAACAAGTTCACTGCCCTCGTGGAGCTTATATTCTAGGTTTGATTCTCTACTACCCAGCAAAGGATAGTTGATGGCATTTACACTTAAAATATCCATTTTCTGAGAATGGGGAATACCCAAGAAAGAATGAAACATGACCACCTTCACCAGGATCAGCTTCATTTTGGAGTTAGTTTTAACCTTGGCCCAAGGTAGAAGAGAACTAGAAAAAAGAATTAGGATCCTTGCCAGTTCAATAAAGGGACTGGAGGACAGTAGCCAGAAAAAAGTCCCAGAGTGGCCACAGGGAGGTGACCATTCAAATCGGATGATACAGCCCAATGGACAACTCCAATAAAAGTATCTTGTTACAGGTGACAATTGGGAGTCTTTTAGCTTTTGTTTTAATCAGAAAAAGCAGTATCTGTAATTATATTGAGCATTCCCTTATTACACCCCCATTAAAAGACTGCATTCTTGGCTAAATTGTGTGCAGCAAAAGGCACTGTAATAGGGAAGGGGCGGGGGCGGGGATGGGGGGGGTGGGGGGTGGGATGCCCGTGGGAAGACACAGCATGGGTGCAATCTATCCACTAAGCTTGGCCCTAGAATCTTTAGATTCGCTAACGAAGGCTTATAGTAAGTCTCAAAAATAACCAGAGATTAGTAACTTAGCTAGTTTAAGCTGTCAAAAGATAAAGGATGTCAAGGGCAACAGGCAGGCATTCAGAGTTTTCCATTAGATATTTACTAACTGTCTCTCAAAAATTGTATTTCTTTATAATGCTATTATTTCAAATATGAATGATTTAAAAATCTATACAAATGTTCCTCAGAAGGCATGTCTACCTTTTCAAGTCATGTCCATTGTAATCACTTTTAAAGTGTTTATGTGGTACTTAAACTATGCCCCCAAGGATTACTGGTTAGAGTTTCTCAATCGGGACCAAGATATTCATTCATTCTGCTAATATCATACATAGCAGTCTTTTACTAATTCACAGAAAATAAGTTAATAAATAAAACATTCTCAATGTAAAGGAATTTGCACGTATTTTTTTCCCTTAAATTTATGGCACTACTTAATGCTCTTCCTAAAGAATCCTAGAGAAAGATAAGGGAACCGAAAACAAATTTTATTGGGAAAAAAATGAGGACCAGCCCATCACGCTTAGTCCAGCATCTTTTTTGTTTCCATTCACGTGGGCGATTGGAGTTGTGTGTTTTATATTGCAAATTTTTAAAGCAATCTGAAGAGCACAGCTAGGAGACCATACACTACCTCACCCTCCCTAAAGGGGCTCCCCTTCTCCACACTGATGCACTATGGACACCATGGTAAGGCACAGAGAATACTGGTGTTTACTGGGAAAAGTACCGCTCTGGGAATCAAATAACCGGAGGTAAACCTTGGATCTCAGTTTCCTCATCTCTAAAGTGGAGAGGATATTTGTCCTGCCTACTTCACAGAAGGCTAAAAGGACCACGCATTTTAAAGAGCAGTGTAAACTGGGAAGGACTACACAAATATAAGACATCATTAATACTATTACTAATTTAAAACTTCATTAAAAACAAACCAGAAAACCAGTAATTCTCTCGACCTCTTTCTGAATAGCTGTCCAAAAAGCCCTTTACTCCCTGATAGGCTGGCAGTTAGCACTAAAATGATGTTTCTCTTCAAGCATATCAAGCTCACAATCTAATCATTAATATTTGCAAAGATGCTCAGTCTTTCTCAGTCTCTAGATTGGACCTAGACAAATCTTACATTTCTACTTTATAACCACACTCATGATTTAAAATGTCCATTGAGTCATATCTCAGTATCTGAAATTCTGAATTAGAGAATTTTACTGATCCCTTATGTTCATTTGTCCATGGGGGTTTCTTTCCCAAATAATTCAAAACTGGATGAGTGCCTTTCATTTATATGAGGTATTTATCCCCTTTTCCACATTCATAGAAAGAATTCCATGAAGATACTTTCCTTGCACATAAAATTACATCAAAAACTTAAGAGATAAAATGAACTTTTATATACCAACGATCTCCATTCCAGTCCCTGTAATCAAAAAAAAAAAAAAACAAAAAACAAAAAAAAACCCCAATAACAATTACCAAATATCACAAAGAAGTCTACAATTAGGAAGAAAATTGTTCTATACCACAGACTCTTTCCTAGCATGAAGGTGATTTCTTGAGCAACTGAGACTCAAACCCTCCTCCCAAAAAAAAATTAAAAAGAAAGAAAAAAAGGAGACAGAGACACAGAACGAGCGTGAAGAAACATGATAATTCAAAAGTCTGAGATGACTTTATTAAAATCCATTGATAAAAGAAAGACTATGAAGCACCCCTTCTATATGCTCTTTGTCATCAAAGAATACCGTTACACAAACCAGAAATTCCCAAGCTACTCGAGTCCTTCTTCTCCTTCTTTTCTATCCCTAAACATTTCTAGAATTCTGCCACTTCCCTCCATCCACACTGCCATGATCGCCACTCACTGGGGTTACTGTGATCGCCTTAAACAGGTCTCCCTGTTTCCAGTCCCATCCTTTCCAATTCACTGTTCACAGAGCAGCCAGTGATTTTTCTTAAGCCAGAAACCTGATCATGTCTTATCCTTCAATTAGAATAACTCAGCAGGAAAAAACTCCTAAATCCATAATGTGGTTTACAAAACCTTCCAAGTCTAAGCCATGCAAATGGCTTCAGTGTCATCTCTCAACCCTGGCTGGTCTCTCACACTCTGAACCTGCTAACCTTACTGGACTCCTTAACATTCCCTGCACAGGTCATATTTTCTCTCTGCCTCTGGGCTGTAGAAATAACAGAGCAACTAAAAGAAATAAGGCTTATTTCTCTCACTTAACAAGGCCACAAGTAAGCGAGAGACGGGTGAACATCTCAATGCTTTCAGAGCCAGTGAATCTGTTATTCTCTAGGCCTCTCTCTCCTTCAAGGTCCCAGACGGAAGCCACAGGCACTACATTCACATTCTAGGCACAAGGAAAGTAGGAAGAGAAACTAGAAAATGGGGTGGGACTAAGAAAAATAATAACAGTAGCCAAGAGCATGTTTACTTTGGGTTAAACACTGCTCTAAGTGCTTTATTTATACTCATTTACTTCATTCAAAGCTTTGAGGTAGATATTCTATTCTATTCTTCGCTGTGCAGGTATAACTTGCCCAAGGTCCCGTGACTAGTAAGTGGGAGATCTAGGACTCAAACTCAGAGTCCCTGTGCTTTAACTAGACCCACTCAGCCTCCTCCAAACAAACAAAACTAGCCTGTCAAGGATCTGCTATGAGGGAGCTCTCTCTCCAGCCTCGGGTTATAAAGTCCACCACTCTGAACACTGACACTAACTCATGCA
This sequence comes from Acinonyx jubatus, assembly GCF_027475565.1. Lineage (NCBI taxonomy): Eukaryota > Metazoa > Chordata > Mammalia > Carnivora > Felidae > Acinonyx > Acinonyx jubatus. Next base: position 113,022,710 of record NC_069387.1, on the reverse strand, counting down.
TCACTGCTGAGATGCGGCAGTCACACGAGCCTGGCATCACCTCCTGCCACAGAGTGTTGGCGTTGTGCACGAAGCCTGGGACCAGTTACACATAAGCACGCTAATAAAAAAAAAGTGCAAAACAAGCAAGAAGACAACTGTCCTCCCTATTTTATTTTTTTGACAATATTTTGTCAAAGGAGATGCTGGACAAAACGAAAAAAGAAAAAATTTCTAAACTTGAATCCAAAATGCTAATTAGAAGAAGGTACTTGTTATTCATGAGATTCTCATCTCAAGTTCAAAAAGTCAAAATGAGAGAGGCGGTTTATCCACATTAAATACACACACACACACACACACACACACACACACACACACTGCTTTGACTCACAGACCCCTGTAACAGAGCTGTGAATTTGCTGTTTTCCTGCTGGCAGACTTTTTTTAATAGAGAGGAACAAAGCTTCTGCTCATTTTCCCTCTCTTGGGTCACCACAAGTTCACATCAATGTCTCAGAACTTAAGCCTCAGAAGAAAGAAAGAGCCTCAGCAGTACTCCAGCTCAAGTCAGCTCCAACCTTGACTGCACCTCCTATTTGCCGTGTGGCCTGAGTCCCAGCTTCCTAATCTGTAAAAGAAGGAAAAGGCCCACTTGGTGGAGTTGTGGTGGAAATTAGAAAAGATAATCATGAAGTTCAAGCACAGCGCAGCACTCAAGACAACATTATCATCATTCTCCAGGCAGTTGAGGGTTCACAGTTGCTTGCTTTCCAGTTACTGAGATTCTTTTTTTTTTTCATGTTTACTAATTTTTGAGAGACAGAGAGACAGCATGAATGGGGGTGGTGGGCAGAGAGAGAGGGAGACACAGGATCGGAAGCAGGCTCCGGGCTCTGAGCTGTCAGCACAGAGCCCGACGTGGGGCTTGAACCCATGGGCTCCGAGCTCATGACCTGAGTTGAAGTCAGATGCTTAACCGACTGAGCCACCAGGTGCCCCGAGCTACTGATAGTCTAGTGGGTGTGGAAGCAAACATCACATGGAAAGGAAATCTCACTCACATGTTGCTCACCACCAATGAATGAGACCGGCACAGCTGGGACCTGCCAACAAGGAAACCATTTGTTGGGTTTCTTTTGGTTTGGTTTGGGGGTTTTTAGGTCACATGTTCTTTACTATTTTAGCACTTGGGAAAGGAATACATTTAAAAAATGAAACTAATCAATTCAAATAAGAAATGATATATATATGTGGGAAAGTATTACATTGTATCTGGAAGGAACTGTTGAGAAATGACTCCTATCACTGCCTCTGGCTAGGGCACTGAGGGACCAGGAACACAAAGGAGGAATACAAAGGAGACCTTCAGCATTTGTAACCTGTGTACCTGTTGACAGTTCAAAATAAGTAAAATGTGAGATATTAAATCAACACTGAATAAAGTCCTATGTATCATTTAAGGTCCAGCTCAACTTCCACCTTCATTCAACCAAACATTTGAGAGCCAAGCCTATGACCTAGAAGGCCTCTACTGACCTCGTGGCTCTTCCTGCTGGCCTCCCCTTTCTCTGAATGTCCATTCTTCTCATCTCCATCATTTAGCTCCCAATTACATCTCATATACTTATTATCTGGTTCAAGAAAGTCAGGCATAAACTCATACTAAGCGGTGTAAAACTGAGAACTTTTCCCCTAAGGTCAGGAACCAGACAAAGATGTCCACACTCACTGTTATTCAACATAGTACTGGAAGTCCTAGCCACAAAATCAGACAAATAAAAGGCATCCAAATTGGTAAGCAAGAAGTAAAACTCTCACTATTTGCGGATGACATGATACTATACATAAAAAACCCTAAAGATTCCACCTGGCTGTGGATGCTAGAACTGATAAATGAATTCAGTAAGGTCACAGGATACAAAATCAATGTACAGAAATCTGTTGCATTTATATACACTAATAATGAAAGAGCAGAAAGTAAAATTAAGAAAATAATCCCATTTAAAATTACACCGAAAACAACAAAATATCTAGGAATAAACTTAACCAAATAGGTTAAGTACTCTGAGAACTATAAAACACTGATAAAAGAAATTTAAGATGACACAAAGAAATGGAAAGACATTCCATGCTCATGAGTTAGAGCTAATATTGTTAAAATGTCTACACTACCCAAAACAAACTACAGATTTAATGCAACCCCTATCGCAATACCAACAGCATTTTTCACAGAACTAGAACAAACAATCTAAAATTTATATGGAAGCACAAAAGGCCTCAAATAGCCAAAGCTATCTTGAAAAAACAAAACAGGGGCGCCTGGGTGGCTCAGTTGGTTGGGCGTCCGACTTCAGCTCAGGTCACGATCTCGTGGTCTGTGAGTTCGAGCCCCACATCGGGCTCTGGGCTGATGGCTCAGAGCCTGGAGCCTGTTTCCGATTCTGTGTCTCCCTCTCTCTCTGCCCCTCCCCGTTCATGCTCTGTCTCTCTCTGTCCCAAAAATAAATAAACGTTAAAAAAAAAATTAAAAAAAAAAAAAAAAGAAAAAACAAAACAGAACAAAACAAAACTGGAGGTAGGTATCACAATTCGAAATTTCAAGTTATATTACAAAGCAGTAATAATTAAAATAGTATGGTGCTGGCATAAAAATAGACACACAGATCAACAGAAGAGAACAGAAAACTCAGAAACAAACCCACAATGATATGGTCAATTAATCCTTAACAAAGGAGGAATGAATACACAAGGAAAAAAGACAGTCTCTTCAACAAATGGTGCTGGGAAAACTGGACAAGTACATGCAAAAGAATGAAACTGGACCACTTTCTTTCACCATACACAAAAAATAAACTCAAAATGGATTCAATACCTAAGTGTGAGACCTGAAACCATAAAAATCCTTGAAGAGAGATAGGCAGTAATCTTTCTGACATCAGCCACAGCAACATTTTTCTAGACATGTCTCCTGAGGCAAAGGAAATAAAAGCATTGATGCAGTAGTGGAGCTACACCAGCATAAAAAGTTTCTTAACAGCAAAGGAAACAATCAACAAAACTGAAAGGCAACCTACTGAATGGGAGAAGATACTTTCAGACAAGATAGCCAATAAAGGGTTAGTATCCAAAATGTATAAAGAATGGATACAACTCAATACCCCAAAAAAACAAATAATCCAATGTAAAAATGGGCAGAAGACACAAATAGTTATTTCCCCAAAGAAGACATACAGACACATGAAAAGATGCTCAACATCACTCATCATCAGGGATATGCAAATAAAAACTACATGAGATATCATCTCATACCTGTCAGAATGGCTAAAATAAAAAACACAAGAAACAACAGGTGTTGGTGAGGATGTGAAGAAAAAGGAGCTCTATCACACTGTTAGTAGGAATGCACACTGGTGCAGCCATTATGGAAAACAGTATGGAGATTCCTCAAAAAATTAAAACTAGAACTACCCTATGATCCAATAATCGCACTACTGAGTATTTACCAAAAAAATACAAAAACACTAATTAAAAGGGACACATGTACCCCTAGGCTTACTGCAGCATTATTTACACTAGGCAAACCCAAGTGCCCACTAATAGATGGAAGCAACCCAAGTGCCCACTAATAGATGAGTGGATAAAGAATGTATGTATGTATACACACACACACACACACACACACACACCCCTACACACAATGGAATATTATGCAGCCATAAAAAGGAATAAAATCTTGCCATTTGCAACAACATGGATAGAGCTAGAGTGTATAATGTTAAATGAAATTAAGTCAGTCAGAGAAAGACAAATACCATATGATCTCACTCATATGTGGAATTTAAGAAACGAAACAAATGAGCAAAAGAAATAAACGAAACACAAACCAAGAAACAGACTCTTAAGTGTAGAGAACAAACTGATAGTTACCAGAGGGGAGATGGGTGAAATAGGTGATGAAGATTAAAGAGTAGACTTACCGGGGCACCTGGGTGGCGCAGTCGGTTAAGCGTCTGACTTCAGCCAGGTCACGATCTCACGATCTCGCGGTCCGTGAGTTCGAGCCCCGCGTCAGGCTCTGGGCTGATGGCTCAGAGCCTGGAGCCTGTTTCCGATTCTGTGTCTCCCTCTCTCTCTGCCCCTCCCCCGTTCATGCTCTGTCTCTCTCTATCCCAAAAATAAATAAAAACGTTGAGAAAAAAAATTTAAAAAAAAAAAGAGTAGACTTACCATGATGAAATAAAATAAAGTAAAATGAAAAAAAAATGGAAAAAAAAAAGATAATTGAATGCAAATGTGCATAGGTCTTGACCCATGCCCAGATGCATCATTCTGGAATCACTGAGTGCAAACCCCAAAACAGGAGAGCCACAGACTCTCACCTGACTGGCTCCTGTGGGGGAGGGAGGAAGGGAGGGAGGGAGGGAGGGAGGGAAGGAAGGAAGGAAGGAAGGAAGGAAGGAAGGAAGGAAGGAAGGAAGGAAGGAAGGAAGGAAGGAAAGAAGGCAGGCAAGTACACAGGCAGGCATAGTTCTCCAATAGACTGCAAATCCCTTAAAAGCAAGGAACAAGACTTCTTCTTTATTGCTCTCAGCCTTAACCCAGAAATGACGGCAATAAATATTTGTTAATGGCTTGCCTAACATAAGCCAGAGAGTAGTAGTTACAACTGATCACACCATCTTCAAATTTCTTTATTCAGTTATATATCATGATGGAACCCAGAAGAGGCAGACTATCACTTCAAAGACTACGAGTCCTTTCTTCAGCTAAAAAAAAAAAAAAAAAAAAAAAAAAAGCTTCAAGTTATTAACCTTTTCAAATTTATTTTAAGCTTATTGGTCTTTTACTTTCTGCTGAGTTGGATCTTTGTTCTAGGTTTTTATTGCAGTAGGGTAGTGCTTCCTTTAATATTAGGAAGAAACAGCACAGAAGATGGAAGGAAAGCAAAGCTCATCCTCCAAAAAGACACTGTAATTTTTTGAGTTCACAGTATTTATCTGCCACTCCTTTATATGAAAATGCGACAGAATTTTTCTGAAAATCAACAAGAAATACATCAGGACCCAAAGCATACTGAGCAACAGAGAATTAAAATTGGGGAAATTACTGAGAATTTTTCCTCTGTTCCTATTTGTCACAAAATGGAACCAGTGCTCTTAAGCCCATTTTGGTCCCATAGTGAATTTTGCTGAAAATATGCAAGTCCACACTAGGCGGTACAACCCGACAGTGCGGTAATGGAGGCATGAACCTGAAAAGTTGTAGCAAGTCAAGGCGCGTCATACAAGCTATGTCCTACAGGAGCAGATGGAGTTGCCAGAGGACAAAGGGAAGGGGATCACAATCCAGGCCAACTTCCCTCTCCCTACCCCACCAAACCTGCCCTTCTTCACTGCCCCGACTCAATTAACAGCCACTCCACCAACCCAACTGTTCGGGCCCCAAACTGGGAGTGGCCCCTTGACCTCTCTCATAGCCCCACACCCCACTTCCTGAAAGTAACCACTTCTCACAGTCACCTCCCATGCTGCCTTAGTTCAAGCCACCATCATCTCTTGCCCAGGACATGACTAGAACCCCCTAAGTCATCTTCCTGATGACACCCTTCATCTCTTTCCTCCCTTCACACTACACACAACCCCAAAGTGATCTTTTAAAGAATGACAACCTGATGATACCACTCTCCTCCACACACTCTCCAGGACAATCGGAATAAATCCAAACTCACATTAGAGTTGCCCAGGGAGTTTTTTTTTAAAAATGCTGACGGCTGAATCTCACCACATAGATTCTGAGCCAGCTGCGGGACCGCAACTGTGCAGCCAGGGTTAACACGCTGCCGACCTGCCCCATCTCATCTCCCGCCACTTCTCACCTCACTCCCTGAACCCCAAACACAGCAGCCTCCTCTCCCTTTCTCATACGCCCGGCTCAGCCTTACGGCCTCTGCACCGCAGGCCCATCTGTTGGGACCAATCTTCCTCTTGCTCATTACTTAGTTTTCAGCTCAACTGTCCTTGGGGGGGCTTCCCGACCCTGGCAAAAGCCACCCATCACAGTGCATGGTATCCCCACATCCTCACTAAAGACACCAGGAGAAAACAGCAAGTCACATGGAAAGTAGGGAACCCCCTCACACTCGCCCCAGATAAACAGCACCTGCAACAGGGCTGGTGCTCAGAGGATGCTTGCTGAATTAATGAATCAACAAACAAACCAGCCAAGACATGGATGCTCAAATGTAAGTTCCTACTGAGGAGCCACCATCCTACATCTGGGCTCTGGTTCGACCCGCTGTGAGTGGTGAGATATTAAGTGCTAGCAACTACGGAGTAGAGGAGAAGTCTAAAGACTCTCAGACATCTCATGTTTTAAAAACAGACAATAAGAACTGCTAGTCTTAGGTTAATTTCTCTACAAACGTGAGAACTAGAAGACTTCTCACAGCAAATAAAAAATGCCTAAACAAATAATCTTCTAGATGTATTAGCCAAACTCCTAAAAGTGTGGCCTGGTATCCAAGACCTTCTATTATAAGGCAGACCTTCCCTTACATGCACTCTCCCCTCCAGTCATATTAAGTTGGCCCTTTTCCAAACTCACCTCACGCCTCTCACCCTCCATACCTTCATCATCCTACCTCTGGCTCTAGAAATTCCCTTCTCTCCAAATCTCCATTTGTCCAAACTCCAACCATTCTTACAAGTCCATATAAAATATCATGTCCACAACATACTTCTCAATCACCTAAGTCCTCAATACTCCATTTTGTCCCTTGTAGTATAGATCATATTGTGGTTTCCATGCTTCCACTCTGGCCCCCTAAAACATATTCTCTATACATCAAACAGATCGGACTTTAAAAGACAAATTCCCACCAAGCACTCTCTTTCGGTGGCTCTCCAGTGTACCTACAACCCCAACTCCTTATGGCTCCAGGCCCACCTCCCTCTTGGATCTCATCTTGGACACTCCTACCTTGCTCACTCCAGCCACCCTGACTGTTGCCAGTTCTGCAGAGTGGCCCGTTCTTCCCCTCAGGGCACTTTCCCCTTTGTATTTACTTCTCCCTCTGACCAGGACACTCCTCTTGGCTCTCCCCAAGACCGGCTTCCTCTCATCCTTCAGACGTCTCCTGAAATAGCCCTCCTCAAGGACCCTGCCCAGTCCTCCCTAGGAAGGAAACTTCCCCCCTCCGCTGTCTGTCACTGCAAAGAGTATTTGTTTCCCTCACAGCCCTTTGTACAACCTGTAACTTTACTATTTACGGGCTTGTTTCCTGTCTCTCCATTAGCATATAAGCTTCTAGGAGATGGTGATCATGCATATATTGTCACCACTATTACACTGTTCCCTCAGTTCCTGGCAGGCAGGATGCCTGGTATATGGGGGGTGGGGGAGGGGTGTCAATGAATGAATGAATGAACCATGAATGCAAAAAAAAATCATGCCTAATTATTAGCCTCCACAAGTAGATGAAGTCATTTTTCTCAGAACCACCACAGAACTTTGTTTTCTATCTCTCGAGTAGAATTATTCTCACTGAGTACCTCGTACAGTTATTTGTGTGTGAATTTGTTATCAACCAAGCTAGATTTGTTCTTAATCGTCTTTGTTTTCACCACAGCACCATCCATATTAAGCTCAAAAAAGAAGGATAAAAGGAAGATCAGGAGAGAGGAAACGAGGAAGAAGAGAGAAAACAAAGGAGAGGATGAAAGGGAAGGAAATCAGAAATCATAAGAAAGAGATAAGGAAGGAAGGAAGGGATGATAGGGAACACGAATATAACACATAGATTAGTAAGGTGATGGTTTGCTTCTAACTGTAATTTTTTGGCCAACATTTCTATATTTTTCCCTAGCCTCTTTTCTACCTTCTTTCCATTTCAACTGAACATCCTCCCATACCCTTGTGCTGCTTTCACCTTGGGGCCTAGATGGACGAGCGACTATCATTCTCCACTTCTTTCGCGGGGCGGGGGGACTGTTAGCCGGTTATATCTGCAATCAGCACACTGACTTTGCAAGGCCAACAAGGGTGGCTGCCACTCCCAGCATCCGGCATCTGGGGGAGTAACTAACAAGGCAGTCTGCTCCAGGTCAAAGTTTATTCTGAAAAGAGTAGACTACCAACAATTTCCATTCCTGGAAACCAAATGAACAGTCTTCGTTGTTCTCACATTTTCCTTTGGCCACTTCTTTCTATCTGCGTGGAGTCGAGCTGCGTGTTTTCCTGTACTTCCTGTTGTTTGTTTTTCTGGGATCAGACGGAGGGAGGGTGCCTGTGAATGTATCGTACCAAAGGGATTTTTCAGTAGGTTCATAAAAGAGAAAATCATGGTTAACAATTTCCTTCCTTGGCTATAGTAAAAGAGGTGGTGATGAGGCGAGCAGCGGGGCGGAGGAAAAGGAAGAATGAGATGAGGAAAGGCTCTCAGTGGGCAAAGTGCAAGCTAAGCTGGAAACAGAAATGATTTCAAAACAGCCAAACAGTATTCTCTGGTGACTAACATGAAAGATGAAGAGCTTCAGAAAGCAAATAGTGGAGTTAGTTTTTCATCTAAAGAACCCAAGAGGAATTTTTCCCTTTATCAAGTACCTAAGCAAAGAAATAGGGAAGATGTTTGTAAATGTTCAGAAAAGCTAGGTAAAGGTTTTATTGTTATTCCTTCATCTATGCAATTCTGCTTAACTGTGAAAGATTTTTTTCTCTTCTTGTGCAATACTCCCCATTCCCTGTGCCCCCCCCCAACTCCTAGGCAAGATTATATCAACAATTATTATTTCTTTGGTTTTTTTCCATTCCAGTTACATCATGTGCAGTAAAAGTAAACATACTTATAACACTGCATGTTGTGTAACACAATACAGGTCTGCATTTTGCTAGTCCTCAAAACTTAAAAAGTAATAAACACTCTGCACTCCCATAAAATTAAATGCCTTGGTATTTCAAGTTCTTAGTATAATGTTTCTTAGCCCTTGCATTCCCAGAAACCTGTAAGGATAGCTCAGAAGAAACAACTATAAAAGCACAACAAATAATGGCTGTAAAACGATTATGAGAACTTATCTGATTTCATAAGAGTGAGCTGTGAACAGTCCCAGCCTAAAGGTTCCATACTTTTCTTTCTTATAATAAAATAGTATAAGAAGATTGGATACTTAAGCTGTGTACTCCCAGGATCTTAATGAAGCTTTTGAATATAAATTGATATACAGTGGTATCACATCAAAATCTGCCAAATCTAAAATTAATGATAAATCAGGTAAATCAAACTAAAAACAAATCAAACAATTTGAGTAATGCCAAATGTAAAACCCCCCACTGTATCTAAAACTCGGAAACACTGAGGCGATCTTATTTTATTTAGAAATGTCATGAACTATAAAAGAACCACAAAAATTTTAACTAGAAGAAATGAATCAAATTGTAAATTATATTTCTTAGTATCCTGTGAGAGATATTTCAGTCATTGAGTTGAAGATTTGTGTTCACTTCCTGAAAAATTGTGGAGTTTCTAGAAAAGCCTCCAAATTATCTTTCTTTGGTAAATTATATAACAAGAATCCCAAGGGGCAATAAAATCTCATGTTTATTGCTAAACATACATTCTGACAACTCTTTAGAACCAAATTCTAATTTCTCATCTCAGACACCTGGATTGCTTGCCCACAGGGTAGGGACTGGTCTTCATTCTTCATTCCTTATTGCTAATGCACCTTTCAGAGCAAACCAACCATGGTCCTAACAGTAGCAGTGAGGACTAACTGATACACTTGACTCCTTAGCAAACACCAGTGTGGGGTATGAACACACATTACTAAACTCTAATAATAGGAGCGATGGACCATATAATCTGTTCTACCTCAATTACATACTGAGTCCAACCACCCTTTACTACCTGTACCACTTCTGCACCTGCCCAAGTCACCATCTTCCCTCACTTGGACAACTGCCACAGCCTCTTGACTGGCCTCTTTGCTCCTTCCTGATCCTCAACAACCCATTTTTCCACTCCAAAGCCAGAAGAACCTTTCAAAACTATCTACTAGAACATGACACTCAGTGCGCCTGGGTGGCTCACTTGGTTATGCGTTCGACTCTTGGTTTCAGATCATGATCTCACGGTTGTGAGATCAAGCCTCACATCAGGCTCCGTGCTGGGCATGGGCCCCGCTTGGGATTCTCTCTCTCTCTCTCTCTCTCTCTCTCTCTCTCTCTCTCTCTCCCTCTCTCTCTCTGTCTCTGCCCCTTCCCTGCTTGCATGTGTGTCCATGTGCACATGCTCTCGCACTCTCTCAAAATAAATAAATAAATAAACATTTTAAAAAATCCTACTTCCTGCACATTTTCTCTTCCCTTCTTCCTCCTCCTTATCCTTCTTTTCCCGTAGAAACAGACTGGGTGAACAACATCCTATGGTTGTTTCCTCCTTTTCAGGCTCTGATGAGAATGGGGCTAAGAGAGCTGGCCCCTAAAATTGGCACATTCTTAGTAGTGATATTACTGGAGTCGTTAACACCTCACTTACCCAGAAGCCACATGTCTGATGAGCCAAACTTTCTAAAACACTACTGGAGAAGAACCAGAAATTATAGAAATGGGAAAGAAGACTCAGAGATATCACAAAGTCCTCACATCAAAGTTCCCTCACAACCAAAGTTCCCTGGGTGCTGGATGGCTCAGTCTGTTGAGCATCTGACTTCGGCTCAGGTCATGATCTCATGGTTCCTAAGCTGGAGCCCCACGATGGGCTCTGTACTGACAGCTCAGAGCCTGGAGTCTGCTTCAGATTCTGTGTCTCGCTCTCTCTCTGCCCCTCCCCTGCTTTGTGCCCTGTCTCTGTCTCTGTCTCTCTCTCTCTCAAAAATAAAAGGTAAAAAAAAAAATTTTTTTAAGTTCCCTCATATTTTAGACAAACCTAATAACCCCAGGCATCCCTTTTCCTACATATAACCAGAGAGAATATATTGTTGAGGATGGAGCTCTTGAGGCAGGCACACGGCAGTATCAGAAAGTGAACACTAATAGCCTGCCAGAGAGGAGATAACAAAACTATGAAAAATAAACATGAGAATTTAAAAAACCAAATGATAATATACGGGATTCAGTGTAATGGAAAAACTCCACCTGGAGTAAACCCTAAGTGTATCACTATTTACAGCACAGTATTTCCAAAATGATCCTGAAATAACAGGAAGACGTTAGATGGTATTCCAAATATTTTCTTAGGAAGATGAAGAAATGCACAATATGTTTTAGTAAATTTTCCAATAAAATGGTTGCAACGGTTTTAAGAGATGCTGTTTAAAAGGTTATAATTCATTTATCCCTTAGACGAAAAATTCACTCTTCTGTGACAATGGTAATAACATGAATAAAATATTGACTGGCAAAGAAATTACTCTTGTTTAAGTTGAGTTCCCCTGCCAGTGGTGTGCTTATCTCAAGAGGGCACTCAAGGCTTCTCCCCTGCCGGTGTGCCAGAGGAGGGGCATCCCAGTACAGATGACCACCAGGAGGCTATGAGTTCTCAACAGCTTGAAAGCTCCCCGGATACCTGACAAGCTAAGAGGTTGAAGTTCTATGCCTGTCTGGCATGTTTTCATCAGCTTTTCCCCATTGGACTCATTTCCTCTTTGGATTTTCCTCCCTCTTCCATCCTGTATACAGAAGCTGCCTCCTACCTGGGAAGACTTAGCCGTTCTGCATTCAAAAAATATTTATTGAGTACCTATTACAGATCAGGACTTGTTTTAGATGCTGAGGATACAGCAGTAAACCACGAAGGCCCCACAATGAGTAGCTGATGCCAGCTCTGTCCTAGGCCTTCATTGTCATGTAGGGTACGGGATGAAATTAGGACACAGAGGAGGGACCGTCCAAATCAAAAGGAGATAAAAGCCTGCACAGAGGAAATGCTGGACTTCTCTGAAATGTGGCCTCCTAAGCCCACCACTCTCTTGTGAGGGATAAGGCCACATTCAGGAGCTGTATCCATTTACCATCAGATAGAGTCTTTGTCCTGACTGGTTAGCATACATCTTTTACCCAAGATAAGAAAAGCTACAGACCTTAGTACATGTCTGTGTCCAAATGTTCCATGTCTGCTAACCCACGAATCCACAGGGGACTCTGGCTCTCACAGTCTAAACTCACAGAGTTAATGTGACCAGTCTATTTTTCCTTAAGACTTAACAGGAGATACGGTCTTAGTAGTTGGCAAAACAAGGTATCAAAATTCCTCAGTGATCACTATCACAATCTAATATCCCTGCCTTTAATGTTAACATGGATGATATCCTTTTTTTTTTTTAATGTTTATTTATTTTTGAGAGAGAGAGAGGCAGACAGACAGAGCACGAGCAGGGGAGGGGCAGAGACAGAGAGGGAGAGACAGAATCTGAAGCAGGCTCCAGGCTCTGAGTTGTCAGCACAGAGCCTGATGCAGGGCTCAAACTCATGAGCTATGAGATCATGACCTGAGCTGAAGTCGGCCACTTAAACCAACTGAGCCACCCGGGCGCCCCAACATGGCTGATATCCTTATCTAGCAAGTCTAAATAGAAAGACCTTGAACCCAAAGGACCTCTACATTATGACTTAACTAGATAGTTGCCATCCCCAGTCCTTCATGCTAACTATACTTTGGAGTGCCACCTGGAAACTGTCAGCAAAAGCCCTGCCTTACCCTCCCCTGTAGTTCAGGGGGAATAAGGGCCTAGGAAAAGTTACGGCCCACACTTAGCAAGTAAAGATGCTTTCAAGAGTTCCTCAGCATAGGGCAAGCAGTTACTTGCCTGTTCCTCTCCTGCAACCTTCTGAAGGCAAAACTATCCTCCACTTCGTGCTTTTTCACTACCTTCTCCAGAGTCAGGTGCCTACGTGGACTCTACTGTTGTCAGACAGTCAGAAGTTCCTGCTTTGTTGCTATACCTCTTTGGATAGAACTTCTGAGATTAATAGTAACCATAGTTTTTATACAAATATACAAAATGATTCTGTTATCAGTGGAAACTGAAAACAGCAACTAGATATGGGTATACTTTATAAAAAAAAAAAACAAGCTTTTTTAATTTGTGGGTAAAAGGATCTCAGTTTTAGGATTTAAAACGTCAAGCCTTAAAAAACTGTTTTAAAACACAGAAGTCTTTTTGTGACAGCCAGCCTGCAAAACGACCCAATAATTCTTGCCTCCTAATATTTACACCCCTTTGTAACTCTCCCACCCCACCCTACTCAGGGTGAACTGTGTAACCAATAAGATATTCCTGAAACAACAGAGGAGTGTGACTTCCAAGAGTAAGTCATAAAAAAACATTCTGGCTTTCACCTTGCTCTGTGAGACTATTCGCTCTGGGGGAGGCTGGCCTCCAGGCTGTGAGGATACTCAAGCAGCTCAGGAAGGAGCTCAGATGGGAAGGAAGGAAGACCTGCCAACACCCAGCCCCATGTGAGTTGTGTGTCAGTAAGCCCATTGACAGTGATAGCATGGGCAAGAAAGGCATCCCCTGGGCCCAATTACTTGCGGTGAACCCTGATCGAAGCCAACGTTCTGGCTGGACCAGCCCTTGTGGTTCTCATGACACACTTCAGCAAACTATCAGGGAACTTCGAAGAATAAGATTCTTTACTCACAAGCCCTGGAGGATATCCGACACACCCAATGGCCACACACCAAGATGGCAGGTAGAGAGGAAGGAAGAAGAGCCTGAGGCTCTGCCTTTATCGGGTCTAAGGGCTGGGTGCCTAGGAGTTCATGGCTTCACTCCTTATTGGCAAATTTAAAGCATTAAGGCATGAGAAGGGAGAAGCAGAGTCACCCAAGTGGTCAGCTATCCAGGTTACCAGGGGCTTTCTAAAAGGGGAATTTCATGGATGGGGGCAGCCTGGCTCCTTATCTAGTTGTTTTGCTAGTAGCTGTGTTACACAGCTAGAAATACGTTTATTCAAGATGGATGTCTTTGAAGTAAATGCCTCAGCAATGAAAAACATAATGCCAGGCACTTACATCACAATAAAAAAGCCCAATGCTGGACACTTACGCTACGTGAGTGGACCATCTGGGAAGTGTATTCTCCAGAAGCATGCCAGCCTTCACATCACTCAAGTCCCAGTCGACATATTGAGATGTCATGAGAGATCCCAAGCCAGAGCTTCAGCTAAGGCCCTTCTAAATCCCTGACTAAAAGAAAATGTGTGAGATAATAAACGCTTACTGTTAGCTGCTGCTAAATTTGGGGGTAGTTTGTTATGCAGCAACAGATAACTAATATAAAACTTTATACTGTGAAGTTTCCAGCTGACAAATGAACCATTCGATGTTAACTATCAATTCATACCAGATCCAGCTACTACATACATTTGAATAAACAATACACATACACCTGTAGTCAACAGCAGGAACTCAAAAGTCAGACGAATTGGGTTCAAAGGTATGTTCTACACTGTGTGACCCGAGACAAGTTATTCATCTGTCCAGTCTTATAAAATGGGGATGATAAAAAACAGCACGTGTCTCATAAGATTGTTGTGAGTAATCCTAGTAAAGAACTATGTCAGGAATGTAGTAAGTGCTCAATAAATGCTACTTACTAAGATTATGAGTAAATGAGGTTATTCTTTTTAAAAGGGTAAAAATGACAGTAGAATGAATTGGGAAAACACATTCACTTGGCTGCTTATTCTTTTTTTGGCTTCTGCAACATATAGGAAAGGGGGAAAAAGGAGCCAAGAGACCAGAGAAGGCAAACAAGATTTGGATTAATAAGCCTTAATCACATCTAACCAGGGAAAAGGAGGGTGACCATATAGTTTGCCATAAAAACAGGGATAACTCTGAGAGTGAAAAGGAACCCTACTGAGAATGGTATTGGCATAAAATAGGACGGTCCCTAACAAAGCAGGTACGTAAACATCCTTCAGTGACTACGGTGTGGGAAATAAAACAAAAACTGTTGAAGATGAGAATAAAGCTCTGGAAAGGAGATTCAAATTCCAGAGCTATCCTGAGAGGAGCAGTCAAAAGTAAAAATTCAGAGCCAAGCATGTAAATAAAGCATTATGCTAGAGCCTTGACTGAGATCAGTTCTAAGATTCCTTTGAGCAGCGATGGAGAAGTTAAGAGTTTACCAAGAGGTACCAAATAAATGTTTTATGCCCTTAGTTTTTCTCTCACTGTATCATATGTTCAAATAAAGAGTCAATCTTCCTTAGGTTTTCAGTGGGGCAGAACACATACTAATGTAGGTTTCAGTTAATAGCGACTTTAAGTGAACTTCCAGTTTCGACAAAGAGGACAGGAAAACAGCATCAGGTCCTGACAGCTTGCCTTCATTGTCGGTAAAGAACCCTTGAGGAAATTGGGGCGCCTGGGTGGCGCAGTCGGTTAAGCGTCCGACTTCAGCCAGGTCACGAGTTCGAGCCCCGCGTCAGGCTCTGGGCTGATGGCTCGGAGCCTGGAGCCTGTTTCTGATTCTGTGTCTCCCTCTCTCTCTGCCCCTCCCCCGTTCATGCTCTGTCTCTCTCTGTCCCAAAAATAAATTTAAAAAAAAACGTTGGAAAAAAAAAAAAAAAGAACCCTTGAGGAAATAAACACTAAGCATGCTGAACTTCCAAATGCAGCTGGAAGTGACTTCCTATGCTTTGGGTCTAGCAATTCTTTATGGTAAACAATTCAGAATCTACTTTTTCCTATAATTATGTTCATGCTCTTTTTTTTTTTTTAAGCAAAAAAAGCAAGACTATATTTGGGGAAAGACTCTCAAGCTTATTTATTTATTTTGCTACCATATAAGAAAGAGTATGGCGAATACAGGCCCATTCCCAGGGTCAGTTCAATGAGAGCTCTCCCTGAGACTGGCTAAAATTAAGATTATTTACATTGAACTTGAACAGGGGCAGATGCCCTCAGAGAACCTCTTAAAGTACAGCTTTTCTGGAAGCAAAATTTTTAACTATGTATCACACTAGAATTCCCCTTATTGTGACATCTATAATGTTTCTATTCAGAAGTCATGTGGTAGCATACAATTAGGTAATTTGGATAATGACATGTACGTTCAGGTCTAAGGACTTTACTGAATGTGAATGTCAAAATATATTTTTTAAAAGGCTAAAAATACAGTCGATATATAAATATGTAGTGAGCACATGTCAAAGACCTATGTAACTTATTAATGGGGAAAACTAGCAAGGTGGTAAAAAAAAATTGTTATAGCGAAAAAAAACAGTTATAGTGAATTTAAAAAAAAACTGACACAAGATCGTTAAAATTACACACAAAACCAGCTAATGTTCTATAGGTCAATAAAACTTAACCCTCAGGTTATCTCTTCTACCTGACAAAAATCATTTGCATCACAACAATTTTCTGTAAGTTAACTTCTAACTTTACCAGAGTCCGGGTACTAATTAATAGCAGTTAATACATAAAACGAAGTTACATTGTCTAGAGAATGAGATGACCCACAAATTTACATTCTCTAGAGAATCTCCGATGACCCTTAGGTCTTACTGTAGAATGCTCTAGTATGATTTTAAAAGGTTATTACTTTTGTCTTATTAACTTATTACCAAGTTTCAGAACATTTTCCTTAAACTGAACAAACTCCTGATTCAGTTGTCCATTCTGATAACAACTATACTTTTTCCCTGAAAACCCACCTAATTAAAAAGCCAGAAGAGAGGCTAGATCTGAGGTTCGGGTGTCAAATTTATACCCCGAAGTTCCTTTCCACGTTGTACTTACCTCCCATTATCAGGGTCCTTTGCCAAACAATGACATTTAGTCCTTAAGTGGCCCCACTTAGACAACAGCCCATTTAAGGGCACAAATAGGACATATTCTTGCTCACGTTCACCACAAAAGCCCAGATCTTGCTAGCTTTTCATTTACATAACAAAACTTTACTGAGAACCTACTATGTACAAGGAGTGGTCCCAGGTCTGTTATCTTTTTTTTTTTTTACACTGAACCAAATTCTGTGTAAGAAATCAGCATAGCCAGAAGAGAATGCCCCAAAGGTCCCAAAAGAAATGGACAAACACAAAAAAATCTATCATAAGCATAAAACCAAGGGAGGAAAAGAGGAAGGATTAAAAGAGAAAACGTGTCAATGCTGGCGGCAAAGGATGGGTGTGCTGGACGATAAATGGACAACAGACAAAATCCCCAGTAGGAATAAAAACAACAGCAACAGCAGGTAATAGGAGAACTGCTCAATATTACAGAAGTAACTGCTCATGCATTCTTTCACCAAAAGGCAATTTGATGACAACTGTCAATTGGATTTGAAGAGAAAATATAAAAAATAGAAGAGGGGCAAATGACATCAAATTATTCACATTTGAGTTAAAAACAAGGGAAATACTGGAATACTGCCAAAAGAACCTAACCCTGCCAATTTTTAATATTGCATGATGTCCCACTGAGGCAAAGTGGACTCATGCAAACCATATTCCTTCCTTGCTTAAAAACCTTCGGGAGCTTCTTGTTCTTCAAATGAAATCCATATTCCTGTTCAGAGCTTACAAGGCTCAGCAAGGTCTGGCCCACCTGCCTTTCCCTCCATCCCTGATCCTCTCTCCCCTTTGGTCATGAAGCTCCAACATGGCCTCTGAAGACCCTAGGAAGAACCAAGCTCCTCCCCATCTTAGGTCTTTCAAACTTGCTGGCTCTCTATCTAGGATTCTCCTGATATGGCGAACTAACTCTGTCCATCCTTTGGAACCCAACTTCAATTCCACTTCCTCAGAGAGACCTTTCCTAACCACCCCAACTCAAGGAGCCCCCATCTGCCTGCATCTTACTATTTCCTAACTTAGTACGCTCACCTGTTTCCACGACAGCAGGGATCTTGTCTACGTCACTAACCATTACATCCCCAGAACAGTACCTAAGCACTTAATATTATTGAAAGAATGCATGTGGTCAATATGAAGAACTGGATTACCACCCAACAGGTCCCACATCAGAGCCCTAGAATAGGTAGATTCTATTCCCTAGAATAGGTCA
Organism: Acinonyx jubatus; assembly: GCF_027475565.1. Classification (NCBI taxonomy): domain Eukaryota; kingdom Metazoa; phylum Chordata; class Mammalia; order Carnivora; family Felidae; genus Acinonyx; species Acinonyx jubatus. The sequence continues at coordinate 113,004,709 of NC_069387.1, read as the reverse complement.
TGCAACTTCTTGTCGCTTCTTGGAAGTCCTCCTGCTACTCCTACTAGGCCCCAGCCCATGAAGCAATATCAGCCCTTATGGCTGCAAACAGCTTCAGATAAGCCCCAGAGACATTTGGTTCCATCCTAACTCTCAGAAGGGCACACAGATTATTCCTTCTTCCAGAAGCTTCCGAGTCTGAAGGGTTACCAAGCCAGGATCAGGCTCTAAAGAGAGACTGGACACCCTGGTCAGGCCAGATACAAATGCTCACACTGTGGGGCCTTCACGCCTCTGCAGACCACTTCTCCATCAGTTGAGAAGAGTCTTCCCTCCCCGTTTCTAGATACACTGCAACTCCACCCAGGCCCTGGTTCCCTGCACCTCAGCCAAAGTCGGGAGAGAATTACTGGAAGGTATGTGAGGGGACAACAATGCTGGTAGATACTACTATTTATTGAACACTCATTCTGTGTGAGGCACTTTCACATAACAACATCACACTGACCTCAGAATCTAGAATTTTCTCAACCACCCTAGGAAGCAGATCAGATTTTTTTTTTTCCCATTTTGTAAACTGAATAAACCATCTAAGGTCACATTGCTAGAGGGGAGGAGAGGGAGGATGTAGACTTAGGTATAACTACCTTTAAAAGCTACATTATTTCTGGCACCATCTGATGTCTTTACAGGCAGTTGTGGGGAAAGGATGGGAGTAGAGGGGAGGAGAAATGCCATCCTGACATCACTGCCCTGCTCCCCACCCTAACATTAGGAGGAAAGGAAATCTGGGGGGAGAAGGTAGAGTAATGAATAGTAAGAAGAAAGAAAGAAAACCTCCCACCCCGGCTCTCCCCACTCTCCCCTGATGCTTCTTACCAGCCCCCCCCCACCACCACCCTCCACTTTGGTCTCGCACTTTCACCAGCACCTGCCTGACAAGAGCCTCCCCTCTCTGATTCTGGCCTGATTGAAACACTTCACTCTTGCTGCAGGGCTACAACAGTGTGATGGCTTACTAGCTTCCCTAATTGGAATTCAACACATTTTTCCATAAAATTACATTACATTATGGTTAGGGTTTATAATAGCAGCAGCCTTTTTATTTAGAAGAAGAAGAAGAAGAAGAAGAAGAAGAAGAAGAAGAAGAAGAAGAAGAAGGAGAAAGAACAAAAGAAAGAAAGAAAGAAAGAAAGAAAGATAATAGAGATCCACTAATCTGAAATCCAAAATGCTCTGAAAACCATAAGTTTTTTCATAACTCATTTGGCAGCAAAACCTGACCTGACCTGAACTCATTTGGCCTGAATTCATTTGGCGACAAAACCGGACCTGAACTGACATGTGGTTATTTATAGTTTTTATTTATCCCACTGAGTGTGAATATTCATCAGTTTCACTGCAGAAGTATTAATGTGTCTGATTATAGGATCCTGCTCCAGACCACACTGCAGTGCTATGTAATAACTGGTATATACACAATATTATCCTTTACAAAAAAAAAAAAAAAAAAAATCTAGAGTCAGCAAAATCTGGCCTCAAAGGTTTTGAATACAGAACTGTAGACCTGTCTTTATTCAGATTTAACCTCTTTGAACCTTGGGTTCATCGCAAGTCTGAAATTAGGTCACAGACAGCATCATTTCTTTAGGAAAATATATTCTTAATTTCAAACAAGCAACTTAAAAATGAACTTTTGGGACACCACTAATTCATGGGTTGGAAACTATATAAAAGTATACAATAAAGAAAAATTCTTCATGATAAAAGGTTTCCATCCTGCAAAAAAAAAAAAAAAAAAAAAAAAAAAAAAAAAAAAAAAAAAAAAAAGATCCGACCCTGCTTCCCATTCCCACACAATCTTCAAGGAAGTCTTCAGCTTCAAAAAAAAAAGGCCAATCTTCTTCCACTTCCCTATACACTGAGGAGTGCTGGAATATTAGAACATGGACCAAAGAAAAGAGAGGTAATACTAGAAATTCTGTTAACTGCTTCCATTCTGTCCTTGTGTTCATTTATATTTCTGCCAAATTATGTTTATAAGACTTTTATTGCCAAAGTTTACCTTTCTAGCAGAAGGAAAGCATCAAATGCCCTTTTCAACACAAGATACGTTCAAAGGAAAATTCCAATCTTCTTCCAATCATCTTACGAATGTGATGAATCCTGTAGCTGATTATTTTTCTCCCATTTTGTTTGGTAGAAAAACCAGAGTCAAATTTATAGCCTTCCTCTAGCTCCTATATAGAATTTTACACTGTAAAGTTATACCAGCCTTGTTGTTTTTCTCCTATTTTCCTTTGGCCCAATTTCTTCATCTATTTGTTTTATGCGGTGGTGGTTCTAGGGGAAGCAGTGGATGCATTTGTAGGTGTAAATTTCCTCAAAACCTTCTTTTAATAAGGTGGAGTTTGGATAAATAAACAAATAAGTAACTGTATACTTAATAATGTACTGGCATGGATCCATTTACTCCCAGCTGTAAAGACTTCAGTAGTAACAGAACCCTAAATCATTCTACTTGATTAACTGCAGGAATACTGAGCCATAATTAAAACCTTCTATACCAAAATGCCCATGGCCATCATTCATTATATGATCATAAATTAGGGAAAGCAAAAAAGCATCTTAGCTATGTTGCGTGTTTCAAATATACATATTGTCACCCGAGCTATGTGATTGAGATTTGACCATCACTTTACCCCAAAGGCTGGGGAGACACGAGTTTCAAGTCTCGATCGGCATTCAAGCTATCTCTCTACTCCATATCCCCAGACCATCAGTTATTTCCCACAGCACCACATCTGAGCCTGAAATTATGAAATTCCCACTCTTTGCAGCAGACCCCCTACTTGCTGGAGTTACTGGAAGACAATGGAGTTACTGAAAGACGGGGAAATCCCAAAGAGTATTCACAAAACCCCTAAGAGCCAAATGCTTTCTGTTCTATGGCTGCATCTGGTGAGCAACCTTTTCTTTTCTTTTGAGTGGTTCCAAAGCATTCGAATTTTTCCTGATAGAATCCATACTTCTGAAGAGTTATCTAGTTAACATTTCTGAAAGGAAAAATTAGAATTTAAGTAACAAATGGCGGTCAAGATCCATAAATAGTAAACTAGGATACATAATGTAAGCCTGCCCGCCCCCGGCCCAAAATGTAAGAAGCTCCATAAGAAGTGAAAAAGGTGTTTATACGTGCCCTACGACAGAGGTCACACAGTCAAGCACATCTTAGGTATGAGTAACTGGTAGCTAGGTCAGTTTCTTATCCCAAATTGGATGCTGACCGAATTCTATTTGAATAGATCAAAAGCTCACCAAGGCTGAAATCAGGCTGCAGAGGAAAACTATTCTTTCTAAAGTGCAATTATTAGCATTACATATGATATTGGTACTATAAACTGAAATCTATTTGATGTTACCCCATATGATGCCAAAAACAAAATGAAACAAGAAGACTGGTGGAGATTTTGCAACATAAAAGTCTAAGTTGAAAAAAAACAAAACAAAACTTAGAGGTGATGTTTTATTAAACCTCGAAAAAGTCTTAATATTTGATGTTACCTGGCCTTTTTAAATTTTAATTTTACCTTGCAAAATTCTGAGACTTAAGGTGCTTAAAATCTCTTTAAGATGATGGATTAGGACTATTACCATCACAGGAAAGCTGTACCTGGAAGGATGTGGTAAGCAGAATTCTAAAGATGTGCCCCCACTATTCCCATCCCCTGTGAGGTAGTGCTGTGAAGCAACTTCACTGTGTAATTAAGGTTACTAACCAGTTGATTTGAAAGAGATTATGCTGAATTATTTTAATTACAGAGGGAATTCAATTTTACACAAGGAATAATGTTCTAATAATTAGAGCTCTCCAGCCACAAAATGGACTACCTCAAAAGTCAGTCAGAAATGTTCTAGGATGCTTACAATTCCATAGGGGGGAAAAAAAAAAAGCCTGAATGAGCTCCACCTCCAACTCCAAATTCTGTGATTTCATCCACTTAGTAACAGAGTTATATTGGCTGCTACAAGAACTCTGGCATTCTCAGAGTCCTGGTTAAGGTGCTATCATTCTATATACAGACAGGCACATGAACTTAAACTCCAACATTAAGGTGCACAGGGTCATTCTCCCAGCAACATAAATTCTTACCATTCTAAGTTTCTAAATAAGAATAACATACATGAGTATACAGAAACAAAATTATTTTAGAGGGCAGGCTTTTGTTTTTCATTCTGTAGAATTCCTTTTCAAAAGTGAAGTTTGGATCTCTCCTTCTGGTTCTGAAGTGGAGGATGAGAAGGTGAGAGGGACCCAGCGAACCTGCCCTGATAAGAAGGGACCCAGAACACAACGTGTTAATGTCCCTGGGTCACACAAACACCTGACTACTAGTACGGTTTGTCCCTTCACAACAAAATCTGCAGAACCTGCTCATCACACAAAAGCAAGAAGTTTCCCGGCAACCTGTGATTGCTAATTTACTGAAGCAGTAGGCTGCTGTAAGGAATGCCAATTTTCCCTGTATTCTCTTTCCCAGACACAAATGCAAGTGTCCGTACAAGATTCACATTTCACTCAGGTTCGCGTTAGGTTTGGTTTGTTTCCTTGAGATTGGCTGAGATTCCCTGGTTTTGGTGGAGTGAGGACAAGCCAGTCACTTCATATTTACCTTTCACTAAGGCCAAATTGGACGAACGCAAATAAACACGTCTTTCAAGTATACCTCTGTCACGCCGGGCGCTGCCTTTGCGTAATAGGCTGAGAACGAAGAGAAACTGCCCAGTCACCCGCAGATCACACCCAGGGCGCCCTCGGGGCGACGGGGTGACTCTCCGCCTCCCGGTCAAGGCTGCACTGGACCGACGAGCGCCCCGAGCCAAACTCTCGGCTTATCTGCAGTTCGCACAGCGCCACCGCACTCACCAGTTCCTAGAGAAGGCATTCTGAGAAAAAAGAAAGAGCCCGGTTCCCTAGAAACATTAAATTAACACAAGGGATCTGGAAACAAAACAGCAGATGCCTGAAAGCTTTCCCCTTCACTGTTTCCTGCCTTCTTGGAAAATCTTTGCATTAAAATAGATTGGATTACCCTGCAGAGCCAGATGCCGCTTGAGAACTTCATTTTGGGTTAACATGAAAGCAAAGTTTGCCATCTTTTAAAAAGATTTTTCTTTCTGAGGTGGTTTGAAATATCGCCTTTGGGTTGTTGATATCGGCTAGGACCTGAGGCTGAGATTTTTCTGCATCACAATAGAGAACTTGCCATAACATTGACTTGCAAATCAGATAACAAAAATCATGGCTTGCATAAAAGGTGAAGCATAGAATGATTAACAAGAGTTCAGAATCGGAGATTCACGTCTCTGGAAACAGCCTAGAAAGAGCACAGTCCAGCCCCTTATTTTACAAAGAAGTAATACGTTTGATTTCTAAGCCTGTTTACTTCAACCACAACTAAAGGCATACAAAACAGTAAAACTATCTAACAGCATTTCCAGAGAGTCAAAAACAGAAGCAGAAAGGCTCATGAGTATTATTTCGCCAGCCTCCTCATTTTAAACCCCATGAACTAACTTCCATCTACCCTATCTGCAAATTAATCTCAGACTACATAATTTGTAAATTCAAACCAAGATTAATAACCGCACACCTTGAGAACAGTGGGCCTTCGGCACAGAATGTCTTACACTTTCACGTCACCTTTACTTTCATATTTAACCATTTTTGATAGCTGAGGACAGGATCCAAGGCCTCCTGTGGGGTATCAGGGTTTTACGGAGGAAATAAAGTTTCTATTGTCACAGCACTGTCTTTGGCATTTTCACCTTTTTTCTTGATAACCTTTAAGTAAGGACTCATAATCCTTAGTCACTATTTTACATGAGTCTTGCTTTTCAGTAAAAAGTTACCTGTAGTCCTAAAAGGATTCTATGCTTATCCCAAATTTGGGAGCCTGAGATAGGGGAGAAGTATACTACAGGAAACTCTCAACAAATATAAAATTAAATATCTTTGCCTAAGCATGAAAGCAACAAAACTCATTTGAAGCAAGGCAGTCAGACAAAATCATTTCATCTGTAATAAGACAAGTAGACCGCTCCACGAGAAGAGCAGCCCGAAGTATTTTTGTTTTAACAACTCACAGGGGATACACAAAATCTATCTTTCCTCCCTGATGTATGAAAAAATAAAGGGCAATTTTATAGTAACTTCAGTGCTTTCTAGCTTAATGGTTGGACTTACGGAAAAGCAAGGAAAATTTTTAAATGTTTATAAGAAAGCAAAGGAAAATACTGCAAAAATTATTTAGCTGGCAAGTCACGGAGAAAGCCAAAATCTTTGCAGGAGTCACCAAACTACAGAGCAGTTTTAAAACCGAAAGTCAATCCAAACAACTCCTAACAGGTATTAAGTATTCTACACAACAAAATTATCAAATGTACATACTTTTTTTTTATATCACAAATAGACATATTCCTAACTATTAGGAAAAAGCTATAGGTATACAAAAATCACTCAACTGCTGTGCCAAGAATAAATAACTAGCCATACAATGCTATTAGCCAATACAGGCTTTAAAAAAAAAAAAAAAAAAAAAAAATCAGAAAATTTCAAACTGATTACAAGTGATCAAATGTGCCTCCTGCATTTCTTAGGTAGGTACTGATGTTAGGACTATAGCTTTCACAGAAATCCATTCCATTCTAATTTTCATGTATTAATCACAGCAACACTAAAACAAAAATGAACTGACTCAGCTTCTTTAAAAAATTTTTTTCATTGTTTAAAATAAAACCTTTGGTAAATGCATTTGGGAAAATTAACAAATTTTAAAATCCCCCCTGCAAAATTATTTTTAGAAAAAAAAAATCTTCATGACATAGAAAACTGTGGATAGCTTATAACTCTCAGAATTCCTTTCACACAGCTAATGGGTCTCTAATTTTGGGGATTTCTTCACATTTAAGTGAAATGTTAAAAAAATGCATATTTAGATATTCACTAAAAAGTTATTCTAATTATCCTGCTTTGCTCTCTAATTTCAGCTCAACCAAGTTAAAAATCTAGTAAATACCTGGTCAGCTTCGGTAGATTTTCTTCCCCCTGTTTTAAAAACCATTACTAAACAGATGAGGTTGCTATAGTTAAAACTCTGAATCCAAATGTCACATGCTGTATTGTACAAATGTGCACAGTATTAAATATACTTTCCCTTCTATATATCTTTGTATCTTTGGCCAAACTCCCCACATAAAGTTTTGGTTTATGATTTTGTATCCTAAAATACAAATGTTTGTATTTTATGCTATAAAAATCAGTAAACTCTTTCTAAAGTCAGATGCTTCAAAATAAATGATTCAAGTGTTTTAATGAAAGCCCTCTTGTAATTAAAGAAGGCAGTTGGTAATGAGGAGGAAAATTGAAGGCATATTTACAATAAATCAAAAACAGTGTTGCAATTAGTAGCCTCCACAATGATTGTTAATGTTCATCCATAAAACACCGGTCTTTGCATTAACTCACAAAGACAAGCTCATTTTTGTTCTTAATATATGAAAAAAAGATTTCTGGTTTTTTTCCATTTTGAAGGTGAGAATGACTAATTTAAAAACAGAAAACTGCCAGCATCTTTCCTTTTCTCCATTTTAAAACTACAAGTTTTATTTTTATTTATCTTTTGAATTCTTGAAATTCAAGGACATTGTCACAGCTCTGAGAACCGAGAGAACAGAAACCACCAACAATAGGAGATAGCCTTGGTGCTTCTGATTATATTTTCCTAGAAGGATTTATAGGCTACTGATATTTAATCTTAATAGCTTTTACTTAAGAAAATCTTGCAATGCCAGAAAAAGTTAGATAATCTAAAATCTCAATAGTTCAGGCAAATTTAGCCTGTCGGCATACCCTGAAAACAGGATAATTTAATAAAACCTTAATAAGACATTGTATTTGATTTCAAGTAATACATGCTTTCAATATGTATGTCCTGTTAAGATTAGTGACACCAGCCTCAAACCTGTCGGAAATGGGCAGTGTACGCATTTTTAAAAGAAGAGGCTCCGTCAACCACGGCTCCAAGTCTTCCCAGTTGGGTGTAAGAGAAGGAGGGAAAGAGTGCTCGGCCAGCCTCGTTCTCCTGCGGGGAGCTGCCTACCCCGTAGCACCACACTTCCCACTACATCCTGATCATCGTCAAAGTCAGTCAGAAATCTCAGTTTAAGTGTCTCTACAGCCAGCTATCTGTCTGTTCTGCTGTGAGAAAAAGGGGAAAAGCAAAGAACATAAAACTCTCTATTCCCAAACTCCCTGTATCCTTTCAAAATCAAATTTTACTACCATAAGTTAGTATGAAAGAACAAGAAACCACCCATAACCTAAATGATTTCCCCTTAAGACACATTTGAAGGCCAACAAGTAGGCACATTCTTTTCTTCCCTTTTTTTGGTCCCCTTTTTCCTTTTTTTAAGTCAGACTCACTTAATGATCTTTATTCTGTTTGAATCTGGTCCCTGTTATCTTAGGTGATTTTCTGGAAAGAAGTAAGATTTCCGTTGCTTATAAAGATGAAATAGGAGGGCAACACTTTACGCACAAAAAGGCAGAGACAAAGGTTACAGTGACGTCAACTTCAGTTTCTGCTGAGGGCTGCTGGGGTGTCAGTGGGGTTTTCTGGCAGGGCGGGGTGGGGGGTAGGTGTGAAGAATTGAGTGTGCTTTCTTAGCAGAGAGAAGATTTTCACTTCGTGTTGGTGTTATCCTCGTTCTAAGGAGGGGGCCTGCCTTGCCAGCCCTTCCGGGCAGACTTCATAACAGAGTGAGCAGGCTCTATTCTCTAGGAAGACTGAAGTTGGCAACTGCATCTCATGGAAGATTCCACAAAAGGCTAAGTTAGGATGAGATCGTCAACAGGCTTCAAAAAAGGCAGAGTTCCAGGCTCCATCCCCGAGGCCAACGGGCCTCCTTCAGGTCCTTGTCCCCACAGTCTGACACTCTTGGCCTCTCCTCTCTCCTCCAGCTTCCCACCCCATTCTTCTGCCAGCCCTTCCTTTCTCCTCTAACCCTGCAAAAAATGAGCAGCACTGTTGTTTTGCTCCAACTGACAAAACAGCTAAGAAACACCAGAGGAACATGACTGCCCTTTGCAAAATGGGCCACGTGATCACCCTGTTTAAATCCAGCTCTCACAGTAAAAATGAATAGAGAGGGAGCTGTTTACGAAACTCTCCTGCTTGCCTTCATAATACTGTCATCCCCTCCCCTCTCAGCCTCCTAAATACCCACATGAATTATATAATGAGCTTTATTTTCTCACTCTGAAACTCTTCCTTAGTCCAAATTGCTAATGCGGCAGGTTCCAGCTGCCTAAATTCCCTAAACAGCATTCCCTGTTCCATAAAAAGCATGCAACTGCGAGCACAGCAGTCCTGCTCCAGGGCTCAGAACTAGGAGGCGACTCCCCAGTTCCTCGGGCCCGGGAAGGCCATGAAAGAGGCAACATGGCCGATGTAAAGACATACAATATCCAAGGGGCCTTTCCGCTCCTAGGCAGCCAAGAGTGGACAAGGAGGGGCCGCCCTCCATTTTTCTTCTGACTCTTACATCGATTCCATGGGAATTACCTCTGCTCCAAAAGAAACCACCCTCCCAGTGAAGAAAGGTTGACACTAAATTTGAACTGTTTTTTATGAACACGCATTTGTTTCACCGAGAGGGAGCAGAGTTCTGTACAACAGAGTGCCTTAGTGGGGCTCTGGGGTGGCTCAGTCGGTTAAGTGTCCGACTCATGGTTTAGGCTTGGGGTCATGATCTCACGGTTTTGTGGGTTCAAGCCCCGCATCGGGCTCTTTCCTGGCAGCACGGAGCCTGCTTGGGATTCTGTCTCCCTCTCTCACCGCCCCTCCCCGACTCACGCTGTCTCTGTCTCTCTCAAAATAAATAAATGAACTTAAAAAAATAAAAATAAAAAAACAAACAGCCTGCCTTAGTTAGGTGACTTGAAAACTGTACATACAAAACAGGTAAATATAGCGAAATGCAAATTTTGAGGCCATTCTTTAAATTAATTAATATAATTTCAATGTTTACATAAAAGTCATTGACATATCTAACACTTACGGTCATGTGCCTCTACCTCTGACAAAAATAATACCCAAACCATCCTAAGCAGATGTGAATACTTTCGTGTGATTTTTAAGACTCCGAAGACAGAAATTCCATGACCTACCTTGCGTTGCCAGACTTCACAACAGCCTTTATACTTAACAATCGAGCAATCTACTTGGGAGTTTCCTGCACACACACTATGCTAAGCCCATGTCTCCCTGTCTCTCCATACACTGTTTCCTCTACTTAGAATTCCCTCTCCAACCCTATCTGCATAGCAAACTCTAGTTTACTCTTCAACAGCTGGCCCACGTCGCCATCTCTCACCTGTCCCAGACCTAAGTCATCACGGCCCCCTTTGCTGCTTGTACAGGTACCTAGATTACCCCTCTCAGACAGCAGCACTTTTGTTCCTCCAGGGGAGGGACAGGGGAGGACATCTGTCTCCCCTGCTGGACTCACATTCCTTAAGGAACGAATTGTTTTTATATCTCTAGTGCCTTGCATATTTTGCACCAAATAAAATAAAATTAAAATTAAGAAAAATTTAAAGATAAAATAAAAATTAAAAAGAGAGAAAGAACTAAGCTAGTGTGGCTGTAAAATGATTTGTAGCTTTTAACCATAATGAGCATAATGAGCCTCATATGCTCATAGAGACCATGTTGGTTGATCTTAAGTCTGTCACATTATTGTCTGAAACCATTTGTTCTTGCTCTGTCCTCAAAGGAAAAGAAAAAAAGCCTGGCCACACTTCTCTGTGCTCTTTGGTGGGGGGCAGTGGGGTGCTGGGTTACTGGAGAATAACTGGATTACCTAGTGGTATCCTAAAACAAATCAGTGTAGAACTCAAGGAAACCAGTGGATCTATCAACATTTAACATACCCTCCGCGCTACCCGTCATAACAATTGGAATTGGCATGGATGGAAATAAAACAGAGAGTTTACTGTTGCAAACAGAATAAAACTACCATTGAGAACAAATAGAAGCAATAATCCAAGGAAGAGCTGGGATGAGGCGGTATCTGGAAGAAAAGATGGGAAAAACAGAACGACGAATGTCAAAACAGAAAGTTTTGAATGTGAGGGCTTTAGAAATCAGTTTGGTCTCTCTTTTCTAGTAATAGGCTGCCCATAGACAAGAATAATAGGAACATCATTCCCCAATTCCTACACAGTGCGCTGCACTGCTGTTTAAGCATCCCAGCGGCTTGCTTGCTTTGACAGACACAAGGGCTACGTACCGATTCACGTCATAGCTCTGTTGCCATTATTATGCTCTCAGATTCTCTTTCTCTATTTTAACAATGTACATACCATATGCCTCAAAAACCTTCTGGCACTAGACCAAAGGGAGAGAGGCAGAACAGGAGAGCTAAAAATCTCTTGAGGACCTGTTATATCTTCCTGGTACTTGCTAAGCACTTTATATACACCATCTATTCACCATTCTCCCAACAAGTCCATTTAGTAGGCATACTTATTCTCATTCTCAATGCAGTCTTAAACCCAGGTGTCTCTGGTTCTAAATCCAGTATTCTTTCCATAAATCGTACTATTCCTGTTTCTAGTATCAGCAGTGAGAATACAAGAAGTCAGCTTCAAAGGTAAGAGGTGTATCATTCATTCATTCATTCATTCATTCATTCAACATTGATTCAGCAGCTACTATGAGCCAGGCACTTTACTCTTTTTGAGGATATAAACACAAACTAGTTCCAGTATTTGACTTCAAACTACTCAATTTATTGGGAAAGTCACCGAAACAAATGACTTGGCTTATTCTTTTCCCCCAGGCTCTATATTAGGTTTTGTTTTCCCCTTTTGTCACTTTTTACTGCCACTTTACTAACTTTCCAAATCTTAGGAGTTGCTTTCCCATTCTTTATTTAAATATTAGTAAAACATGGGAAACCTCCACCACCAATTCATAAACTCCCTCCATTGCTAGAATGACATTCTGGAGGGAGCCAAAACTGAACAAACCATAATCAATTTAAATTTGCTCGTGCCACTCTCAGTTCCATGCTGCTTGAGTAATCATTCGTTTGTTCACATATTTTTAGAGCATCTACTATAAGGCCCAGGGCTAGCTGAGGTGACAGCAGTGAGAATTAAGATAACCGGGGTCTCTGCCGTCATGGAGCTCATCTTCTAGCCATTCCAAGAGGGAAGGAAAGCAGTAAACAAAGCCATGGTTTGGGGCCAGCATGCTGTGAAGGAAAACCACAGAGTGCTGTGAGAAAGCATATAGGGCTAGGGATCTGACCTTGGCTGGGGAATGAGGAGGGCCTGCCTTTAGAAGTGACATTAAAGGGGCACCTGGGGGGCTCAGTCAGTTGAGCATCCGACTTCAGCTCAGATCATGATCTCACAGTCCGTGAGTTCGAGCCCCACATCGGGCTCTGTCCTGACAGCTCAGAGCCTGTAGCCTGTTTCAGATTCTGTGTCTCCCTCTCTCTGCCCCTTCCCCGCTCATGCTCTCTCTCAAAAATGAATAAACGTTAAAAAAAAAAAAAAAGAAGTGACATTAAAGCTGAGACCCATGAACTGAGTGAAGCTTGATGAAGATAGGGGTGGAGGGACAGGAAGGGGAACAGAGAAGAGCATTCTAAGCAGAGGGAACAGGATGTGCGAAGGCCTGAATCTGGAAAGAACACAATGCTTCTGAGGTGAGGAAGAAAGGCCAATGTATCCAGAAGACAGGTAACAGAGGGAAGGTGTCCCACGTTAGAGCTGTGAAGGTGGCACAGGCAGTTGATGCAGGGCATGGCAGACTCCCTTTTGGGTTTCAAATCTCACCCTAAGAGCAACGGGAACGCACTGAAAGGTTAAAGCGGGTCCACTGAACTCACTTAATGTTCTTTCAAATTCCCTTGGCTACCTGAGATCAATGTATTAAGAAAAACCAAACAGTGTGAAAAAGCATTTTTAATGATAAAAAAACAGATTTAGAATAGAAAGCAGAGTGTCGGGGAAGAAAGAGTGCTAAACTAAGAATGAAAAGTAATGTGTTCTATTCATAGCATTATTACCCTGAGTAGGTTATTTAATGTCAAAATATCTCCATTTCCTCCACTATCAAAATACTAAAAAAAAAAAAAAAAAAAAAAAAATCCAAATTCACATATGTGTTTTAAAAAGCAAATGCATTATTCATAATAAAAGTCATATTATGGAAGCAACCCAAGTGTCCACTGATAGATGAATGGATAAAGAAGACCATATATATCCATATATATATGTGTATATATATATATACGTATATATATATATACACACATATATATGTGTGTATATATATACACACACATATATATACGTATATATATATATATACACACACATATATATGTGTGTGTATATATATATATATGGATATTACTCAGCCATAAAAAAGAATGAGTTCTTGCCATTTGCAATGACAGGGATGGCACTAGAGAATGTTACGGTAAAATAAGTCAGTCAGAGAAAGACAAATACCATATGGTTTCGCTTATATGTGAATCTAAAAAACAAAACAAACAAACAAAACCAGAAACAGACCATAAATATAGAGAATTGGTGGCTGCCAGAAGGAAGGGGGCTGGGGATATAGGCAAAATAGGTGAAGGGAATTAAGAGACACAAACTTCCAGATACAAAATGAATTAAGTCATGGAGATGAAAAGTACTAGAGAATATAGTCAGTAGTATTGTAATAAACATTGTATAATGACAGATGGTGATGACACTTACCGTGGTGAGCACGGAGTAGTGCTTAGGATTGTCAAATCACTATGTTGTACACCTGAAGCTAATATAATATTGTATTGCAACTATGCTTCAATAATTACAAATAAGTGAACAAATAAGTAAATAAAGCAAGCAAGCAAATGAGATAACACACTCGAGAATGCTTTAAATCTCTAAAATGGAAGCTCCTTAAGGCAAGGGCCTTACCTGTTTTGTCCACTGTTATTACTAGCACCTAAAGGGTGGATGGAAGGAAGGAAGAAGAGAGGAAGGGAGAAGAGGGAGGGAGCAGGCAGACAAATGGATCCCATCAAGCACCGAACTGTACACATATGAAGCCAGAGGTGCCACGTGTGGACAAAGCCCACCCAGGAGGGCAGCCTCGACAGGGGAACGAGCTAGTACAACATCACAGACGCTTGCGGACGAGCCAGGCCTCTCGGTGCCGACGCACCTCCAGCAGCTATCCTAGAGGCCCGGCCAGCAGGCCAGCCCACACAGGATCAGAAACCTGTGGCACCCACTCCTTCAGTGTAGTAAGCGGAGGTGATGTGAGAAATGAAACCACTGCCCTTCATGCTGCTTCTGCCCGAGAGACTGGTCCCTGACAGGGACCCCAAAGTCAGGTCTTCTCTACCAATACAACCCATCACTCCAGATTCTTATCCTTTCTCTTTGCCAAATGTCGTGTTATGATGAATTTTTATATAGCTTCTTAAACTTTTCTTATGTTGCATAGTCATGGCTGCGTGCACTCAATTTCTTAAAGAATTATAACTAAAAGGTAAAAAACAAAGATAAGAGGGATAAGATGTTCTTTGATATTTATTAGCTTTATGACAATGATAATAGTAACCATTCATTGAATACCTACTTAATTCCAAACTGAGAGTTTGATACTTAGCCTATTATTTCTATTTTTTTTAATGTTTATTTATTTTTGAGAGAGCGTGAGTGGGGGAGGGGCAGAGAGAGAGAGAGAGAGAGAGAGAGAGAGAGGGAGACACAGAATCCAAAACAGGCTCCAGGCTCCAGAACTGTCAGCACTGAATCTGACGCAGGGCTCGAGCTCGGGAACAGCAAGATCATGACCTAGACCGGTCGGACGCTCAACCGACTGAGCCACCCAGGCGCCCCAACCTACTATTTCTAATCCTCAAAACATATGAAAAGGTAATCATTACTGACCCCATTTCACAGAAGAGAAAATTAAGGCTCAGAGCATAAGTGACTAGCCGAGGATTACAGGGTTATTAAGAGGCACATGCAGGGTTCAAATCTGGGTCTTTTAGATAATACAGTAAACATTCTTTCCATTATACCACGTATTACTATGAAAATGTTCTAAAAGAGATTGAACTATATATTGGAAGAGCAACCTGAGCATTTACCGTGTACCAGATGCTATTAAGCTCTCTACAAAAATTCTCTCATTTAATCCTCTCAACAATCCTATAAGGCTGGTACTTTTGAGATGACGAAGCCGAAGCCTCAAAGACTGGGGTAACTTTCCAAAGGTAAAAACACTGATTTTAACTCAGGTCTGTCTGACTCCAAAATGCACCCTCTTAACTGCTACTAACCACTTCCTTAGTCATCTTGTTCTGTTGCCCCAGATGGCCTCTGGAACAATCCACAACCAGCATTTTCACTACAAGTGTGTTCCTTCTTCATTTGATAAGCAAGTTAAAAATCTCCTTCTTAAACTACCAGTCCAATCGAATGCAACTCCCTCCTCTGCATCCAAATCTTCAGAGATGCCACCAAAATGTACACTAGTTCCCCAGTCTACAGTTCTCATCATTAAACAATGTCGAGTGGTTAGGAAGATGTTCAAAGCCACTATGCAAATTATCCACATGCCATATAGAGTATCAACTTTCAGAGTTTCGTTATCAACTCTAGGTTATGTATCAAGCCTCCTACGATATTCCCAACATGGCTACCTCCCTATCAGAAATAATACTTTTTTTCTAAACCAGCAGGTTCCCTGGGCAGGACTCCTTCAGCTATATTTAGGACTAGGTTTAAAAATTCCATTTGTTATTAAGAAGGTGTCAGCCTGGAGCACCTGGCAGGCTCAGCTGGTGTGCCACATGTGTCTTCTGATCTCAGACTCTTGAGTTCAAGCCCCACGTTGGGAGTAGAGATTACTTAATATATATATAAAAAAAAAAAAAAAAGAACAAAAAAAAAGGTTAAAGAAACAAACAAAAAAAAACGGTGTCAGCCCAATAAAGAAACCTGACCTTGTGGATCTACTGATTGGTCAAACATGAATAGGACTCCCTTATGTCTATTCAGAAGTTTACTCACATCAGTTTCACACTGATTGGATTTATAAACCAAACAGCAGGCAAACCATTACTTTAAACACAATCAGTAAAAAAGAAGTCTGGCAATTCTTGGAAAAACGTGGGAAACCATGTGTATGTGTGAACTTATGCCTGTGTGAACTCTCAAAGAGTAAAATGTAAGTACAGGAAGTACCTAAATACTCTCTAACAAAAGCAAAGTAAATATACAGACCTGGATGAAATCCTCAAATTTGTGCTTAATCTTCACGTTGGAATGTTCCGTGAGTATGGGAAAATTATAATAAGTACTTTTAAATACTTTTTAAAAACCAGAGTATATTTGTACAGCAAAAAGAAATCAATAAATACTACAGAAAAACATAAAGAGGAAAATAAATCACTTATAATTACCCCACTGTCAACACCGTGTCCCACTTTTTTCTTGGCGTGCATGGGTATACAAACAAACACTGAGTTTTCTCAAACATAGATAGGGTTGCGCCACACGCACTGTTTTGCAACCAGCTGTTTTCTTTTTCCATCCAACGGTAAATCAGGAACAATATTCAAAAATAAATATAGCTGTACATCTTCAACTCTCCTATAACTGATTTCACCAGTTTTTCATTAATGGACAAGTTTCTTTCAGCCTTTGTGCTTTTATAAACAATACTGAATTGAACATTCTTGTACATGTAGTACTTGTCAAATTAATCCTTTCAGACAAATTCCTGGAAGTCGAAATACTATGTCAAAGGATGTGGCTCTTGATACATATTGACAAACTGCCTTCCAGAAAGATCATGTCAATTGACAGTCTCACCAACTACAGAAGCGAATACAGGCTTCTCCACACCCTGACCTTCCCTAGCAATGAGTTTTCTTTTTTTTTTTTTTTAATTTTTTTTAACGTTTATTTATTTTTGAGACAGAGAGAGAGCATGAACGGGGGAGGGTCAGAGAGAGGGAGACACAGAATCCGAAACAGGCTCCAGGCTCCGAGCTGTCAGCCCAGAGCCCGACGCGGGGCTCAAACTCACGGACTGCGAGATCGTGACCTGAGCCGAAGTCGGCTGCTCAACTGACTGAGCCACCCAGGCGCCCCAATGAGTTTTCTTTTTAAACCATTGCCAATCTGATAGACAAAACAAATGGCAACTTCTCGTTGCTTTCACCTGCATTTTCTTTTCATATGCATATCGATATATAGAGGCGGTAAGTCAGTGTCTACCGAAGACCAAGAGCATTGGACGCAAACAGTCCTGGGTTACAGAAGCCCTGCTAAATGTGTGACCTGACAGAACTCCTTAAACTGGACCCTCTTCATGGCAAAATGTGAATAATTGCACCTGTCTCGGTATTTTCTTAAGTCCCTTAGCTCAGTGTCTAACATACAATAAACACTTGGTAAATCATAGGGCTAGTTTTAGTCGTCATAACAGTCGTCAGAGTAGTAGCAGAGGATTAGCAGCCATTTGTATGTCTTTCTCTTGCTAACTGCCTTTTCATGTTCTTGGTCCATTTTTGGGCTAAAGAATTCATTTTTTTTGTTTAGTAAACTATAAGAGCTCATTCTAAATTATGAGTTATAATGACTCTTTGGCTGCCATATATGTTGCCAATATTTTCCCCATGTTGGCATGAGTTTTTAACTTTATTTATGGGGTTCTTCGCTATCTAGAAGTTAATCTTCACATAGTGAAGTCTTTTTTTTTTTTTTAATTCTCTAGTTTCTGCCATTGGTGTCATGCTTACGAAGATCTTCACTATCACAAGAAAGTGAAGTCTTTATAAATAAAGATTGGGTATATATTTCATTCTACTGCTTTTATAGACTTCAATTTTTTAACAGTAAAATATTTAATCATCAGTAATCTTGCTACAAAGTAGGGATTTAATTTTATCTTTTTTTCTCTCTTAAATGACTACTCTGTAATCCCAACACCTTTCAGAAAAGATTTCAGAAATCCTTTCATCACTGATTTGAAATGCTACCTTGATATCAAAAAGTTGCTAATTCCTTATCTGAGATTCTGAAATCATAAAGCTCTGAAAACAAAGAACTTTTTACCTGTTTTTTTAAAGAATGGTGCCAAAATTTGTCTGGTAGCAAAGTCTGACCTAAACCAACATTGAGGCCATTGCTATCTTTATTTATTCCATTTCATGTCACTATTAATGTGTTTGGCTATGGAAATAAACACATATATGACTAAAGGAAGTTGCTAAAAACCCTGAATTCTGAAACACTGCTGGCCCCAAACATTTCAAAGAATGGATTGTGGACCTGTACTAGGTTTCCATACATACTCAAGCCTGCTTTTAGACCTCCCATCATAGCTATGCCATTCTAAATTCTTCTATTCTGTTACTATGATGAAGTACATTGACTTCCAAATGCTTCTCGAGAGGAAGAGAGAGAGAGAGGGAGAGCGAGCGAGAGACCAATCTTGAATTTCTGGGATAAGCCAATCATTTGGTGATGACATATTATCATTTTTCTGTTTTACTGTATTTAACTTGCGAATATTGTGTTAAGGATTTTTGCATCTATGTTAATGAAGTCTAATTTTTCTTACAATGTCTCTGTCACATTTTGGCGTCCAGGTTATACTGGCCTCTATGTTCTGAGTTTATATGCTATTTTACTTTCATTTACTATATTTTATAACATTTTAAAATTTGATGGGATAAAATCTTCCATTTTTATTCTTCACTGGTCTCAAACAATATTTTTTCTAAACTTTAGAATTATTCTATCAAATTCCATAGAATAATCCTATTGCAATTTTTGTTGGAATTGTTTGAAATTTTAGATTAATGTGGACAAAAGCAATACTGATATACTTACTATATTAACACTTCCCACCAAAGAACATGTTACGTTGCTCCATTTATTCAAGTTGTTCCTCTATATGGGTCAGTCAAGTTTGGAAGGGTTCTTTATACATGCCCTGCACAATTGCTATGTATTTTATGATCACCTTTATTTTTCAACTCTGTTCATGTCCATGGTGCTATTCTGATTACTACTGATCCTACTGACACTACTATTCTGAACTAATTCTGACTACCAGTTGTGGGTAACTGGTAGGATTTCTGGTATAATATTTGTCCTTGGAAGGGATGGAGGACCTTGTGGAAGAAAGGAGCTGAATATCGCCATTTCACTTGCTTGACATTTATTGAATACATAGTGCGTCCTAGGCATTCAGTTTCCAAACTACCCCTGTCCTCAAGGGTTCACAGTTTAGACAGTGAGATACACAAGGACACAGATCAGCATAATATGGCAGCATAAGCTCTGTGTTAGAGGAGAGCTCAAGAGATCAACACAGTCTTCCTCCACAAGTAGAGGGTATAATTAGAAAAAACTTCCCAAAGAACTGACCCCTGATCCCTGAGGTGGGCCCCTGTTTCTCCCCTTAAATAGACCTGGCAATGAGTAGGCACATCTAGAAGCTGCATTAAATCCTCCAGAACTAATGAGTGCCATTAAGGCAGAGCTGAGTATGTCCTGTCTTCCACGTCTAAACATGGCAGCAAAGCCCTTCAACTTGCTGGCTTCACCCACTGGCTCAGCTACCCTGGCCGCCTGTCATTGAGCTGGACCGTAAGAACACTGTGGGTCAAGGAGCCACACTTCCCATAGCCCCTCTCTTCAGCCTCAGGAAAAGGCCATCAGTGTCAAGTTGAGTCATGACAGTTTCAGTTACTAATGGGCCTGGCTCTCGACTCCTTAGAATCCCTAAAGTACTTATTTCTAAGCAGGGACATTATGTTCTGGAGAAAATGGCTCCATTTCAGGCCTATAATGGTAACAAATCAAATGAAAGCGAAATTGCCGTGTGTCTCCTGGACAGTGACAGGTTTTGGTACCAAATAAGCAGACCTAGTCAAGCTCAGGGACTGGCTGCTTGAGTGAACTATTTATCCCTCCTCCTCGGTTCAGTATGAACTGTGGAATCATCCCACAACTACAGAGCCCTCTGCAGTGTGACTGCAGGAAGATGTGCAGAGAGGAAGGGGAGAGAACACACAATCACTTGTGTTTTTCCTGAAGAGATCCCAGGGATCTGTCCAGTTATTCCAAAGCACATCTGGAAAAAATTCTCCTGTCTTGAACCCTGCTTACTCAACACAAAACAAGTGAAAGCACCACAAAATGCTAGATCATAGTGATCTTTTCAGTTGCTGGGGCTGAAAGTTTTCCCACCTGAGCAGCATAAATGAGACAAATTGCATAATAGGATAATAAGAGCTGCTGCTGAAAGATGCAATCACAAAATAAAAGGACCTTTCAAAATCTTGGTATAGTTGGTAATTAGCCAGGAATGGAATATACGGAAGAACAATCCCAAGGTTCCTGCTTCTTCATGTTATCGTGAAACTGAGATGGCCCAATGCCAAAGATCACTCTCACTTACACCGGACCTTCTTCCTCTTCCGTCTTCGTCTTCGGCAGCAGCTCTATTCATTTCTGTTAACTAGTGTGCTAGAGTAGTCCTGTCTATCAGTCAAATCTCAAATGCCACAATTCACAAAGTTGCCATTTGTTCTTTCCTACACTGAAAACGAAACTTTAACCTTGTAACATTCACAGCAGAAAAGAATAAGGAAAATGCAATAACTTGCAGTTCTTTGTGCTTCAATCATCATGGCATAGATTTATTTATATGAGTAAGATTTTTGCCTGAGAAGAGATGTTCCTGTCCAAGAAGAGTACTAGTAAACTTTGGTTCCCTCATACAAAAAGCAAGATCTGAAAAAAATCAAATGCGTAGTTAAATGTGAAAAATACATTTATTGACCCAAATAAATAATATGTGGTCTCAAAAAAATAAGCCCAATCAAGTTGAGAGAGTCATTAAATAAACTACTTGTTGCCAGTTCAAGAGCATCAACTACGAAAGCAATTACAGCTGCAGACTTTGCATTCAGACTAACTCAGTTGGAGAATCACAGGTCTTGGGAACCAGTTCTGAGTTTAAATAATAGTGCCATGATGTGTAGCTTTGAGGCCTTGGA
Organism: Acinonyx jubatus; assembly: GCF_027475565.1. Taxonomy (NCBI): domain Eukaryota; kingdom Metazoa; phylum Chordata; class Mammalia; order Carnivora; family Felidae; genus Acinonyx; species Acinonyx jubatus. The sequence goes on along the minus strand of NC_069387.1, from coordinate 112,983,559 downwards.
AAAATTCATCTCTCTGAGCTTCCTTCTCTGCAAAATGGGAAAAATACCTACTTCATAGGGAGAGGTTTTGAGGATTGAAGAAAGGTATATATAAAGCCCAACAACGAATAGACAGAGGAGGCATTTCACCCCACTAGTTTCCTATTCAAATTCTCAGCCCACTAAATGGTCAAAATAAATGTCTCTAGCTTTTCAACACACAATGGACACTTACTATTTAATATACGGATCTTTCTTGCTTTACAATTAGGTTACTTTCAGATAAACCCATTTTAAGTTGAAACCATCATAAACTGAAAACGCATTCAATACACCTACCCTACAGAGCATCATAGCTTAGCCTTGCCTACCTTAATAGTGCCCAGAGGCACCTGGGTGGCTCAGTTAGTTAAATGTCCAACTTCAGCTCAGGTCATGATCTCACAGTTCACGAGTTCGAGCCCCACGTCGGGCTCTGTGCTGACAGCTTGGAGCCTGGAGCTTGCTTCGGATTCTGTGTCTCCCCCTCTCTCTGCCCCTCACCAGCTCACTCTCTCTCAAAAATAAATAAACATTAGAAAAATAAATTAAAAAAAAAAAAAACAGTGCCCAGAACACTTATGCTTGCCCGCAGCTGGGCAAGGTCATCTCACACAAGACCGATTTTATAAGGAAGTATTGAATATATCATGTGATTTACTGATTCCTGAAAGTGGGGAACAGAATAGGTATATGGATGGGTTCAGATGGTCGTGAGGGTAGGGGTTATTCACACCTGATCTTGTGTGGCTGACTGGGAGCCGGGGCTTCCTGCCGCTGCCCGGTGTCACCAGAGTGCTGTCCCGTGTATTGCTAGCCCAGGGAAAGATCACAACTCAAAATGTGAAGTGCGGTTTCTGCTGAATGTGTATAGCTTTCACACTATTATAAAGCTGAAAAATCAAGTCAGGGACCAGCTGTTTTGACTTCTTTCCGTTAAAGCACACCAAACTCATTTTGCATTACAATACTCCACAAGTCCATTCTCTTCAGCAAAACTTGAATTTCTTATATATTTCCAACCTCTCATTTTCCTGTCCTTACAAATACCATTGTACCACCACCATTTCCCATAGTAATTCACAAGGGATTCTGCTGGGAGGAGTGGGGCAGGGTACAGTGGGGTGGGAGCCTTTAGTCTTCAAAGGCAGTACTGGCATTTGGTTCAATTTGTATTTTTTAATCAATCAACATTTTTTTTCTTCAAAGCAGAACGATTTGAGAACATGCAAATGATTATCTAAGGAGTATGTGCAGCAGGTGGTGACAATCAGAAACTCAGCTGAACACTGCCAGTAATCATGGTGGTTTAAAATTGTTTTATTCTTAGACATACATTGTTCATACATTATGATACCCGTAATGGGCCAGTGGTGAAAAAAGAGAGGCACAGAGAACACTCATAGGCAAAGAAAACAAGTTAACGAGGAGGTTAACATAAAAATTGTAACTCTGCTACTCATCAGATAAGACTACTGAAAATTCCTTTGTAGTAAAACAAAATGTCCAAACCAATGTTAAAAAGATGAAAAATGGTGACAATTATACCCAACGTGCCTTATCATTTTTCAGGAATACATTCTTCTTGCTAATAAGGTTAGAAAGGTAGAAGGAGATAAAACGAGAAGAACTTACTTTTACCCTACAAGTAATTTATGTAAGAATCAAAGGCAAGAACATCTCTGGTCCTCAGTTAACTCATCTCTAAATAGGAGTTGTCTAATAAAACTCAACCCAGGGCACAACCCATCAGTGGCAGCTAAAATCACTCCAAAGAATTTTTAACAATAAAAAGGGCATTGGATGATGTTCTCTCTTGACTGCAAAGCACTCCAATGTGACTTGGAAATAGTACCCCCAGTCACACCTAAGACCACCTGTGACAAACTCTGTTATTTGGGCTAACGTAACTATCGTTGCCAACCTCTTTCTCCTGTACCATCTCTATTCTAGAGGCTGGAAGAGCAAACATTCATGTTGCAGCCTCTCTCGCAGCAAGGGGTGCCCATGTGACACTTTTAGCCAATGAAACAAAACAGGAAATGTGCTGGGGATTTCTGGGAAGACCACTGCTTTTCCTGATAAAAGTGACAGATGCATCAGGAGTGGCCCCTTCCCCACTAACTTCCAGCTTTACGGAGGCAGCCATCTTGCAACCACAAGGAAAACCAATTCCTTCAACTCTCCCTTCTGAGAGAGGCAACAAGTTCTAATGACACACATACGATAATGCAAGCCACCCACACAATTTTAAATTTTCAAGTGGCTTAGCAGCCACATTGCTAAAGAGAAAACCAAGCTGAAATTAATTTTAATAATGTATTTTAGGTAACCCTGTATATCAAAAATATTATCACTTCAACAGATATTCAAAACAAAATAAATAATGATTAAATATCTCACATTACTTTTTTTATACTGAACTCCATTATGCATTTTCCACTTCAGAACACATCAACTTGGAGTTATCACATTTTCCCTTTCAACAATCATATATGTTATATGGGGTAGAGGCTGCCATGTTGAACAGCACAGGTATACTCGAAGAACATATGCAGTTTTCTGTAGACGGAAGATAGATAGTGTTCGGTTAATCAAATAAAATGGCCAAATATCATAGTACCAAGGTTCTTGACCTAGAATACCACACAAACCTCTTTTAAAGGAGAGGAAAAGGGAATTAGAACTCATGGATCTCTAAGAATATGTCCTTGAACTTCCAGGGATCAGTGTTCCCCAACTGAGTCTTCAAAAGGCTTTCAAAAGTGGCTTTTTTTTTTTTTTTTTTTAGCTTATCCTCAAAATAACAACATACAAAAGAAAAGATTCTATTTCGGGGGCACCTGGGTGGCTCAGTGAGTTAAGTGTCCAACTCTGACTCAGGTCATGATCTGGCGCTTGGTGAGCTGGAGCCCCGCGTCGGGCTCTGTGCTGACAGCTCAGAGCCTGGAGCCTGCTTCGGATTCTGTGTCTCCCTCTCTCACTCTCCCTCTGTCCCTCCCCTGCTCATGTTCTGTCTCTCTCTCCAAAAATAAATAAAACATTAAAAAATTTTTCTTTTAATTTTTTTTAATCTTTTATTTCTTTTTGAGAGAGAGAGAGACAGGGCAAGCAGGGGAGAGACAGAATCCGAAGACAGGCTCTAGGCTCTGAGCTGTCAGCAGAGCCTGATGCAGGGCTGGAACTCATAAACTGGGAGATCATGACCTGAGCTGAAGTCAGATGCTTAACCAACTGAGCCACCCAGGCATCCCTAAAAAAAAAAAAAAAAAAATTGTTTTTAATTAAAAAAAATTGTTTTTAATTTAAAAAAAGATTCCATTTTGTATAAATATCGAGGAGCTCTATGATCCCAGTTTGAAAACACTGTTGGAAAAGAATCAGGAGGTCTTTATTTTTATTTGATTCTACTACCAAACTACATGGTGACTGGGGTTGGAGGAACCTATTTTTCCAGGCCTCTTTCTCTAAGGGTGCCCCCACTCTCCCACTAAACAACAACACTGTTCAAACATCCACAAACCATCTGTTAATAATCCATTCTAGAACTCTGCCACAAGGAATTTAACACTCCCTCTCAGTCTGTAGCTTTTGAGCCATATTCCTCACTACTGAAAATCAGGACTGCATTTACCTACCTTCATAATTCTGACATTTTTCCATTCTTCAAAATTCCAGGAAATAATACTTAATAATAATATATTATCCTGAAGTTCTTTCAGTGTCCTGGAATAGAATTCTTCTGGATCAAAAATCTTAAACTCATTTTGAGCATTTAAACAATGTCTTCCTATCCATTCAAGTTTCTCAAGCTTTAATTTCATGTTACCAAGGATTTTTCTGGCTTGTTCAGGATGACCATTCCTGCCTTTCATTTATTCATTTTGTAAGTACTTATTGAAGATCTACTGTATATGCCAACATAATGGGACCAGAGATGGGACATGCACAAGACAGGCAAAGGCAGTCCCTGCTTGCAAAGAGCCAACAGTCTAATAATGGATAGAAGTCAGTAAACAAGCAAATAAATAAATATGACAATTTCCGGTAGTAGAGAGTGATAGAATAACACAGTTAACGTTTGGGAGCACATCATGTAAATACTAATTTAATCCTCATAACAACTCTGAAGGATTTTCTGTTGTCACCAACCCCATTTTATCTATGAGAGAACTGAGAAACAGAGATTCAGTGCTAGAAAGAACAAAAGAGAGAAACAGAGAGAAAGAGTGCCTGGTGAACTGCTCTGGTCTGGGAGGTCAGGACAGGTCTCTCCGAGGTCATCTGGGCAGGGCCTGGAACGAAGAACCAGCCACACAGAGATCTAGGGGCAGACTATTCCAGAGAGAAGGAACAAGTAAAAGGCCCTAAGACAGGATGAACCTGGCAGGATAAATCCGAGGGGCTCCAGAAACAGAAAGAAACAAAAAGTGGTTTGGAACATAAACAGGGAGGGGAGAGTCATGGGAGGGGAAGGGTAAGAGGTGGAGCAGGAGCCAATTTATGATAAGGAGTTGGTATTTTATTACAAACACAACGCAAACCCTTTGGCATATTTTACGCTGAGGAAGGACATGATCTGATTTACATTTTTAAAAGATCACTCTGATTGCTCTGTGGGAAATGAACTGTAGGAGGCAAGGATGGAATCAGAAAAACCAGTTGGGACAGGGAAGACAGAAGCCAAACAGCAGTTGAGTAGCTGACATCTTCCTCTGCCATATGTTAACATTATAGCATCAGCCCAGGGCAACAGGCTTGTTGTTTCCTTTTGCTTCTTGGCCTGTGCTTCCCTGCCCTGCAGATGGAATCACTCGCTCTAGGTTACACTGAGAACTAGAGAAGAGCCCAGGACCACCTTTCAGATGCTTTGACTTTTGATTCCAATCTCCACTCTAACCAAGGGAACACTAACAACACTATATAAATGGCAAGTAAAGCAGAAAACAAGGGCAACACAGTCAATTATGGAAAAATAGGTGCTGCTTACATAAATGGGTTAGAAAAAAGCTAGGGCAGAAAGCCACGACCACGGGGTCAAAGTGCCCAAGTTTAGCTAGCGAGATATTGTAATGGGATCATGAGAAACTTGTTATGTCACCTGCAGGAAATTACTTTCTATCTGGTGCCAATGTACCTGATCACAAACACCACTTGGCCCCCAGACCTTTTGCTTTTTTTTTTAATGTTTATTTATTTTTGAAAGAGAGAGACAGAGGGAGAGAACAAGCAGAGGAGGGACAGAGAGAGAGGGAGACACGGAATCCGAAGCAGACTCCAGGCTCTGAGCAGTCAGCACAGAGCCTGATGAGGGGCTCGAACTCACGAACCATGAGATCATGACCTGAGCTGAAGTCGGACACTTTACCAACTGAGCCACCCAGGTGCCCCATGAGACCCTTTGCTTCTTACACATACAAGTTAATGATTACTGTCTGATTGTTTTCTCCACATTCATGTGTGTAAGGTCTTGTTGTCTTCACGTTCACCACGTGGGTACTACCTTGTGAGCTCAATAAATACAAAGACAAAACCCCTGTTTGGGGCTCTTGTCTCCTCCCAGACATTAGCCTCTCTCATATTCAATTCTGCATCCACTCTCTTGCTGGACAAGAGAGAACTCCAGACTCACAGTCTGCAACACTCAATGATCTTCGGCTGCTGCTCAATTCAGCCCAAAATGCGCACAGCACTCTATAAACAATTCACAATGCAAAAACAAGGGGTTCAAATAATACTCAAAGACATGTGACTTCACTAATAATGCTCCCCTTTGCATTTAAAAGATACTACTACTAAATATCTAAGCATGCTGGCATGTACTGTCTGCAAACATTGCCACTAATAAGTGCTCACATCCCTATTACATGCATGTTACCCAACCCACCAAGAGGTGGAGTTTACTTCCCCTCCCTCCGAATTTGGGCTGGGGCTGGCCTTGTGACTCACTTTGACCAATAAAATGTGGTAGAAGTGATGTGGTGCCAATTCCAGACCTAGACCTCAAGAGCACCTTCCATATTTACCCACTTGGAATCCAGTGACCATGCTATAAAGAGACCGGACTAGATGCCAGAGGAAATGAGGCCTTAATGGAGAAGAACAAAGAGGTCCCATCTACAACCAACACAAAACATGTGAGTGAAGCTCTCTTGGACATTCCAGCCCCAGCCAAGCTCTGAAAGTGAAAGCATCTGCTGCATTAGTGATACTAAGTGACACCACATGGAGCGAAAGAACCACTCAGCTGAGCCTAGCCAACTGAAAAAATTGTGAGGAATAAGCTATTATTGTTTTAAGCCACTGTATTTTAGGGCAGTATGTTATGCAGCTATAGTTAACTGATATAAAAATGTGTGAGTTGTTGATTCTCAAGGCCCTGTGCAAATCATGAAGTCATCCAAGGATGTTAAACAGATCAAACCAACCAGAAAAGCCCATGGATGAAGTTATTTTATTATTGTTTAGTTTCCTGGGGAAATTCGCATTGCCTCTTCTGACTTCTAGGCATATGTATTTGTTTTACATTAGAAGCTAAAGTACTCTAATTTCTCATGCTCAAGTAAATTTAACATGTTTTGTTAAGAATCATTTATGTACTGTACTGGAAAATAAAAGATAAACTAGACCCAGGCTCTGCTCTCTAAGAGTTTATATTTAAGTGGAAGAACTACATGTACATAAATATTTCCAATTGAAGCAGAATGTGCTTATTTGATAACCAAGTCACATAACTAATAAGTACAATGGATGAAAGAGGTCATTCACATGGAATTTCAATAGGTCAAGGCAAAAACCAGGATACTCCAGATGGAAATATGAACAGGAGCAAAGACAAAGAAGCACTGTAGTACAGAGTATTTTTTAGGAATGGCAAGTTCTCTGACAACTGAGACCCAGCATGACACAGCTATTCTAGTCCAAGTGAATCACTCCCTGTGCAAGCCCTGTGATGTGCTTACCACATGAAGCTATGAAGAGAGGGGTCTGAAGGACCCAAAGTTATAAAATGAGGACCCCTGATGTCAAGGTGTTAAAACAAATTATCTATGAATCTATTGTGTATATTTCTAATTCTCTTTCACTCTACCTTGCAGGCAGTCAACACCATCTGTTCTCCACTTTGCTAAATCATTCCCCTGTCTCAAGTTCTACATTTGCTTACCCATTTATTCATTCAACTGTTTTTTATCAGGCACCAACTATTTGTCAGGCACTGTTCTAGGTGCTGAGGATACAATAATGAACAAGGCAGACAATGGCCCTGCCTTCATGAAGATAAACAGGAATGAAGGATAGGAGGCAGATACGGTAGGTGGTCAGAGAAAACTTGAAGAGGGCATATTTGACCAGAGGTGTGATCGAAGTCAGAAAGCAAGCCATGGGACCATGTGGGGAAAGAGCATTCTAGGCAGAGGAATGAGAAAATGCAAAGGTCCTGAAATGTCTGCAATATTCCAGGAAGGAGGCTAGTGAGTGAGGAAAAGAGAGGTGGAAAAGGAGATCATAGAGGAAGCAGGGATCCAGTTCACAGAGGCACTTATAGGTAATGACCAACACTTTGGATTTTGTTTTCAGTGTAATGGGAAGCCTATGTCCTGATGCCCTTTCCCAGCCCTAACCCCGCCCCAACAAGCCTCTACTGATCACTTCTCCTTCCTGTGCATTTATCACCTGTCCTTTTATTTGCCACCCCGTCTATATTCAATGGATTTCTATTCATCTCTAATGCATCAATTCGATTTCCTCAACTATGTCTCAAGGACAAGAATTGTATCATATTCTCCTCTGCATTTCCAGGGCTTGGCACCTACCTACATGGTGCTCAATAAATCTTTTTGGAAGGTGATAATGATGATGTAATCCCTTGAAGTCCTTTCCAGCTGTAAGATCTATGTTTCCTTTGAACTCTTTTGACAAACTAGTTTGCGCTATGACTCAGAGGACTGACATCTTTCTAGATATTTTGAGATTACAGTCATCCATTAAATGACTGAGATGAATCACATCAGAGTTTTTATTTAAATGAAGGTTGTACCACTTGGAATGGGATCCTCTTAAGTGGAACTACTTATTAGTATTTGTACTTTAAGCCATTTGAACCTCAGCAGAGCCATATATTGCTATTAAGTAAATGCTATCCTGATGTGATCCCAACACCTGCCATTAAAGATGGCCTCGAATTCTTTGCTGCTTCTCCTAATGAAAGGTGGAGGATAATTCCCCTCACCTGGAGTCTGGGTTGGTCTTAGCGACTTATCTAACCAATAAAATGTAGGAGAATTAGTGTTCTGGAACTTATGGGGCTAGGTCACAAAAAGCCTTGAGCCTTAAAGTTTCCACCCACACCTTTTGGAGACACTCCCTCTGGAAACCCAGCTGCCATGCTGTAACTCAAGCGCAATGGAGAGACAATATGTCAGTGCTCAAACCAACAGCCACAGCAAAGTCCCCTGCCAAGAGCAGCATCAACAGTCAACCACCCCAGCCCAGACACAGGAGTAAAGAAGCCATCCTAGAAGTGGATCCTCCAGCCCCAGCCACTTCAACTGACATCCTATGGATCAGAGACAAACTACACAGGTAAGTCTTTTCTAAGTTCTTAACCCACACAGTAAAATGGTTCTTTGAATCTGCCATGTTTGAGGGCAGTCTGTTATACAATAGTTGTTTTTTTTTTTAATTAAAAAAAAAAAACCATAGAACATCACTACTCACAAAAGTGCCTGTCCCCCAATCATTTATAAAAATGACAGATACACACAGTCCAAGATTTGTCCTATGTCCAATGAACTGCTCTTCCCAGAGATTTAACCCATAGACATAGGGAAGACAAATGAGGTGATTTTGAATGAGTACTCTGAATCAATCTCACTGCTAAAATTGCAGGCCAACAAAAGTCACCTGAAATGCATCCAATGTAAAAGCCACAGCATCCATTTGGTTATACAGGTCACAGAATTATGCTATTGACCAAATTATACATATTTTCACTCAGTCACCCAACAGGTAAGAAAACAACTTAGAGCTGACCCTTGAACAATATGGGTTTGAACTACGTGGATCCACTTACACATGGGTTTTTTTCAGTAAATAGAGAACAGTACGGCAAATGTATTTTCTCTTCCTTGTGATTTTCTTAATAATGGTTTCTTTTCTCTAGCTTACCTTATTGTAAGAACACAGTGTATAGTAAATAAAAATACAAAATATGTGTTAATTGGCTGTTTATGTGATTGGTAAGGCTTCCGGTCGACGACAGGCTATTTGTAGGTAAATTTGGAGAAGTCAAAAGTTATTTGCGGGTTTTTGACTGCGCAGAGGGTCAGCACCACTTAACCGTCATGTTGTTCAAGGATCAACTGTATTATACTATTTAAAAACATGGGTGGGACTTAAAACAGAAATTAAATGCACAATTCTATCATGCAAATAAAAAGATCCAACTGCTAGACAATGATTACATGCAATACTAGGAATTTGTGAAAATTATTCTCAGACGCTACCAGAATGGAAAACACTCAACTGCAAATGGTCCCTCTCTTTTAGAACATCCTTTTGTTTGTGCAAAGAAGTTCTATTATGAAAACAAAAGCTCCTCAAAATGGGCAGGCATTTTTAGCCCCATCAGTATGAATATCACTTTTCCCCAACAATAGTCATTTCAGACCCTGCACGTGAGAGGCTTCTGGGAAAGCAGCCTGCTCATTTTATAGCCTCCTCCTCTTCCTTCCCCCACTACCTTCTTCAAGTCATGTTTGGTTCTTCAAAACACACACACACAACACAATACAGAACCATTATGTGGTGCCAAGGGCAGGGAGGAGGGGTAAGATGAAGAGAACAAATTTTGGTAGTAAATGCTTTAGAGCATCAATTTTTCACATAAACTACTACTTCGTAGTATGTCTAATCATATTCCACCACGGTTTTCATAATATGACTTCACACTCACCACTTGTATGCCATTTTTAAAAATCAACAGAAGAAAATAAGTTCTCAAGAAAACCCCCTACAAGCGAGAGGCATAGCAATGTGAAAATGGCAAAATGCTTTTAACAGAGAACATCACCTTCCAGATTTATAAGCATGTGTGTTTGCTTGAAAAATAATTCATTATCAATAACAACAATAAAATCATAACAAAAGGAACCAAATGTCGACATTTATATCACTAGCAGCTACGTGGGTACATGCATTTTTCAAAAGAGAACTCCAGAATTTAATTAGAGAAAAATGTATTAACCTTTGATAAAAATACTTAATGAAAGACTAACGATTTCCTTCACACAGAAACCATTCCTTCAGCAGCAGTAAATCATTAGGTCAGCAAAACACATGTCTAAAAACACATGTATTTATATTCCTACATTGCATTGTATTTCTAAAACTGCTTAAAAGGCACAAGTAGCTAGTAACACCATCAAAGCACACACAGTGACGTTTTGGTTACGTGGCTCTCACTATCAATAAAATGAAAGTTAAACAGGAATTTAAGAAATGTAGCAGAGGACATAAATCATGCCCTTTTCATTTCAGTGAGAACATTAGCAGCTCTGTGTCTTCCAGCCTCGGGAGCCATTACTTATATGTGAAATTCAAAAGAAAAGGAAGGCGTTTAAGCCAATAATGAAAGCAAGTTTGGCTAAATGTCAAACCACATGATACTAAGTTTCTTGCACCTTATTTATTACCAAGAAAGCTAAAACCTGCTCAATGGTCTTCTCTAATGCCAAAGCACCACTGATGGGGGAAATGAATATATGTCAAATTTACCTCTTCAAATCACTAATGTGGCCTGACATGTTCAGGCAGACAAGAGCCTGTCACCAAGGTACAGAGGATTTACATTTTCCACCTCAAATGGCCCTAACTCAGAAATAGACCTGTTATTAATACACGGGTACACAAAAGGGAACGTATGGTACCTAGGAATTGAATCATAATGCATTCCTCAGAGTCCCAAATACAGAAAAATTTAATAATTTGAAACATCAGATTATTTCATTCAATCAAGTAATTTTTTTGGTTTCATGAATCTCTGTGATTACCTGGTCCATTGATGGACCACTGATGGTCCAATGATGGCTACTCAAAAAATAATTACTGATGGGGCAGGCACTGCCCTAGGGGGCAGGGGCTGTCCTGGGCACTGGGGATACAGGGTAGCAGCCCCACTTCTCAAGGAGCTTCCAGTCTATGGAAGGGTAACTCACTGGTCAAGTAAAAACAAATTCAATCAAGTACAGGGATAGATTCCGATGGTGTTGAAAGCTACAGAGGAGACAAAATAGGATCACACGATAGAAGGTGACGGACGAGGGCTCTAATTTGGACCGCCCAGGGAGGCCTCGCTGAAGAGGCCCGACACCTAAATTACCAGAGGAGCTAATCATGACAGGAAAAGTAGGAGCAGGGCACACCGGAGAAAGGAACAAGCTAGAACAAAGGCCTCGGCAGAAACTGCCCTGGGCACCAGGAGAAGCTGCTAGTTGACCTGTGTGGCTGGAGCACGGTGAGGGACAACAGCAGATGTGACTGGAGCAGCCTTCCGACCACAAGGGCCTCATGGGCTCTCATACGGGTTCGGACTGCATTTCAGTACAATGGAAAACCACCGGAGGAGGGTTTGCTCAGAGGAGTTGCACCCTGCTGTGTGGAAAATGGATGTACTCCCGTACATGTGGAAGCCACTGTAATTATCCTGGCAAGGGAAGGAGATAAGTAGACAGATCTGAAGAACATTTTAGAAGGTTGGGTAATGGAACAGATGTTGGGGAGGAGGGTTAGTGCAGGAAAAGATGAAAGCAAGGATGATGATTCCCAGGTTTTCAGCTGGAACCATGGGAAATCAATATTTCTGTCTGGGTTAGGTCCCTCATTCCTTCTCCAGTTGGACAGCTGGAATTAGAACCTGACCTTCTACTTCGTAATCCAGAAGTCTTTCAATTAAGAGTATTAAATTGAGATTTCCACATTAAATAATACCCAGTTTTTCTATTTTGCTATTACTAATTATTCACACAAAGGCTCAGAATAATTTCAAGGTAAGTGTGCATTAAAAATCAAAAACATACACACATCAACATGTGATAGAATTTCATAGAACGAACACGCGCACGCACACACACACACACACACACACACACACACACACACACGAAGTACACGTTAAAACTATCCCAGTACGGTCTATATTTAAGTTAATAGTACCAATGTCAGTGTCCTGGTTTTGACAATGTATTATGGTTATATATAAGATATTTTTGGTTGGTGGGAACTGAGTGAAAGATACCTGAGAACTCTCTGCACTACTTCTGGAACCTCTTGTCTTAAATTATTTCAAAGTAAAAAGTCATTAAAAAAAAAATCTTGTCTAAGGACACAGAAGCAGTGGGAAACAGCCAATATCTAAGTCTAGATCACCTGATTTCTCGTTCTTTTGAGTGTACCATATTTTTTATTCAAAACTTCTTTGATTTAGGGGCGCCTGGGTGGCTCAGTCGGTTGAGCAAACCAACCTCAGCTCAGGTCATGATCTCGCCGTTTTTGAGTTCGAGCCCCGCGTCGGGCTCTGTGCTGACAGCTCAGAGCCTGGAACCTGCTTCAGATTCTATGTCCCTCTCCCTCTGCCCCTCCCCTGCTCACGCTCTCTCTCTGTCCTTCAATAATAAATAAACGTTAAAAAAAATTTTTTTTAAACTTCTTTGAATTAAAAGAGCCTTAAGATAAAAAAAAAAAAAAAAAAGCAATACCTGATTGGCATCTGTTTTCTTGCTTTCTAAAGAGAAACTGCCTTTTTGCCCCTTTTGAAGGCAAAAAGAATCTTTGGTTGTGTTCACTTCTGCCAAGAACATGGGCAGCATGCAGTCAGCAGCCTTGGAGGCAAAATCTACATTTGGCTGGTCTATAGTAGGTGCAAAGAAACACTCATTCTAAAAACAATTAAAATGTCAGTTTTGTGTCTGTTTTCATTTCCCAAGTGAACTGAACAAAATAACCTAAACGATGGAAGCCATTGGTGAAATGAATCCGGATGGAGCTTATCAAATGTGAATGGCCCAGAGTGTGGAAAACCAGTGCCCTCAGGTGGGTGATTTTCTCTCATTTTTCCAGGGCCACTGCTCTCTCAAGAACTATCAACAGTGCCAAAAGACCAACAGCTGTGCCCCCATTCACAGGCTCACCACAGCACCTACAAGGTGAATTTTCCTAGAAAAAGTTGCAGGGGTTGGTTTGGTTGTTCGTTTTGTACAGGGTAGAGAAAGGATGGAAAAAATGGAGATACAGTTTCCAGGTGGTGGCACAGCGTGACCCTGAAAACCAGGTTGAGATACTTCCCTCTCACAAGGGAAACTGCAAGGTTGAGCGTCATGCCAAGCAGAGCCACAGTCAGTTACCATCCGGGACATGGGATTCTCGGTTTTCCCCCAAAGCCTATCGCTATCAGACCTAACAGCACCGACCTAAAGCCAACTTAAGTTAAAATGAGAAACAGAATGAAAATCTCTGTCTCTGCTAAAATCTAGGGAAATCTGGAAGGTATGGGGCAGATAAGTCAGCCCCAGAAGATGGCAGATGGAGTGATGTTCTCTCTCCCTAGGCCAGTTTCCTCACATTCAAGGCTCGACCTCTGCCCCCAAGCCCAAACATTAAGATTATCCGTCAGCTCATCTCTCTCTTACCTGCCTCTCTCTTCTTCTCTCTTTTTCTAAACACATCAATTCTTCATTTGAGCCAAACAATCTATTTGCTATCCTTCCCCTCACAGAATCCACTCATTCAAGGACCTACTTTGTAAAAAGGGCAGGTATATAATTCAGAAAGTGAAATGACACTGACAATACTAAAGGCAAGAGGAGGAGCTGGGGAAAGGTCATTCCATTTGCAACATGATAGGTTTAATGTTCCAGCAAAGCATCTTGGGAAGGTATCTTGGAGAAAGCACTCAGCATCTACTCTGGACTGGCTTCTCCCCTAGTAATCATGACTACCTTCCCCCAGACCCAGAGCTGCCCTAGAAGCATTCCGTACTTTACCCTTCTTCCCACTGAGATTGCTCAGTCATGCTTCATGCTCTGGTGCCACTCCATTCTCTGTAGGCCACTGTTAAATGTCCAGAAATTCACATGCATGTCACCCCTCTATTGCCATAAAGACTACAAACTCCTTGAAGGACCTTCTATTTCTGATGTAATCACTTTGACGCCTTTTAGAGCCCACAGCACTTTGTGAACACTCAAAATGTATTGTTAACAAATGCCTCAGGGGATTGAGAAACCTCATACAGCCACACTTCTGAATAACAGACAGAAATAGCACAATGGCTATCTCAGGAAATGGGAAGAAATTTCTTAACCTTGCTTGGCATTACTTGTCAAGAGGTTTGAATTTCAGTGGTAAATGATTTCCTTCAAAGGAGGTGAAAACAGAGACAAGATAGGGGGTTGTAAAAAATACACTAAATACGTGACAGATGAGAACAAAAGCCAAATCCTCATGACGGCAAACCTTGCTTAACTCTTTTTGTGGTTAGTACCCAAATGCTAACATTATCTCATCACCCCAATACTTCATTTTGAGACTAAACCATGAGTAAGTATATGGGATAAGCTGAAATTAAATCCTCGTGTGAATGTGCAGAGCACAAAGGAGTTTTATCTGTTTGGTTTACCTAATTCTTTTTCTCTTATGTACAATTTTAGAAATGAAAGAAAAGGTTCAATGGCCCTGGTATGATGAATCGCTTCTGGCAAAATTTAATTCTAAAGAAATGGCAAAGATAATCACATACTTTCACAGAAAAAGTCTGTCCTGAAGAAGGGCCTCTCCCCTTTTGACTCTCAAAACAATTTTAGAACCAAGCATTAGCTTTAATCCAGCACTCTGGTAAGCACAAAGAAAAGAAAGGTAAACAAAACTGATTCCTGTCATGCAAAGCTATTTTCTGTCCCTTCTAACTCTTTATACGAAGTGTGGGGCAGACCTTCTCTGTAAAGGCCCAAACAGTAAATATTTTCTGGACCTTCTAGGCCAAAAACTCTCTATTGCAACTACAGAACTCTGCCGGTATAGTGTGAAAGCAGACACAGACAACATATGGACAAATAAGAATGGCTGTGTTCCAATAAAACTTTATTTATAGACGCTAAAATTTGAATCTCCTATAATTTTCATATGTCATGAAATATTCTTCTTTTGTTTTGTTTTTGTTTCAACCCTTTGAAAAGGTAAAGACCACTCTTAGCTCACAGGACACAAAAGCAGGTAGTGGACTGGATATGGACCACAGGGACATGGCCATAGTTTGCCAACCCCTGCTTTATACCAAAGGCAAGGTGGCAGCAAAAAGTCAAAATTAGCTTGGAAACTTCAGCTTGCTTCTAAAAGAAGGTTGTTGGGGAAGGAAGAGGAACAGAAGGTGAATAGAGAAGGAAGAAGGGATGCCCATGAGAAACCAGGAAACTGCAGCCTAAGGGAGGAGAAACCCAAGTAAAAGAGGTGAAAGCTTGGGGCTGTGGGAGGAGGGTAGAAAAAAGGAAGCAGGAGGCCAAGTTTCTAGGGCATCTGTGGGAAATGAAGGGATGAAAGGGAAGTCAGCTAATGAGTAGCCCAGGGGAGGGGCTGTAGATTAAACTGTGAGAAAACTGAACATCATAAAAATGCAGATTAACCGAGCAGCCCAGAATTTAAGAACTGAGACTACTATGTGTACAAAATTATTCTCTTAGCAGGCAAGGACAATTCTCCTTACAAGTCTGTTGGGTTATGTGCCTGTTGGAGACGGTGATTTTCGTTTTGCTTTTATCTTATGCAATTGCTCCTAGGAATATCAGTTCAAGAAGGCCAATTGTGAAAGCCTCAAGTCTTCAGTCTTAGAATTTCCCTCATCCCTTTTTTTTTTTTTTGAGAGAGAGAGAGAGTGAGTGGGGGAGAAGGGCAGAGAGAGAGAGAGAATCTTAAAGCAGGCTCCACATTCAGCATGGAGCCCAACATGGGGCTTGATCCCATGACCCTGGGATCATGACCTGAGCCAAAATCAAGAGTTGGACATTCAACCGACTGAGCCACCCAGGCACCCAAGAATTTCCTTCATCTTTAAAATGATTTGGCCCTGGGAAGAGATGGGCTTCAGGGGTTCTAACTGCTGCACCCACTCCTATACCTAATCTGTACCTCTATGAGACAAATTTTCACCAGTGAGAAGATAAAAAACACACTCATATGTGAGATTTCATTGTTACAACAGTTAAAAATAAGGCTGATAAAATGGTTTAATAACCAGACAGGTTAAAAACTGCATTGCACAGAGACCAGAAGAAAATGCTTTAAGTTTTATAAAATGAATGGCTAAAGGCTGGCACCCAGCAAACATTAAATAGCAACCTTTAAGAAATGCCAAAGAGTCAATTTCATGGAGGATCAAGAACCAAAGGGTTATTATCTACTGACTACTGAGGAAGACTGACAAATAAGATAAAGTTAAAAAAGCGATAATAGTGTCATGGGCTGAACTGTGCCTCCCCAAAAGCCGTATGTTAAAGCCCTAACCTTACCCAGTGCTTGGGAATGCAACTGTATTTGGAGTCTTTAAGAAAGTAATTAAGTTAGAATGAGGCCATTAGGGTGACCCTAACCCAATATGAGTGGTATCCTTGTAAGAGAAGGAAATTAGGACACATGGAGACACACACACACACACACACACACACACACACACACACACAGGGGAGACCATTTGAAGAGGCAGCAGGAGGGCCGCCATCTGCAAGCCAATGGGGCCTCAGAAGAAACCAAACCTGCTGACAACTTAACCTGGGACTTTCAGCCTCTGGGGCTGTTAGAAAATAAATTTGGGTTGTTTAAACCACCTAGTCTGGATACTTTATTATGGCAACACAAACAAACTAATACAAACAGTTATGACACCTAGAGATTAAGAGGAAGGTGAGGGGAGCAAATAAGGCTACCACAGATTCATACACTCAACCAACATTTATTGGTCCCAATAAGTATTTCTGCAATGTGCTAGGTTCTGAGTCTACAAGGGTGAAAAACTGAGTTCTCGCCTTCAATGAACTCACAGTCTACTTGAGGACAAAATTTTCTAACATAGTATGGATGTGCCATAACAGAAATATTCCCATGACACTTTGGAAACACAGAAGAGGGGTTTCTCAGCCATGAAAGGGGTGCACAAAGCTTCAAGAACAAGGTTAACGTCTGGGCTAAGGGCTTTCAAAAAACCAAACAACGACAACAACAACACTACTTTCTTCTGGTTGTTTGAATAGGAATATATTTTCGAAGTGGAGAAAATAAGTATCACTGAGGAAGAGGAAGTGTGATGTGAGCGATGGGAGGTCCTCCTTTGGCCGTGTGGAGTTAAGGTGGAGGACTGAAGTGCAGCTGGCTATTCGGCCAGGAGACAGGGATTTGGAAGAGTTCACTTGAAGTGGTCATCAAGCCAGGAGTGCAGACGGGCTCTGCCCTAGGAGAAGGTTGCTGGGAAAGGAAGCTGAGCCTCCAGCCAGGGAGAAGATAACACATCTCCAGAGAAGAGAAGCATTTAAGAGGCAAGTAGAGCAAGGAGAAGCAGAGAAATAATAAATGGAAGGGCAGGAGGAAAAACAACACCGAGGAAGGGGGCAACACCAAGAACGAAAGAGAGAGCGGCCCCCATGTCAGATGTTGCCAAGACAGCAAGTGGCAACCTGAAAAATGCCAATGGACTTAACCAACAGTCCCTGGTGACCTCTGTGAAAACAGCTACAAGGAGCAGAAGTGCAATGGCCACAGCTTGAGAAGTGAATCACTGTGTTCAGATGGGAGGACATTCATGCAAACTCAAGGAAATAAAAGCCGCTTGAGTCATCTTCTGGGGCTGGTAAGAGAGGAGGAGATGGACGACACAGAGGCAGTTGCAACAATAATGCTGGGGGTTGAGGCTGGGGGGGGGGGGGTGCCGAGGGGACTCTCGTTCTGTTCTTCCAGTCTTCTGGGGGCTGCTTGAAGAGAGTGGAAAGGAAAGAAGTGAGGCAAAGGAGAAAAATGGCATTTATTGACTACCTGTGAGGCACTCACTGACATGAAAAACACTACCTCCATGAACACAGCACTTTTTGTTTTGAAAGATTCATTCATATACCCTCTCATTTAACCTCAACAACTACTCTCAGGGAAGAATGCCGGCAGCTCTGTTCTACACATGAAGAAATTAACATTTAGAGGAAAAAAATAAAAACAAAATCATCTACCTGACCTCACAGAGCAGATAAAGGTAGAAGCAGGACTTCATCCAGAGCCTAGACCCAGGATCTCCAAACGCTCACCCAGCATTTTCACAGAACGAAGTGCTCGTGGCTCTGGGCTGGGTCTCAGCTTCCTCCTATGAATAATGGGAACGACTGGGGCGCCTGGGTGGCTTGGTCGGTTAGGCGTCCGACTTCGGCTCAGGTCATGATCTCACGGTCCGTGAGTTCGAGCCCCACGTCGGGCTCTGTGCTGACAGCTCAGGGCCTGGAGCCTGTTTCGGATTTTGTGTCTCCCTCTCTCTCTGCCCCTCCCCTGTTCATGCTCTGTGTCTCTCTGTCTCAAAAATAAATAAACGTTAAAAAAAAAAATTTAAAAATGGGAACGATAATAGCCTGTACCTCACACTATTAATAAATGTAAGGCACCTAAGGGGCTGGCTCACGGTCAGTGCTCGATAAATGTGAGCCACTGTCAGCTTGCATTCAAGGAGCAGAGCGTGTACACAGAGCTTACACAGCACGTGTCCATTCTCCGTGAGCAGGAAGAGCTGTCCAAACCAGAAATCCAGGAATCACACCGGAATCCTCTTTCTCCTTCAGCCCACAGTTCAACCAGGCAATGAGTCCTTCTAACCCCATGCTTCTCAGCCTTCGTGTCGTCACTGCCTCTCTAAGAAGACGTCCCTAATAGCATCGCTCCCATGAAATTCTAACAGCATGGATAACTGCTTATCTGTTTATGTACTGTGGCCCTTTTGAATCTGAGTATCTGAGGATTTTTTTTTTTTTACACCATTCCCCCAACCAATTTTCACCTTGGGAAAAGATCCCCTTGGGACCACCGCCCCCCCACCCCGCCACCCCATGAAGAACACATCTAATAATCCTTCCTCCTAAATCTCTCTCAGCCCATCCCCTTCTTCTCTATCCTCAATGCCAGTAACTAGTCCTCACCATTTTTCATCTAGATTGTTCCAACAGCTTCCTAACTGGGCTTCTTACCCCTGTTTTGCCCAGCTTCCCATCCATATGTCACCAGAGTAGGCTTTCTAAATGCAAATCTGTTCGTGTCAATCCCTTTCTCAAATTTCATCAAGTTGTGCTCCATCACGGATTGAACGTTTACATGGCACTCAAGGCCCCTGTCGAGCAGCACTGGGCCTGAGCCTCCAGCCTTAGCTGCCGTCACACCACCCCATCCCATCCCTAGACACTAGGTGCATACAACGTAAAGCCATTGCCTCCGTGCCTTGGCACTTTCTGTTACCTCTGCCTAGAATGCCCTTCCCCTCTGCCTTCTTGTGAACTCCTACTTACCCTTCAACACTCAACTATACACGCTCTCTAAAGCCTTCCCCAGTTCGGTCTTACCACAGGGTAGGTGGAGCCATCCCGTCCCTTGCACATACCTCTCTGCGTCACAACTCTTCAGTTACCTCTAATGGTAATAGTGACAACTAACATTCACTGAATGTTAAATAGATGCCAGACTCTATTCTAAGCAGTTTACACGTATCATCTCATTTATTTGGAGCAACCCGAGCGCAGGAATTGTACTTTATTAATTTCCGTATCTAACCTTCCGTATTCCCAGCCAACAGTAGAAATTCAATAAATGCTCGCTGAAGTAATGCAGGAAGCAAAGTTTTGGAGAAGCTCAGATCTGCTCTTTCCTCTGACTTATACAGCCCCTCCTACAATGATTTATAGTGTTTACTGTGATAATAAGGAGAGGGATGAGATATGATTATTCCGCCAAAGGTTTTAACAGTTTCTTTGAAATATACTCCGTGATTTAGTGAAAACAGTCATTAGGAATGCCTTTCCAAGTGCAAAGGGGGAAAAAAAATCTCATCTACCATCCAGAACACTCACATATTTACAAATCTAGTCAATGTGAGGGATATAAATAGATCTTAAAAATGCCACAGGCAAGAACTTAATCACCTATAGTGGAGCAGCTTGAGAAAAACAATGAAGAGAAAAGATTTAGAAACATAATATTTAAAAACATACAAACAGGAGACCTAGAAAAAAAATCAGGTTATATAATATCCTAGTGAAACACTTTGAAATAGAATACTCATAGAAAGATAAACAGAAAAATACTTGAAACAACAGAGTGAAGAATATTCCTCATAGTTCCTTAAGGGTAACTGGAGAAGGTCATTTAAGTCCAGCGCACCCCACCCCCACCCTCTGCTAACTGAAATGAAACAACTAGTGACTAGCCTCAAGGATAATTTAACAGACTACGTCAAATTGATTCCAAAAGTTTTACTCTCTGGAGAAAAAAAAGTATATATATTTTTTTACACACACACACACATAGAATCTTCTGACTTTTATTCTTTAGTTGGCATCACAAGAAATTCCAGATTTAAGTGTTAGTATCAAGTAAATAATAACGTTCTGGAAATGACTGCAGTTGAGAAAAGAGAGCGCTTCTAAAACAATGTCCTAGAGTAAAAACCCAAATACTGCATTTCACTACTCATTTGTTATAAACAGTGACTATCTCTGGGCAATAAGATTATGGATGACTTCCGTTTTTTTGGTATCTTTCTAGAGCCTTTGCTTTTTAAGCAACAAATTGCCTTTATATTTGGGGGGGGGGGGGAAGAGCTATTTTCACTTTTTAAAACATTTTTTTTGTGAAACTAATAAGAACATTTGTTATTAATTTACAAGTCACTTTCACGTATGGCAGCTACATTTCCATTTACGATAACAAATAAACATACTTTAAGTCACTACATCTGGTAAGTGCAGTAAGGCCCCAAAATGATTTGACATACCTCCCAAGAAAATGTGAGGTTTCTATTTTGATTCTTTGAATCTGGCCTCTAGGACAGCTGAACCAAAGAATACAGTGAGAGTTAACACTATGCCAGCATCTGGGCCCAGGCCTTAAGAAACTGGCAGTTTTCACTTCCTGTCTCCTGAAACTCAACTACCATACTGTGAGGAAACCCCAGCCACCTGCAGAAAGGCCTCTGTGGAGAGGAACCAACAAGCAGCACCAACCTGCCAGCAATATGAGTGACACATCTGGAAAACGGCTCCTCCTGCCCCGGTTAAGCCACTCCAACTGACAACAACTACAGCAGAAATGAGCTGCCCCTTCCGAGCCCTGCCCAAATTGCACATGCATGTAAAAACAAATAACTGTTCATGATCCCAGGGCCGTGGGATCGAGCCCCATGCCAGGATCCACTCTGAATGTGGAGCCTACTTAAGATACTCTCCCCCTCTCTCTCTCTCTCTCAAATTAAAAAAAAAAAAAAAAATCATGGAAAAAAATAAACAACTGTTATTTTAAGCCATCATGTTTTGAAGTAGCTTGTTACACAATAAAATATAACTAGAATACCATATTATATTTTGCCTCTACCTTTCCCCAGTTATAATTTAAACTCTTTGAGGGTATGATTCCATCTTTACATCCATCTTCGTAGTCATTCCTTCGTTCATTTGATAAACATGTGAGGACCAATGTGTACCCAGCACTATGCTAGACAGGTTATGCAGGTACAGAGATAAAAACAGTCTCTGCCTTAGATGTGATTAGTCTGTATCTTCAGAGACAAACAAAAATAGACAATGATAGCCATAACACAGCCTCTGCTGAATAGCCAGCAATGGTAGACAGTCAATAAATGTTGGCTAAATAAACGAATGACTAAATCAGGTTCTTAGAACTACTTTGGGAATTATATACTCTCATCATTTTATAGGTGAGATGCACCAGTTAGCGATGTATGACTTCTTAGTTTTAAATTCGCCCTCTTTGCCCTGCTTCATGACCCTGGGGCTGGACCCTGGGAACATTTGGCCTTTGCCAGATGGTGTAGTGTTCGTTTCCATCAAAAGAGGGCACTGGAGGGACACTGAAAGCCCATGGCAGAGGCAGGGGCTTTTCATTCGGGTTTGGGATGCTTTATTCCCTCCCACCCCCAAAGTGTACTGCCAGTGGCATTTGGGAAACGCAAAGGTGCTTACTCTCCAGGGAATTTCTCTGCCACTCAGCAGACTGCTAAGGATCAACTCTGGCCCACCCACATGCTCTACCAAGATTCTCGGCCAAGTGGGCTTACAGACCAGTCCAGCCAGTTCACTGGCCACCAGTAGGCCTCATATTCAAGTGGCAGTCACTCATCTCCAAAGGGGACTGAAACTCAGCCTTGGGGGTGGCGAGGGGTCTCTTGCGAGCTCTTGGTGCCTTCATCCTGTGCTCTCCTTCAGCCCTAGAAAAAATAGCTCCTTCCATCTGCTATTCCTATATTCCTTAGAGACCTCTTTTACCCCTTCAGTAGTTAACCATAGTTAACCTTTTACTAGTTAATAATTCTTTATATTAAATTTTCCTTGTTCAAATTACTGTGTGGTTGTGTTTCCTGAATAGATCCAGACTGGCACAAAAAGGAATAAAAGGGCTCAACTACGAGGAGCCCTGAAAAAGGACAACTGCCCACAGCCCCATCAAAGGGCTGATTGAGAATAAAAAGAAATTGAAAGGGAAAAGATAAAGACTCAAGGAACAAAAACTGCCGTGTCAATCTCATTCAAAATCTTTATTTTTGTCTAATCACATTTCTTAGAAAATATTTTTTATCTTCTTTGGTATTTTTTTAACTTCTCATTTGATAAGCTATTTTTAAAAACACAATGAAAATGTTGGCTACATGTGAGACTCAAGGGAAGAAAGGGTCAGAAAATAAAGAAGCTGTAGCAAGCCCAGGTCAGGTACTCTGAGACACGTGACATGGACCAGAACCAAGAACTGGTATTGGGGACAGAATAGCCTAGCAATTAACAGCATGGACAGGAGGGCCAGACTATCGGTGTTCAAATCTCAGCTCTGCTACTACCAAGTTATGTGACCTTGGGCAATTCATCTAATACTTTCATTTGTAAAATGCAAGTAACAATAATAGTGTTGACCTCAAAGGATAAAGTGAGTTTATGTACGTAAAGCCCTGAGGCCAGAACCCAATCCAAATTCTCTTTCTACCACCTCTCTACTTCAACATTCTCAAATCTGTTTTTTCCGAACATCTTCTCATTTTGGAAAGGTTTCAGAAGACCTACCTTGCTCTCAAAATTGTTCTCCTCTACTTTTCCTACTACCTCTGGCCTTCGACCTCAGCCTTGCTATACTAAGATGTAGAACATTCTCCTTCCTTTAAAGGGCTTTCATTTTTTTCCAGGTCCACAACTATAGAATGGGTTCAATATAAAAACAATGGGAATGATATAGTATGGAAGCTTAACCAGCTCTCACCTCTTCCTTTTGGATCTGTCCCTTTCCCACTCCAGGTGACTCTGGTGTCCTAAACGAAGGGCTCATGACTCAACCTAGGCCAGTCAGACCCTGAATCTTGAGAGACGGCAAGGTGGAGGGACTCGGAGGAGGAACACCAATGGCCAGAGATCCCCAGAGGTGCCCCATTCCCACTTTACTGGGCCCTGAAATTTTAGCAATTCTTTCAAAGTTGTGAATAATCCAGTACACGTAGAGAAATTCCTATTTTTGCTTATGTTAGCAAGAGGGCTACTGCTTGAACCAAAGAGTTCACATACATGCTGTCAGACTGACTTACATCTTTGAGTTTCCTCATCTGTACAGTGGGGGTCTCTGAGGTCCCTTCCGGCACTAACCTTCCACAGTAGTTCGAACAATGGGGCAAGTCCCAGCAGACGTGCTCTACTGCCTCTGTAAGTCTCCTAACAACTTGGTCATTATCACTCAGCACCTTACACCTTATATACAAATGGTGGAACTGAGAGGTGCTTTAAAAGTCTTATATTTAGGTTATGAAACCACAAAGCTCTCCTTTGCCACTTACTACATCTCAGCAGTATTATTTTGGTAACAGCGTCACCACCCTCTCTGAGCATAAATAGAACATGAACATTTCCAGGAATTGTCAACTTGGCACTTCTTACAAGGAGTTAAGATTTCTTTTATAACATTAACAAAAATAAAGCCTAGGACTAAACTTCTTTTAGAGGTCACATTTCCTTCTCAATTAAAATTTACTGTTTGGAAAAGTACAATGTACCCTTTTTCCCCCCTCTGGGGGAAAAGTCCTCCAAAGAAGTATATACATATACTCCTTACTGTTCAAACTGAGCAACAAGTATAAACACAGCTGCCTATTAAAATTAAGCAAAGGCAAACATTCCTGCAGCTAGCTACAACAACGGCCTACAAGTTTGAACGACACCCGTAAAAATAGAAAGCTACCTTGCTAAGCATACGGTTAAACTCTGAGGTTGTGCCATCGGAAAAGCTGGTTATTAGAACTGATGGCTTTCGCCTTTCGATAGCAAGATTTAAGAGCTGCAAAAGTGGAACCTGATTCCAGTATCAGGAGAGCCAATACACCGTCTCCTAATCACAGCCAAGAAGATTTAGTCTTTTTTTTACTCTCAAGGTAGCAAGCTGGGACAGGAGCAACCCAGGGGCTCTGTTCCTTGACCCCATGTGGCCTCACATCAGACCGCACCCCCCAAAAAAGAATAAAATAAGAGACGGGGGAGAGAGACATACCAGCCAGAATTTAGTCTTCTGACAATAGGCAGTAAAGAGAAAGACAGAGAAGTCCCTCGGGGCTGCTCGCCTGGGAGTGACTGGAGTAGGGGAGGGAAGAACACTGGGGGCTGGCAAATGATGGGCTCTAGAGCAGCCACCATTGTCAGAATTAGGGGGGAGAGAAAAGCGTACCTTGAAAATGTGTTTTTATAGGCCATGAATTAGCAGGCTTTAAAGTGCCTGGATTCCAAATTTGGCCCTACTGGGTTGTATGACCCTGAGCACATGACTAAACATCTCCGTGCAATAACAGTAATAATACCACCACCTGTCTCACCACGTAACTGCCAGAATTAAATGAATTAATAAATGCAAAGGACCTGGACCAGTTCCTGGCACAAAGTAAAGCTGCCAATAAATATTATGGTAGTTATTTCACTGGCTAAGCCATTCCCAGTACATCAAGCCTGTATATCCCCTCAGGGTTCTTCTAATGGATTTATATGTTGGCAGCAGAGTCACACGTGTGTAGGGTCTAAGGTTCTGGAACATTCTTGAGCAACACAGTTCAAGAAATGCAAAGAATTAAAAACACTTGTTTTTAATCAAAACAAAACTACCTATCCTTCTAGATCTCCATTCCTACCACCTTTCCACCTCACCTCACCAGAAAACAAGAACAACTCTTCAAGCAAGTACACAACTTTGGGAAGTTCATACTTGGGGAACAACAAGTGACAAAGAAGCCACGCGCCTAATCAGCTGGTCTGATTTCACGGTTCTCAACCCTGGCTGCATTCTACAAAGACCTCACTGAGGCATTTGCGCATGTCCCTGTGCTTGCTTGTATACACATGCATGGGTGTGCAAATGCGTGTGCGCGCGTGCGTGTGTGTGTGTGTGTGTGTGTCTTACCACCACTGCCCAGATCACACCTCCACAGATTTTGGCACGAATTGGCTTGCGTCACAGTCTAGGGATCAGTAATGTTTTAAAGCCAGGGCCGAGAAACAACAAGCTAAATCAACCACGATAGTCAATAGGGTGATTGATGTAGCCGAGTGGCCCATACACCCACAGGAGGGAGAAAAAAGTCACGGTCAGAATTTCTAAGAGAAAAGAACATAAAATCCATTTTTTAAAGTGAAATGGAAGCATCCTGCTGGGGAGAGGCCTGTCACATGGTTTGCTATTCCTAGAAAGAGCTACAATTAGCTGCCAACAGATGCATTATTTCATCAGTCCCATAAATACTCGATAAAAGTCTTCCACTCTCCCTTTATGTCAGCCTTGCAGAAGCAGGGGGAGAAATCTTCTGATAAAATGCAGTACGAAACTATCAAAATTTCCTTTTAAATGATTAAAATTAGCATTAATAAAAATAAAATATTTTAGCAAAATCTTATCCCAGTACACCTCTAAAAGCCCTTGAAATTTTTCCTCTTAAAACAAAAAGCATTACTATAATTTTTTAAAAGCTTATTTCAATTATTAACACAACAGTATAATACAATTCCACTTGAAACCCAGTGGGGAGCCAAGAATAGCAAAAAAAATCCTAAATCAAGAGTTGGGAGGCCTGGATTCTAGTTCGACAATAAATTACATTAACTAGCTATGTAATCATGGGCAAGCTGACTTAATCTCCCTAGGCCTCAGCTTTCTCAGAGAAAAATTAGATGATCTATGAGTCCCTCCCAGCCTAAAATTCTGGAATACCAGAATATGTCTCCATCTTGCTGACTCTGGTACACTAGCAAATGAACATGTTTAGAACTTAGAAAAATTAACATAAAGTCATTCTGGCAATTCTACTAATAAATTTAACCAATTCCCAGCCATTCTGCATAATCTGAATGAGAAAAACAATAAAGTGCCTTGAATATGGTACCATCTTCTATATGAACTATAGCTGGAGCCTTCCTTCCCCAACTACACGACCAGGGGATGGTTTCTGCCCCAAACTCCTGTCTTTTTAAATAAGAAAATGTGTGGGAAGAATCTTTACAATCTTTTGCCACATCTTCAAACCATTATTTCACAGTATTTTTCTTCAAGTGACTCATTTTTACCTAAATAAAAGCTATATATTTTTTAAAGTAACTTCACGGGACGCCTGGGTGGCTTCGTCAGTTAAACGTCCAACTCTTGATTTCAGCTCAGGTCATGATCTCACGGTTTGTGGGTTCAAGCCCCACGTTGGGCTCTGCACTGACAGTGCACAGCCTGCTTGGGGTTCTCTCTCTCCCTCTCTCTCTGCCCCTCCTCCTTTCACTCGCTCTCGTCTCAAAATAAATAAATAAACATTAAAAAAAATAAAAGTAAGGGGGCACCAGGGTGGCTCAGTCAGTTAAGCCTCCGACTTCAGGTCAGATCATGATCTCACGGTTTGTGAGTTCGGGCCCCGCCTCGGGCTCTGTGCTGACAGCTCAGAGCCTGGAGCCTGCTTCGGATTCTGTGTCTCCCTCTCCCTCTGCCTCTCCCCCACCTGTGCTCTGTCTCTCTCTCAAAAAAAATAAATAAATAAAATGTAAAAAAAAAAAAAGTAAGTTCATAGATAGAAAACAGTTTTACTTGCCATAAATGGAAGGAGACCATGAGATTAATATAAGGGAAAAAAGGCAACACAACTCAAATCTAGCTAAATACTGTTGTCCACAGAAGGCTTTAGGCATAAGGACCTCTTTCTCTTTGTTAAAAAGAAAAACTGGCAAGTGTCAAGAGATACATTACAGCAAAGGGAGGCTTTCATTTGGATATCATCAGGATTGAAACAGAAAGAAAAAGGAAATGACTCTCTCGCCATGAGATTCACTCCCATATCTGCACATCACCTAAAATCATTTTAAGAACTACCCAACATCATGGCTGTGCACACATCTCACATTTGGGGAAGCACAACAAGAAATGACCAAGACTGGGCCTTTGCTGACACGCAGCCTGACTCATCTCTCCGTGAGGGAGGTTATTATCCCAGACAGGCCTGGGCTCTAGCCACACTGTCACTGAGGGCTCCCACTGGAGCTCCTGCGCCTTTGTGGTCCCCTTTATCTGAAACGTTCTTCCTCTCGGTACCCACTCTGTTGCAGAATTCAGGTCTCTGCTCTGTGTCATCACAGCGGAGAGACTGTCTCTGACCACCCCGCGCGGTCTGCAAAGCCCTCCCTCACCACCACACACACACACACACACACACACACACACACACACATACAGCATCCCCTCATCTGCTTGTTGCCTATCCGTGTCAGAATACAGAATACAGTGAGCTCCAGAAGCACACGGGCTTTGTTTCCCATAATATCCTAGCACCTAATGTCAACGCTCAATATTTGTTGAATGAACAGTGAATCCCCTCAGTTGATGTGGAGGTCCTTCACGTGACTTTATTTCCTAGCGCCTGGTATCTAGTTGGCCCTCAGGAAGTACACGATGGTCACGATGGGGCTCTCTGTAGACTCCGCCCTCACCACAGCGAAGGGTCTTACCGTGGATGCTGACCCACCACTCCCTCTCGAGCACACAGGATGCCATAAAGTGAACTCTACTCAGCCACACAAGTGCCTGGATAGACCACAAGCTGGAAAAACTGAGATCAACGCTGAACTTACATATGCAGAATAGGGCTCGTTCATGGTAACGACCGGAGAATCCCAGGCTAGAAATTGTTCCAACAAACCTACTACAATCCCTGAGATTTTTGCCATTATTGCTCAGTAACTTCAGATGCATCCAAGCATACATCTGAGAGCCAGAGTGTATCTTGAGAGGGTAGCCGATGTGCCTCTGCACGGTCATATTCCAAAAGGGACAGACAGAGCCCTGGAGCCCGTGGGTAGAGGAGAAACAGGCCCGTCCTGCGTCCTGCAGGGCAGGGCATGAGGGCGGCCACGGTGTCAGGGCATAGGGTCAGTGGCGAGGACCGGCTCAAACTCAAGCAAAGCTGAAGCAAATAGCCTCAGGAGGCTAGAGAGTTGAAGCAGCTGATGCTAACATATGAGGCACCGAGCTGTGTTCCAAGACTGCTGTTCTTCATCCTTGCCAGTGGCTAAGAGGACATAAAGCAGGAATCTAGCCTCCGGACGAGGGGGGAGAAAAACACTCCCAAGTCTAACAGAAGACTGGAGTTAAAGGCAAAGTTGCCAGGCTGACTGTTAAGTGAGAATCACAGCAGAGACCTAGTCCCACAAACAGGGCCAACACCTTAGAACAGAGAGTCCCGGGGCCCAGGAGTCCCTCCCACCGTGACTTAGGCTAAGTCCTACCAGCTGGTGAGACTGGGGCTGCCCATAAACCTCCTTTCCAGATCCAGATTAGCTCAAGCACTAGAGACAGCTTGTCAGCAGACAGGGCCCATGAGCAGTAGGAAGCCAGGCAGGCGGGCACATGCTGTCTACATCCAGATTCAGCCCTGTTCTCATCTCCTAAAAGACCAGACAGGAGCCCAGGGAGGACTGCCAGCTGATCTACTGTCTACTGTGTGACCTTGGCTAGCAAGGGACACACTATGAAGTGTCCCTTCCACAGTGCCAAGCTGGATTAAGTAATTTTATTGCCAGAAATCCTTTTTTAAAATATTAAGAGTCCTTACACGGTGAGAAAAACACAAAATCAATTATCCATTAACATCTTAGACTTTTTTTTTTTTTTTAAGAGAGATAGGAAAACCTATCATCTAGGCAGACCGAAGGAATCAAAGCTTTAAGGTATTTCTTCATGTTTCTGGATTTGATAAGGGTGGGATTTAAGAGACCAGAGGGGATTAAGATACAACTCGATTTTTCTCTAAAAAATTACACCCAGAATATAAATAAAAACCAACTAACTAGGATCGATCACCAAATAAGGCCTTCTGAGGCAGCTCAGAATTTACAGCGAAACACAGAAATTAAACAAGCAAAGGGAAAACCAGGATTCCTGGAGAAGACCAAAACAAAAATGCTTTTTAATCAAATGAAATCAGTTCTTTCTTGGAGAAGTTGCAGGCTCTTGGCCAAAGAGAAATAGGTATTTCAGCCCATTTGTTCTCAGGCCTCCTAAGAGGAGACCACCAAACCTACACAAATCAATTACTAACAACAAAGTGAGTAAAAGATCAGACGAGGTTAATGTATTACACAGAATATATAAGCTCCACATTGTCCGACAGTTTAATCCCTCAAAATTCAAAAAATGCCTTTACAAGATTTATATGAACTCTTTAAAAGTTTATTGAAACTACTCTCTTACAACACTGGAAAAGCACAGGGTCCGGGGGAAATAGACCTCTGGGTCCATCTGTGTTTTTGCGGGAACATGAAATTGAAGGCATCTCAACTCTGATACTCTTTCCAGGATTAAAAAAATATATATATATATATATATGTGTGTGTGTGTGTGTGTGTGTGTGTGTGTAGGTTTTCAATTAATTAAGTCCCAATTAACTATAGAATTAAAATATTGCCATCAACTTAATTAAACACTGAAAGTTTAAGGTCCCAAATAAGAGAAGGCTATTAACTAACAGCTCCTTTAAAATATATCATCTCTTCCATCTTTTACCCTCCCACACACATTTTATATATTTTTTAAATTTATATCTTTATATATCTTGCTAAAACTTTTGGTATAGTGGACTTTCCATACCATGTGGATATTAAAAGTGATTTTTATGAGAGGGAAAACTACAAAGTAAAGAAGGGAGTGATAAATTCCAAATCTAGGATTTATCAGTAAGTGGGCTTTGGGGCTGAGCTAGGACTAGGAGGAGCATCCAGGGTCCTCAAAGGCAATGGTGATTTTTTTTTTTAATGTTTGTTTATTTTTGAGAGAGAGAGAGAGAGAGAGAGAGACACACACACACAGCGTGAGTGGGGGAGGGGCAGAGAGAGCGGGAAACACAGAATCCCAAGCAGGCTCCAGGCTCCAAGCTGTCGGCACAGAGCCCAACGCACAGGCTCGAACTCACTAACCGCAAGATCACGACCTGAGCCAAAGTCGGACGCTTAACTGAGCCACCCGGGCGCCCTTGTGATATTTTTTAAAAAAATTGAGCGATGGGGAAGCAGGTGTTCTCTGTGCCGTTTTTCTCTACACCTTACTTATATTTTATAATCTTGCTTAAAATACTCAATAATTAACAAAAGTTATTTTAAAAGTGAGTTTATGTGATTATCATTGTAGAAGATATAGAGAAATACATGTAAATCAAGCTCTCCCTTCAAACCATTTTTCAATAGCTATGTTGCTCAACAAAAAGTAGGACAGTTAAGAGTATTCAATGTCTACAGTAGCCAACCTATCGTTCATTTGAACACTTCCACAGAATTAACAAATCGATATTATTTTTCACACAGACACATTCAATTTTTTCTCACGTTAAACTGTTTCATTCTGCTTACTTTAAAAAAAAAACTATCTTGCTCTCGGCTTCTGTGTAACTTTCACCATTTGGTAAAAATAAATCATAATTTTTTTTCTTGTTCTCTGAATAAATCTGAAGAAATGAAAATAGGGTCACACCTCTATGAACAACATACAACAGGACAATTTACATCACCTCACATCACTTACATCACCTCAAATGGTTATAAAATTAAATTAAATATTTTGGTAGCAACAGGCTCTCAGTTTGCCTGTTTTGTTGTTTCCAACTGTTTAGTGCAAAGAGGAATCTCAAAGTCAAATACCAGGAAAAGACACTGGATACCCTATTTTTCTTCACGTATCCCCAGTTCTATGTTATTTATTCTGTTTTCAGTAAAGTGGTAGATACGTCTTAGACACTTCGGCTTCAATTTGTTCACATACCTGGAGTATTTAATTTTGTAAGGACAGTCGAATTTGAGAATTCCTGTGGTCCTCAAAGGACAGCTATTTTCAGTATTTCAGAATGCCTAAAACATACATTTACCTATAATTTGGTCATGCTAGAAAATGAAAATATGTTTGCTGTTTCCACTAGGATTTAACCAAGCCCTCTTACATTAAGCGGTTATCTCATGCAGAGCAGATATTCAGACATATGCCATTAATAAAAATAGAAGAGTTAATCATGATTACTTAGTATGTGTGGTCTGAAAAATCATTCAAAATATGAGGTCCATGAACAAAAAACAAAAATAAAATATGAGGTCCATGGGGCAAAAATAATAAGATAGGTCTTTTAGTCCTTATTTGTTTTTTAACCAGTTAGGTTGGTATGTTTAAAACTGCAACAACAAAGTCTGAGGACTACCGTCTCAGAGGAGTTCTATCACTGCTTTTAAAAACTAAAGAGAAGGTTGACTTCCTGTTAGAAATTTGCGAGTCAACTTGAAACGTTTTATTTATTTTCTTTCTTTTTTAATTGATTTGTTTTTATTTTATTTATGTATAGATTTATTTTTATTTTTATTTTGTATTTTTATCTTTTTGCCAGTTCAATTCTCTGCTCCTCCTTCTTTGTAAAACAGTAAACGTCATGGAAGTGTTAGAGGGAAAGTGTTTCATAGCACATCTTCCTGCTACAAGCCATGCTAATAGCACCAGGACTGTTTCTCTTCTCCATAGCTTCCAACTTACCTTAAAATCGAAATGAGACCCTCTCCAAACTACTGACCCTCTAACATTAAATACTCCGGGTGTCTGAACAAAGCCAAACAAAAAAGAACGACTTTAAATCGTAACCTTTAAAAACCTACTTAACCAGCTTTCCAAATAGTCCCCTTTGGCCATGTAGGACAGCTTAGGGAACAGGTGCAAGGCGTGCCTTCCTAGAGGCTGTCTCCTCCTTCCCGAAGCTGACCTTTTCCAGCCAGCAGCTCTGGCACCCCACGAATCAGTTATCAGTGGGCCTAATGCCTGCTTTCCCATCTGCACTTTCCAAATGGCTCCCAATGCCAAGGGCTGAGATATGACCTGGCTCTCAGATGAGAACATGCCTCCCAAGTGACTTGCCAAGCTTCCCTGGAAGCATTTCTAAATGTATTCTCTGACCTCCCTTCCCACCCTCGCAATCAGGGTTCATTCTTCCTTCCTTCCCTGCACTTCCTAATTCCACTTCCTCATCCTGTGCCTCCAATACCATGTGCTTTCAGTCCAAACTCCTTACCCACTCCCAGCTTAAAACCCCAACTTCACATCCAAAGGGCAGTTTCAACAATTTTGCAACTGAAATCAAATGATCTTTCTGAGGCCTACCTGCAGGCAGCTCAGTGATGGCTTCTTCCCTTGCCTTCTCCAGTTTCTCCCTAACCCAGGGAAATTCCTGCAGGGACTCTAGGAATGCATCAAATGCTTTAGGACCTCTGGAAGGTAGGATATCCAGCAGCAGCATTGTTTTCCGGAGGCCTGTGGCTTGAGCTTTGATTTCCTGAACATGGTTTTCCGTCAAGACTCCTTCCTGGTAAAGATATTGAAGAACCAGTCCCTCCACCAGTACCTCGGCACCCAGCTCCAGGCGAAGGGAGCGAAGCACCTGCTTGTCTCTAGCCTCCATCTCTCCCTGGGAAAAGACAGAATAACAGCTCAGATTACAGGACCGCTGACCAACCCCTAAAGACAGTGTCCTGCATGCAAGGCAAACTCCTTAAGGTCAGGTACCTCTTTGAATCTTAGCTGAGTGTCAGACCACGGTGTATAGTCCCTGGCTGTTAAGTCAAGGCAAATTAATCTTGAACGTTTCCGAACATAACGAACAACCCTGAACATGAATCATCTTTTCTGTTTCTACTTTCCTCACAGTGGGGTCCTAGCTCGATTCCTTGCTTGATAAAGAGATTTGGAAAAACGTGGGTCAGAGACCCTGCTTTAAAAAAAAAAAAAAAAGCAACTTTGATCGGAGAATTACAGAGCAGCATTTCATTTTAACATACTTAAAAAGAAACAGTGGCTTTATTTTAACATTGCCTTCATCAGAGATACCCAATACCAGAGTTAACTGCCAATACGCATGCAAGGTGCCCTTCTGACCATGGGCATTTGCTGAACTTGTACCACAATGGGAGTGAGCACCAGAGCCCAGTAGGTACCAGTGAGTCTAAGGTTCTTTTCCAAAAAAAAAAAAAAAGCCCTATACACCATCACCTTCAAGAAAAATATTGTGTATGCCCAGTCTATGATAAACCTTACATATGGTCACAGACTCCACCCCTTCCCTCTAAGAATTCCGACTCCCTATGATTACACTGCCAGGACCACACACGCATAGGACATTTAATGGGGATCTTCTTTTTCTCTACAAGAAAAAAATGTCCACACGCCACTCCTGGTCAGTAGCCATGCACGATTTAAACTCCAGGGCGCTGGTGCGGAAGCCGTGGATGTAAAGAAGCGGCGGGGATGGGGGAGGGGAGGACGCGACACATGGGGCTTCCAGGCACCCACAGAAAGTACCACCGGCCGGTGACCCGACCCCACCCCCTCGAGTAGCTCTCGGTGACGTCTGAGAGGTGGCAGGTGAGGGGGAGGGTGTGCACTTTTGGCTGCCAGAGCCTATTTGGAACTTTTATTCCCTGCCTCGCCAGCTGAAATCCTGTTGTATTACGAACGTGAAGAACTATGAGAGATTCTCGGGGCAACCTGACAAGCTAAAACGAGGGTGCTGGGAATGAACTTCACAGCGAACAGAAGCGGGAGCGGCCCCGGCACCCCCCACCGCCACCCCAACCCGGTCGGGCTCGGAAACGCAGTCAACAAGTTACGTGGGCGGGGGAGCCAAGCAGTGCCCAGGCCGCAGACACCACAGTGCGGGGCCTTCGAGAAAAAAATGGATACGGGTTTCTGGTTTCCTGTTACTTACGTCTGCAAACACGTATATTGAAAGGAAAAAAAAAAAAAAAAACGCAACCGGAATCCAGACTGTTAGGGAACCTGTACCATAAGCACCATCTTTGTTGCAGGCGAAAGCCCTGAACAGGAAGTGGTATCGCCATCTTTGTTGAGGGCAAACACAGGAAGCGCTGTGAGCATTTTTATTGGGGGACCCAAGCGTCAGATTGAAGCCTTTTTCGCCATGTTTACTGTGGGTAAACAACATAGCCTCTTGAGATGGAAAACTAGTAGCATCATTTAGCGGGTTATCTAAGGAAAGGAGTAATTGGATAATTGCATTTTAGTCCTAGAACTCCACCAGGGCCTTGTACACAATTCGCGTACCTTGTCAGCGAAGGCTTCCATGACCATTCTATTTTAAATTGCAACATTGGGGCCCCCGGGTGGTTTAGTGGTTAAGCAGCAGACTGTTGATTTGAGCTCAGATCAAGATCTCAGGGTTGGTAGGATCCAGCCCCTCATCGGTGCCTGCATTAACAGCACAAAGCCTGCTTGGAATTCTCTCTTCCTCTCTCTCTGCCCCTACCGGGCTCACATTCTTTTCTCTCAAAATAAACAAACATTTAAAATTGCAACATTCATCTCCTGCACTCCCCATCTCCATGCCAACTTTGTTTTTATCTGTAGCACGTATTACTATCTTATTAAAACTTTCACTTAATTGTCATCTTTTTCCCTCCTCTAAAAATGTAGGATTGTTTATATCATTTTATGTCAGAGTTCCTGCCCACAAAGAGATTACAAGTCAGTCAGTCATGATTCAGTTGTAGCAATCTGCTACTCTAGACAGTAAGGAATTTGCCACAGAAAATTGGGGACATTCACAAGAAAGGCTGGAAAAGTCCTGGCCGTCCAAAAATGACTCCCTCAACAACATTGCCTAACTGACTCATGGCCACAATTTGGAAGGTGTCGTCAGGAAGCCCCACTCCACAGTCCCCCCCTCTTCTCAGCACTGACAGAGCAAGTAACTGGACATTGAAACACTGCTGCAGAAAAACCAAGGTCTCCACAGCCGTAATTGCCAACAGCATCAAAACAGCACCTGCAAATCTTACTCTGATGCATGCAATTGGTAAAACCTACTTTGCATGCAGAACATTAGCAGCAAAGGTGTCTGGGGCATGAAGTTTGGAGTTTTCCAACTTCTGAAACGCAAAGACATTCTAAAAAGACAGCAGCTGATACTGGGGGGTGATCTTCTGAGTTCACCACATTTTTCATTTGGAAGGCAAGACAAATGCATGATCCAAATATAGAAAGATGGCAGAATATCAATATCAGGGTCCTTCCTGAATTCTTTTATGAAATGAGGCAATCAATAAATACATTCATTGATTCACTTTTAAATCAGTTGGGTGATATATGCAGAAAGTCATATGCCTGCTAAAAATTCGTTGATAGTAACAGGAAAAAAACCTCAAATATCACTATTTCTATAAAGGTTTTCTCAACCAACACCTCTAGTGGAAGATGAAAATATCTTTGTAAGCAAGTCAGCGGAAAGCAATTCTAAACCTCCCTCCTCAAAACCTTCTAATTTTTGTAACCAGTTTAAAGTGTTATTATACTAATATACCATTTTATTATACCAGCAGTGACAATTTTTTTACATAGGTGACAAGTATTATTACTAGCATTTTACATATGTGAATACTGTAGAATCAAAATGCCCAAATGTCCTCGCCAAAATTTCACAGCTATATGTAAAAAAACCTGAATTCTAACCAGGTCCTTCCAACTTCATGCCCTTTCAGTACACAGTATGCGTGGTGAAGAGTCATTATTCTAATGACAGCCAAAACATTGGCGGATCATTCTGGTGCCACCTCCTACTCTTGATAGTCCTGAGTTCCTAGTACTCTCTTCACTCTCTTCCTCTTTTTTTCCTTTTTTTCCCCTCTGGAATTGCTTTCCTTTCTTGGGCAAGATTTATCTTTTGTATGTGGACAAGTATTAGAAACATCCTCTGCTTTCAGCCAGATAAAGTGCAGACCTCTCGTAATACTAGCAATAGCTGAGGTTACAGACTTTTGGGTGTAGTTTTTCCAACTATAAACTTTGATCATTTTCAAACATGTACTAAAGTTGAAACACATGGCACAAAGCACACCCACATAAAACTACCTACTTTAAAACACTTCCTAATGACTTGTTCTACTTGGAAAGACTTGAGATCTTCTGGGATCCAGAAGGAGACAGTGATGATGATGTCCAGGGGAGGTGGGGAGCCAATAGTGAGTTCCATGAAGAGTTCACAGAAGAGAAGAAAAGAGAGTAAGAGACAGCATGAGATGAGTTAGTGCAGGAGCTGAGGGGTGTGGAGTCCAAATGGTGAACAATGTAAGAGGTTGGCTATTAAGAATTTGACTTAAATCCCGAAGGTGAAGCCCTTGACAATTAAATTCCTCTTCCTATGGCAAATTTAGATGAGCATTCATGCTGCCCCCTAAGCAACTAGGCTGGCTTTCTGATTACTAGCCAACTGCCATCAGTTAGCCTATTGACGGGTCACCACCCCACATCAGCATACAGTGATACTTCTGAGCAGCACACCAAAGATTCAGTTTCACTCACATAAATATCTAAGACCAGCAGACCCGAAAAAATCAAACAGACCAGAATCTCTATCACAGATGATTCTTCCTCCACTCTGTTTATTCCCTCTCCGTAGGCTGGAAATGTGCCCCCACAGAGGATTAAGCACCTGTTACTCAGTGGTAACAAATCTATTTTCAGGAAGGACAGATATTTTCTTTTTTCTCTTTCTCCTACCATGTTTACTTGTGTCAAACCCATTGTTAGTTTGCAAAACAAAGAGTCAAAAAGAACAAATGTATTATTTTTCTGTCTTTCAATTTGGTCTTTGGTTCTGCAACTTTCAAAACAAAAATCAAAGGAGTTGGACACTTTTGCTTCTTACTGTTTAATGGATGTGGAAATCAAGTCATGGAGAAAAATAGATTCTCTTCAAGCACACTTGAAACAGTCACAAAAATAGATCACGAATTAAGTCACAAAGAAACTTTAATAAATTCCAAAAAAAAAAAAATCAATAGCTTACTAACTATGTACTCTACCATTTTACAATAAAATTAGAAATTTTAACAACAAGATAGCTTCCATCGATCCCATAAGCTTAGAAACTAAATAAAATAACTCTTAAACTCTTGATTTAAAAAAAAAAGTCTGTTAGTACATCAAGATGGAAAACAGTATGGAGATTCCTTAAAAAAATCAAAAGTAGAACTATCATATGATCCAGCAATCCTACTTCTGAGTATAGATCCATGTTCATTGCAGCATCATACACGATAACCACATCACGGAATCAACTTAAGTGTCCATTGGCAGATGACTGGATACGGAAAATGTGAGATTATGTGTATGTGTGTGTACGTATAATTCTAAATATGCACATATTTGGCCTTAAAGCAGAAGAATATCACACCTGTTAGAATGGCCAAAATCCAGAACACTGACAATACCGAATGCTGAAGATGTTGAGCAACAGGAACTCTCATCCATGGCTAGTGGGAATGCCCAATGGTAGAGCTACTTTGGGAGACAGTTTGGCTGTTTTTTACAAAACCAGATATACTCTTATCATATGGTCCAGCAATTGTCCTCCCTGGTGTTTACTCAGAGGAGTTGAAAACATGTTCCCACAAAAACCTGACACAAATGTTTATAGGAACTTTATTCATAATTGCCAGATTTGGAGGCAACCAAGATGTCCTTCAGCAGGTAAATGGCTGATTATACCATCATACTTCTGGACAGTGGAATATGATTCATCCCTAAAAAAAGAAATGAGCTATCAAGTACGAAAAGACGTGGGGGAACCTCAAATGCATATCACTAAGTGAAAGAAGCCAATCAGAAATGGCTACCTACTGTACATCCCAACTCTATGACATTCTAGGAAAGACAACACTATGGAGACAGTAAAAAGATCAGTGGTTGCCAGGAGATTGAGAGGGGAATATGAATAGGGAAATCACAGAGGATTTTTAGGGCAGCAAAAATACTCTATGCAATGCCATAATGATGGATCCATGTCATTATACATTTGTCCAAACCCATAATGTACAACACCAAGAGTGGGGGCACCTGGGTGGCTTGGTCAGTTAAGCATCTGACTTCAGCCTAGGTCATTATCTCATAGTTTGTGGGTTCAAGTCCCACATTGGGCTCTGTGCTGACTGCTCAGAGCCTGGAGCCTGCTTTGGATTCTGTATCTCCTTCTCTCTCTGTCTCTCTCTCTGTGTCTCTGTCTCTCTCTCAAAAAAAAACATTAAAAAAAAATAAACAGTGAGCCCAAAGGTAAATTATAAACTTTGGATGATGATGATGTGTCAATGTAGAGTCATCACTTGTTACAAATATACCAGTCTGCAAGAAGATGTTGATAATGGTGAAGTCTCTATATGCATGGGGTACAGGGTATATGGCAAATCTCTATACCTTTCCCTCAGTTCTGCTGTGAATCTTAAACTGATATTAAAAATATCCTTAACAGAAAGAAAGAGAGAGAGAAGGAAATCTTGTCGTATACTACAACATGATGAACATGGAGGATATTATGCTAAGTGAAATAAGCCAGACATAGACAAATGCTGCATGATCTCACTTACATGCAAAATCTGAAAAAGTCAAACTCATACATACAGAGAGTATGATGGTGGTTGCCAGGGGTTGGGAGAGGGGAAAATGAGGAGATGTTGGTCAAATGCTACAAAGTTTGAATAATGAAGGATGAGTAAGTTCTGGGGATCTAATGTAGAGTATGGTAGCTATCATTAGTACTACATTGCATACTTGAAATTTGCTATCAGAGTAGATCTTAAATGTTTTCACCATACATTAAAAAAAAATAACTATGTGACATGATGGATGTATCGATAAGCTTGATTGTGGTAAACAACTACAACGTATACATATATCAAACTATCACATGTGCTCCATAAATGTAAACAATTTTTATTTGTCAATTATATCTCAGTAAATCTGGGTACAACAGCACTTCTAACCAATATAGAAAAAAAAAAAAAACTTCATAGCAGAGAAACCTAGCAGGCACCACCTGAACCCAGTGATCAAGGTTAAACCTCACGAGAAACCAATCATATTGACATCACGTGTCCCAACATGATGTGACAAGAAGGACATACCACCTCTGCGGTCCTTCCCCAAAGTTCAAAATCTCAGTCTTTTCATG
Source organism: Acinonyx jubatus (assembly GCF_027475565.1). NCBI lineage: Eukaryota > Metazoa > Chordata > Mammalia > Carnivora > Felidae > Acinonyx > Acinonyx jubatus. The sequence goes on along the minus strand of NC_069387.1, from coordinate 112,943,736 downwards.
AGGAAACATCAGGCAAACCCAAACTGAGAGACCTTCCACAAAACATCTGACAATCACTAGTCAGAGTGTCACAGTCATGAAACTGTCACAGATCAGAGAAGACTAAGGAAATAGGACAACTGAAGAAAGAGAAGAACAAAGGTACAGAAGAGAAGAGGAAAGAAGTAGAAAAGGAAGATGGTGAAAGGTTTGCCCATCATCAGGTAAGTATGAAGACTTCTGAACCTGAATTCTTATTTCTCATTTCATGTTTGCTATTTTCTGAACACGCAACAGGAATCTCATGTACCTACTCTTCCCCATACCCTCCCATCCCCCCAAAAAAGATTTAAAAACAGAATTTGTCAAAGGAAATATAAGCATCTATCTCTCTAACTGTAAATCTTAAAACTAGACTTGGAATCTGCAACCATGCTATCCCCTTTTCTGTATAACTCTTCGTAAAATGCTGTAGATAATATTACATGAATCGTGTGTACTAATAGATACCTCTTTTACTAAGTTATGGATTCTAATGATTCCTTAAATTCTCTAATATTTTGTTTTGATCTTAGGTTAATTATTGCTTATTGTAAAAATTCTGGGACAGTTTATAAAAACCTAAATTGTAAACCTTTTAAAAGAGCTGAATACATTATCATGCAAATTATCATGTACTTATGTAATATCCCAACAACATTTCTAGATGTTCGAAGTATGTTAAGACTTGATAGTCTAAGTGATTGATAGTACTAGGATTACTACAATTCATTCATAATTTGACTACAAGTTTTTATTGAGCATTTACTACGTGCTAGGATCAGGTAGGGCTAATATACTGAAAGAGAGATATGGTCTCTGTCTTATGGAGCTTAGAGTCTAGAGAAGGAGACAAACATAAACAAGGACAAATAATAATTAATATTTACAAAATATTACAAGTTCAATGAAGGAAGAGTGCTTTGATAAGAAAACCCAGTCGGGGGCCAGGGGAGGGGAATGCCTCCTATTTTTCTTCAAAAAACTTGGAATTATTATAAACCTGTACTACACACATTTGAAAGATAGATAAGAAGCCAGTTAAAAGTTTAAGATATTAGGATACCTAAAGATATTAAGACATGCTAAAATAAGTTCTTAGTTTCCTGGCATTCATGATAGAAAGAGAAAACCATTTGTACTGTGGTTCCCATCTCAGAAAATACACTGAGTCATCTAAAAAGACCAACATTTCTCTGATGCTGGTTTCAAGCAGGAATTTTTCCTGTGATTCTTTATATAAGGAACACTAGATAAATTAATACTATGATTTCTCTGTGTTATTTTGTATAAGATACCAAAACGTTCTTCAAATGTACCTTCCCGGTATTAACCCAACTTAAAACACAAACTAATACAATATCAGAATGACTTTCTGGTGATATGACTAAATGCAGTGACTGAAAAAAAAGTAGTAAATGAGTGTCATTTAGACTCTCAAGTACTAGCTAACAACCAAACCGAAGTCTTCTGAATGGTAAAATTTAATAGCTAAATTCTCTGCTGAATATCTACTGGGCTCAGATCATGTATCATTATTTGAGGAGAAATCCATTCACTTCCAATAGCAGACATAAGGAATTAATGGAATTAACGTTTGTGATGAACAACTTAGTAACTAACCTCCTATTCTTGTTCAAGGAAAGTGACAAAGAAGCAAACTATATGGATATCAGGGGACAAGGGTTAAGATGTTTCTCAATGAACAGCAACAACACAAATTTGAAATTGTTTAAGCGTATGGCCAAGCATTTGGCTGAGATGACAAAATCTGACATCATAAGGCACCAAAAAATTATTTTGACCCTATCTCCCCCCAAAAATGTAAGTATTTCCATTACCAATTGACCACACTGACCACAAAAAACTTCACATGGAACTCACTGAGTCTTTCTTTCCAAGCAGAACTTCATCATCACAATGGGTCTGCCAGGATGATTTATCAGAAAATGTACCAGGTATTTGAATGAACTAAGCTCTTATCTGGGTTTATTTAATAAAGTCCATTTAAAAATTAGACAATGACTACTAAATATAATGATTTTTGTTTCCGCATAATTGATGCTAGGCTGTTCTTTCTGACAACAATCCACCAAAACATTCAGCTGCATCTTCATAAAGCAAATACAACCATTAGCCCAGAAGAGGTGCTTCCTTTCCTTTCCATTTTCACTGATAAGTGGGCACAGATCCAATCCATCCACTAGCAATGGAGGAAGTATAGAATTCTGAACAAACAGTGGATATCAATATTGAAAGCATTAGAACTGTTCTTCAGAGAGACTGTGCTTGATTTAATGGGGAAAAGAAATCAGCCATTAAAAGTGCTGATGGATTCTCTATGTCTCTTGTCCCCAGATAATAAGGATGTGCATGCTGGGGTGCTTGGAGCACGAGTCAACCACAAGTATGAGATGGGCTGAAATAAGCTTCTTTCCACTCATGGAAGCCCTCCCACAGACAAGAAGTAGAAAGGAGGGGAAAAAACAAAATGGGTTTTGTTTATTTTATTATTTATTTACTGACTTATTTATTTATGTATTTCTAATATGAAATTTATTGTCAAAGAGCACCTGTTGGGATGAACACTGGGTGTTGCATGGAAACCAAAATGGGTTTTAGACTGTGGCCTACTTCACCAAATTCATTTGGCCCACATAGACCTCCTAATGGCCAATGACCAAAGGCCATCCATATGTAGAAGAAAAAAGAAACACACTTTCCTTGCGACTTTTGAGGGGTTTGTTCTCCTCTTGAGCGGCCGTGGTAGACTGTCTTCTCTTGGGAACAGAGAATTGATTTTTCATTTTTGTGGTCTATACTCAAATCATCTAGTACAATGCACACAGCATGTGTTCAGCAAATATGTTTCACCAATAACATGATTGGTTTCTTTTGATCTCATTTTGTACATAGTCCCTAACAAGGCACCTGGCAGTAGGCACTCAAAAACATGGGTCAAATGAATGCAAATATAAGACAGGTGTATTAAAACCAGACTTCTTTTTGGCCCCCAAAATATATCAAAGAATGTAAGAAAGTCAAAAATTCCTTTCAATTCATTTTAATTCTACAAGAGTGTTATTACTCTGAAGTTTTGTTATGAGTCATAAGTACCTGAGATTTTAAGAATACTCCTACAACCTCTTCTCTTTTCTAACTGTACTCATTTCCCTAAGTACTCTCATCCAGCTCAGTCCATTAAGTATTATCTAAAGGCGAAAAAAAAAAAAAAAGAACTCCCAAACGTTTAATTCTGGTCTCATGTACCCAGTTGTCCACTTGAAAACTCCACTCAGAGTCCAACAGGCAACTCAATCTTTCCAAATCCAGACTTCTGATTCTTCTTACCCCAGCCTATTCCTCCCCAACCTGCTCGCTTCTATAGATGTACCACTAACTCATCAAGCCAGAGACCATGAGTCATCTCTGATTCCTCTCTTGCCCTCACACCTTCCATCCAACCCATCAATAAATCCTGTTGATTCTATTGTCACATCTCCTAACTTGGTCATGTCTCTCTCCACCCTCACCACTACCGCTATCTTATCTTTCTCAGACTTTAGAACTTTGCTCCGTCTTGTCATTCACATGACATTTTAAATGTCACCTCTTCAAAGAGGCCTTCCCTGAACACCTGATCTAAAACTGCTCCCCAGACTCTATCACATCACCTTGTTTCATTTTTTTCTCAGCATTTATCACTATCAGTTAATTTTCTTGTTTGTTGCTTGTTTATTCTTAGTTATTTGTTTCTTTCTTTCTGTCTCTCCCCATTAACATGTGGGTCCATAAGAGCAAGGACCTTTGCTATCTTGTTTGCTGCTGTGTTTCCAATGTCTACAAGAAAGTCTGACACATAATAGGTGCTCAATAGTTCATTTTCTTCCTTTTTTAATCGTATTTTTAAAAAAATTTCAAGTTTATTTCTATTCATTTTGAGAGAGAGACAGAGAGAGAGAAAGTGTGGGAGGAGCAGAGAGAGAGAGGGAGACAGAATCCCAAGCAGGCTCCATGCTGTCAGTGCAGAGCCCAATGTGGGTCTTGAACTCATGAACCCCAAGAACCACAAGATCCTGACCTGAGCCAAAGTCAAGAAGTCAAGTCAACTGACTGAACCACCCAGGGGCCCCTCTTTTTCTTTTTTTTTAAAGTAGGCTCCACACCCAATGTGGGGCTCAAACTCACAAGCCCTAAGATCAAGAGTCACATGCTTTACCAACTGAGCCAGCCAGGCACCCCTAAATGGTTCTTGAATTAAGAAGTCAATGAATCAGGGCATCTGGGTGGCTCAGTTGATTAAGCATCTGACTGTTGATTTCAGCTCAGGTCATAATCTCATGGTTCATGAGATCAAGTCCCACGTCAGGCTCTGTGCTGATGGTGCAAAACCTGCTTGGGACTCTCTGTCTCTCTCTCTCTCTCTCTCCTCCTCCTCCTCCTCCCCCTCTGCCCCTCCCCTGCTCTCTCTCTCACACACTAAATAAATAAATAAATAAATAAATAAATAAATAAATAAATAGTCAATTAGTCAGTAAACCTAAGACACAACTGTATATGGAGAATAAGCAGAATGCAAAACAACACAGGTTTGTATGTAAAATAACATATTCACTGAGACCCGCTTTGGATGATCCAATTGCCCTCAACAATTCTAACCTTAATTTTTTAAGCTAATAATTATTGAACACTTACTTCCTCCCAGGAACTGTGGGCATTCTTTACACATATCATGTCGTTTAACTTTTTTCAATCCTTGTACAGCCTTAGGAAGTAGGTACCACTAGCTAAGTGGCAAAGCTAGGATTCAAATATAAGTCAGTCTTATCCCAAAATCCTAAATCCTAATTACTGCCCTCCTGATACCCTATTCCCTTCACAACCAGTCAAGTTCTCTGGAAATATGCACCCCAGAGAGTATGGTCATGGCAGCTTAGCCTCAATTTAGAGCTCACGGATCTTTCCTGGAATGTCGTGGTTCACTTTGAGAACACATAGAAATCAAGGCATGGCCACCCAAAAATATGCTTCTTATGATGCACATCCTGCAAGCTCAGCAAGACATTACCCAAAACAGCATGTCCAGAGTCAGTTGATTATTAAATGTGTGAACCTTCGGCTGAACCCTATACAATGATTATTACATGCTCTCTAAGATTCAGGTCTCCAGTACAGAAGGATTGTGTTCTCATAAAAGTCAAGTGAGCTAGTACATACGATATCTCTCTGAAAAGAAATGAGATCTTTCACAGAATGTGCAGTATCATCCACTCACAGAATTCTGGACACGGAAAGGAATTGAGAAATGGCCCCTTATGTTACAAAAGTAGTGCAGGAGGCACAGGAGAGGTGAAGTGACTTGTCGCAGAGCTAGTAGCTGATGGAATGAAATTACACCATTTACCAAATTTAATTCTCCATATGTAGCTGAGCAATGACCTTTTCAGTCATTCTGCCTGAGTTAGTACCCATTATTTCAAACTTTCAAAATGATGCCGAGTTTCATGATATTGATGTGCACATATTTTTTTTTCTAGACTTCAATTTTGTTTCATTTAAAACCTTTCAGGTTGCCAATCTCCATTGTTATGAGCAATGGACATCGTTTCACCTTAATGTCTCTGGGGAGAGAAAACAAAGAAATTGCTATATATTCTCAGTAAATGATGTCTTCGGTAACTGACTGCCTGTAGATGTACCTGGTGAAAGGTGTTTACAAACGGCTCCAATTACAGCAGGGCATAAGTGTGGTCTGCCTTGAAAAATCTCTTTCATTACACACGCTTTTCTCCCTCTATGGTTATTTCCTGAATTAATTTCTTCCCCAGTTCAACATGGTTCAACAGTTCCACAGTTATTCAAGATGATCCACTAGTACGAAACTGAACTTAGCCCTTTGCTATCTACTTTGACATGTCTCACACAGTAATCCTAACTCTCTATGTCCCTGGTATCAAACTTTAAGGGTCATTAGAATCGCCAGGTGGGCTACTGAAAATGGGGTGCTGAAACCCCAGGATTTCTGATTCAGAGGGCCCAGAATGGGGCGGGGGAATTTGCATTTCTAACGAGTTCCCAACATGATGCTGTCTGGAGACCATTGTTAAATTATGCCAACAAACACTTTTGCATCAAGATTAACTGGAATTGACATTACTTGAGATGGATTCTTATAGTCCTGGATTAAACCTAGGCCGCAGAAACATACCTTCCACAAAAGATGAATGTCCAAAACCTTGTTGAACTCCTTCACTCAGAGAACAGAAAATGTAAGCTACTGTCAAAGAGTCTCCTGTGAAAATTTGTTATCAACTGCTGATTAGTGCTCTGAAAAATAACGAGTGTTACTGTTGCAGGTAAGATTCTATTAAGCACTTTCCATTTAATAATTCTTCATCATCCTGAACAAAGAAGAATTTTCAGTCCTGGGCAGTCCAGACCTGGTTCTGTTGCTTAGCAATTGGCTTCACGTACCGCTACAGTATTGTGTTTTCCTCTTCAAAAAGGGACAGTGTGCCACAGGAACTTTTTAACTTTACCAGAGTGCTCCCATGAAAAAGGATTAATAATCATTTTGTATTTAATCTAGCAGACTAAAAATTCTCAAGTTGAGAAGCTTTCTTTTAGGATGTTTAAATACACTTTGCTCTTTCTTCAAAGTGAAGCTTTATGATTCACAATCACTGAAGTAACTTCTGGAGGGATTCATCTTTCTGACAAAGAGCCATCAATCAGTTCATATATGTTGTAGAGTGCCTTGTCCATGTTCAGCTGTGAGCTGAGCAAGTGCAAGGTTCAAAAGATGTGCAAAAGAATACCTGTGGACACGTTCTGTACAATGTAAGGGAGCCGGTCTAGATATTATTAAGACATGTCTCCTTCATGAAATTTATGATGCATAGGAAAGATATGATTAACTTCGAAGAAATAGAGCAAACTATATAAGACAGTACGCGATTAGCTACTAAATTATGAGGCACTCCACCAAAAGCCTTTTAAGGATTCAGAAAGGGTATAAACAAGCTAGCATTTATCCAGTGCTTCCTATATGCTAGGCACTTCAAATGCATTATCTCTTTTAATGGTCACAACAGTCCTGCGAAGTCAGAATTATTATTATCCTCATTTTCAGATGAGGACACTAAGGTTAATTAGCTTGCAAGTAAACAAACCCAGGTCTGGGTTAAGTAAAGGAGAGCTTGGTGGAATGTATCTAGACAGAGAGAGACTCACCCATCATACTGCCCTTTTCCCTGGCATCACTCTGCATTATTCATAAATGCAGGGCCTACTTCCTACTTCCTCAGGGAGAAGACCTATGCTCTAATTCATGCCTATAAACCACTGTGAATACCTTTCAGCCAATAGAAGGTCTTCTGGGACAGGGGCGCCTGGGTGGTGCAGTCGGTTAAGCGTCCGACTTCAGCCAGGTCACGATCTCGCGGTCCGGGAGTTCGAGCCCCGCGTCAGGCTCTGGGCTGATGGCTCAGAGCCTGGAGCCTGTCTCCGATTCTGTGTCTCCCTCTCTCTCTGCCCCTCCCCCGTTCATGCTCTGTCTCTCTCTGTCCCAAAAATAAATAAACGTTGAAAAAAAAATAAATAAATAAATAAAAGAAGGTCTTCTGGGACAAAGGTAAATGAAGAAGGATTTCTTTCTATATTATCTTTGAACAATGAGTTCTATAAAGTAATGTGTGATTTGCATGGAATTAACTACGTTTACCTGTAAATGCCTGCCCCATATTTTTGTAACAGAGGAATCACAACAGCCTTCCAGATTTGAACTGTTCGACATCTCTGTCCAAACTAACTTTCTTTTTTATTGCATTAACAATAACCTAGACCTATTCTGATGAACTTTTTCAATTCAACTATTCCTTGAATTTTATCTCTAGCTGTGTCTTAAAAGGGCCCCAACTCTCCAAATGATGGCATATCATACCATCCCCAGTGCTCTGCCCATATTTCCGATGTACACTTAGAAAAACACAGCAAGGTAAGTGGTCATGTTTTCCATGAGGCTTTTGAAATGAAAGGTAAGGATGGATGCATTTCCTACTGCTAGACAGGTTGAGGGGGGTTTTAAGGCAAATCCAAATTCCAGGCCCACAACTATGTTAATTATCTTAAAATTTTGTAGAAAGTAGAGATACAAGGGCATAAATGGTTAATATTTAAACCACTACTGAGCCCTGGGTTGGGAATAAAGAATCCTGAGTTCCAGAACTATTTTTGCTCAAGTTCTGAGACTTCCAGAGTTTATAAAGCGTGAAGGACAAGAATGAAAAAAATCTGACACTACTCAACCCTGTCTAGGATACAAAGAAATGAAAACTCTCATAATCCAAAGAGTTTCTTCTATGGACAAGGAAACAATCAACAGGGTGAAAAGACAGCCTATGGAATGGGAGAAAATATTCACAAGCCATATATTTTACAAAGAGTTAATATCCAGAATAGATAAAGAACCCCTAAAACTCAACAACAAAATAAACAAACAGTTCGATTTAAAAATGGGCAAGAGACTTGAACAGACATTTCTCCAAAGAGGATATATACAAATGGCCAACAAGCATACAAAAAAATGCTCAAGGTCACTAATGATGAGGAAAATGCAAATCAAAACCAAATGAGATATCAAACCTCACACTCATTAGGAGAGCAAACATCAGAAAAGAAAAGAAAAGAAGAAAAGAAAAGGTAATAAAAGAAAAGGAAAGGAAAGGAAAGAAGGAAGAAGGAAAGAAAGAAAGAAAGAAAGAAAGAAAGAAAGAAAGAAAGAAAGAAAGAAAGAGAAAGAAAGAAAATAACTAGTACTACTAAGGATGTGGAGAAATTGGAACCATTGTGCACTATTAGTGAAAATGTAAAATAGTTCAGCTGCTTAGAAAACAGTAGAGAGGTAATTTTTTAAGGTTTATTTATTTATTTTGAGAGAGAAGAGAAATTCACACGTGCACATGGGGGAGGGGCAGAGAGTGAGGCAGAGAGAGAATCCCAAGCAGGCTCTGTGCTGACAGCCCCAATGTGGGGCTTGATCTCACGAACTGCAAAATCATGCCCTGAGCCAAAATCAAGAGTCGGACACTTTTTTTTTTTTTTAATTTATTGTAGTTAGCTAACATACAGTATAGTCTTGGCTTCAGGAGTAGATTCCTGTGATTCATCACTTACATACAACACCCAGTGCTCATCCTAACAAGTGCCTTTCTCAATGCCCACCACCCATTTTCTCCACCCCCATCTCCCACCCCCATCAACCCTCAGTTTGCTCTCTGTATTCAAGATTCCCTTATGGTTTGCCTCCCTCTCTGTTTGTATCTTATTTTCCAGTCCCTTCCCCTATAGTCTTCTATTAAGCCTCTCAAATTCTATATATGAGTGAAATCATATGATATCTGTCTTTCTCTGACTTATTTCACTTAGCATAATACCCTCCAGTTTTATCGACATTGTTGCAAATGGCAAGATTTCATTCTTTTTCATCACCAAATTGTATTCCATTGTATATCTATACCACATCTTCTTTATCCATTCATTAGTCGATGGACATTTGGGCCCTTTCCATACTTTGGCTACAGTCGATAGGGCTGTTATAAACACTGGGGTACATGTGCCCCTACAAATCAGCACTCCTGTATCCATTGGATAGATTCCTGGTAGTATTATTGCTGGGTCATAGGGTAATTCTATTTTTCCTTTTCTGAGGAATCTCCACGCTGTTTTCCAGAGTGGCTGCACCAGTTTGCATTCTCACCAACACTGCAAGAGGTTTCCCCTTATCTCCATATCCTCACCAACATCTGTTGTTTCCTGAGTTGTTAATGTTTGCTATTCTGACAGGTGTGAGGTGGTATCTCATTGTGGTTTTGATTTGTATTTCCCTGATGATGAGTGAGGTTGAGCATTTTTTCATGGGTCTGTTACCATCTGGATATCTTCTTTGGAAAAGTGTGTATTCATGTCTTTTGCCCATTTCTTCAGTGGATTATTTGTTTTCTGGGTGTTGAGTTTGATAAGTTCTTTACAGATTTGGGATACTAACCCTTTATCTGATATGTCATTTGCAAATATCTTCTCCCATTCCCTCAGCTGCCTTTTAGTTTTGCTGATTGTCTCCTTCTCTGCGTAGAAGCTTTTTATCTTGATGAGGCCCCAATAGTTATGAATTTGGTAGTGTGTGGGTGTCTGAGAATTTGTCCATCTCTTCCAATTGTCCAGTTTGTTGACATACAATTTTTTATACTATTAATAATTGTTGTATTTCTGTTGTGTTGGTTGTGAGCTCTCCTCTTTCATTTGTGACTTTATCTATTTGGGTCCTCTCTTTTTTCTTCATGAGAAGTCTGGATAGGGGTTTATCAATTTTGTTTTTCTTCCAAAAAACTAACTCTTAGATTCATTGATCTGTTCTACTGGGTTTTTTTTTTTTTAATTCTATATTGTTTATTTCTGCTCTAATCTTTATTATTTCTCTTCTGCTGGTTTTGGGCTTTCTTTGTTGCTATCTTTCTAGTTCCTTTAGGTGTGAAGTCAGGTTCTGTGTTTGGGATTTTTCTTGTTTCTTGAGATAGGCCTGGATTGCAATGTATTTTCCTCTTAGGACTACATTTGCTGCATCCCAAAGGGTTTGGACTGTCGTGTTTTCATTTGCTTCCATATATTTTTAAACTTCTTCTTTAATTTCCTGGTTGACTCATTCATTCTTTAATAGGATGTTCTTTAACCTCCATGTATTTGGGGGCTCTCCAAATGTTTTCTTGTGGTTGAGTTCAAGTTTCATAGTGTTGTGTGATCTGAAAATATGCATGGTATGATCTAAGAGTCAGAGGTTTAACCAGCTGAGCCACCCAGGTGCCCTTAGAAGTTCTTTTAAAAATTAAAAATAAAATTACTATATGATCCAGCAATCCCACTTCTGGGATTATCCAGAAGAATTGAGAATAGGATCTCTGTATGACTCCACTCATGTGAGGTGTAGAGTAGCCAAATGCATAGAAATAGAAAGTAGAATGTGGTTACCAAGAGAGGAAATGGAGAGTTGTTCAACGTGCCTAGAATTTCAGTTTTGCAAGATGAAAAGTTCCAGAGATCTGTTGTACCACATGGTGAATATAGTTAACACCGCTGTGCTGTACAATTAAAGATGGTTACGATAGTCAATTTTATGTTATACATTTTTTACAATAGTCATTTTTAAAAACATCCATGAAAGCAAACTGGACCTTAGACTTTATTAAAATTAAAAATCCTGTAGGGACGAAGATTTTGTTATACTAATAAAGTTGGAAAGACCAAAAAAAAAAAAAATAGCAAATAGAACAGGTGAAACTAAATATGCTTAAAGAAGTAATTCACGTAAACCACATACTACAGTGCCTGACACACAGCAAGTCCCAGTAAATAATGACTGTTATTTTATGTTGTTACTGGCAAGGTTCATATAGCAATTTGTGTTCAAATAGTGAAACAATTTCCTAGGTTAGAGCAACACTTTCTTGAAATAACCATACTGTAGTCTCAGCTCCATTTCTAGGCATCTAGAGGATACTCTTTAGTGCACATGAGATATGTATATGAAAGTTTATTCTATTATTGATACTGCCCCTCCTGAAAAAGTGGCAGATCAACCTATCTAGATGTGAATAAATCTCAAATGTATATGCTTACCTGAAGATGGCAAATTTTAGAAGAATACTGTGATGTGCACTTTGAAAATACATGGAATAATTCTATGTATACATACTTACTTACCTATGCAGGAAGCATCGCAACATTTGTATGGTGATACCCAGCAATCTCATGCTATATATTACTTCTGGATAAGGAAAAAATCAACGGATGAAGGATAGAACTTACACTGTAACTATTGCATTTTATTTCCTAAAATTAAAACAAATGTTAGGAGAGATATCTAAAACAAAGCTCACTGTATTACACTTGGGTCATGGATATGCAGAAGTCTGCTACAGTATTTTCTGTGTTTTGTGTATGTGTAATATGCTTCATAGTTTACAGCCTGTAACATTAGAGTGTTAATATTAATTTTCACACGCATTTTCATTACTCAGTAAAACTCATAAGCACCCCTCTTGAAAGCCTCCTCAGAATCCTCTGGAAGTTTCTCTTTCTGGACTCCCACAGCATCTATTTTAGTCCCCTATGGTCAGTTCCTTATTTATTTTTTTTAAAACTCAAGGGTAAACTGTTAGATTCTCATTTTCAGTGACTGGCACTTCTTCACCTTTGTATCCTATCCAAAGCTTAAGGCCAAATTGGCTATGTTAGCATATTTTTAATAAACATACAATAAAATAATGAGGTTAAATTACATATTCCATAATTGCTGATGAAGTATGATGTGGCTGCTTACAAAAATGAGGAAAGAAGTTAATACAAAAAAAAAAAAAGGTATAGTCATGAGACAATACACCTGAGAAATCCAATTTATTCATCAAATCCTCAGAAGCCTAAATCTCTGTCTTAGCTCAGGCTACCATAACAAAGTACCATACACTGGGTGCCTTGAACAACAGACATTTATTTCTCACCTTTCTGGAGATTGAGAAGTCCAAGGTCAAGGTGCTGGCCAATTTGATTCCCGGTAAGAGCCCTCTTCCTTGCCACCTTTTCACTGTGTCCTCATATGACACAGACAGAGTTCTTGTGTCTCTTGTTCTGCTCGTAGCAGCACTAATCCCATCATGAAGGCCAACATTCAAGACATAATTACTTATGGAATTTACATTCCAATAATCTCCTTAAGCCTGTGTCTCCAAATACCATCACAATGAAGGTTAGGGCTTCAATATACAAATCTGGGGATAAGCGGGGGGTGGGGGGTGGATACAAACATTCAGTCCATAACATCCATCCAGATGTAACACTCCACCTGTGAACATTATCACAAAGTGAGCAGGCAGGATGTGGGCACTGGGGGCTACTACCCATGCTCAGAGTCTCATGTCTGTGTGAGGCAGAGAGAGGACAATGGTGGCAGAATTCTATGGCTTTTCTCCCGGTCACACATTTCTAAAATCTCTTCCACACCTGAGTGCCAATGAATTTTAACACTTAACACTTCGTAATTGGCTTCGTAATGCTCATCAGCTTGTCATTGATTGCCTTCATGTCTAGATGATGGAGGATTATAGAATTTTGCATTCAATTATAGAATTCATAATCAATTACACAGCCCTTGAATGGTCCACATCTCCTTCATGCAAAAGTCATCTCAATGTTAAATTATTGAAAAATCCAAGGAAAGCAAAGAAAAAATGATTTGATGCATCCATTTCCTGTAGTTTAAAAAAAAGACCTACCATAAGCATAAATTGTTAGCATTAGATTTAGATAAATTATTGTAAAAATCAATTTAATAGAATTATCAATAATTACAAATCTAAAGAACGGTTTCTACATGAAGGTTGGTTATGTTAACATAACCAGGTAGTTGTTTATTGATGGACAAAAGGGTGCGTAATTATTCATTATCTTGGAGATAATGCTGATTCATCACTCTGCTGATGGGCAACATTAACCGCATCAGAAAAGGAAATCTGGTTCATTTATCTAAGGCTCCATAAAAGTCAAGTGTTAATTTTTGTCACAAAATTAAAAAGGTTCTTTTCTTTATTTTTTTAAAAAAAAATTTTTTTTAACGTTTATTTATTTTTGAGACAGAGAGAGACACAGCATGAACGGGGGAGGGGCAGAGAGAGAGGGAGACACAGAATCGGAGACAGGCTCCAGGCTCTGAGCCATCAGCCCAGAGCCCGACGACGCGGGGCTTGAACTCGCGGACCACGAGATCGCGACCTGAGCTGAAGTCGGACGTTTAACCGACTGAGCCACCCAGGCGCCCCTCTTTTCTTTATTTTTAATCATGGAATAAAAAACTGTGCACTTTCCTCGTTTAGAACTTGAAGCTCCTGGGTTTGAAAGATAAACTTCCAAGCCTCCCTTTGCCAAAGCGAGGTTCCAGGAGATCCCCCCACCCCCTCTTATTCATTTCCTATAAACCTAGAATTCAAACCAATGACTCACCATATTAGTTTCTCAGCAATAGACTATTTCTTGTTATTGCTCTCCTGAGTTCTGCACGTCTAGCCTTAAGAAACCATGATAATCTCTCCCAACTGCAAATTCATTCTCATAAAACTGGATGAGAATTATATGAGGAGTCATTATAAGAATCACTATCGAGGTGAGCAGTTCTATAATTAATATGTGCGTTGCTTTTTTTCTCCAGGTGATGAAGTTTTTTCTCCATAGCCCATCAAAGTACTTTCAGCTGAAGTAATGATGACATTGTAATGGTCATTGTAAAACTGGCTCAAAAGCTAGCCAATGGAAAATACACTGAACTAACAGGAAGTAAGCTGAGCCTCAGACATGACTGCCTGACCTATCCTGGGAAAGTCTCTTATTCCGTTCCCAGGCTGCCTTAGGTCTCCAACCCATAACTTTCCAGTCTCTGGAGGTCAAGTGCACTGAGAACTATTCTCTCACCTATTCTTACTTATTACTACAATACACACACCAAACTGTGTGTAGGCGCGTGTATATGTGGGCATTCATTCATCTGACAAGCCTTTATTTTGGGCCAACTATATGCAGACACAGCCTCAGGCTCTCCAGCATTCAGAAAATAAAACACAGTTCACTCAGAAGGATGTACTCATGTGCAGTGTACGAAATAATGTGATTCAGCAAATCACAATAGAAATACAATGACCAATAAATACTTGAAAAAATGTTCACTCCCACTGGTAATCAAAGAATATTACATGACAATAGGGAACTATTTGTCACCTATCAAATTAGAAAAGGCTTTTAAACATTTTAATATCCTGTACCAAGTAGGGAAGGAACTTGGCTCCTATAAAACAGTTACTCTCAAATCTTCCTTAATAACAAAAAAACATTTTTTTTTTTTAGGTATTGGTTGTGATAGGATACATCTAAGCCAATCACAGAGTCTTGCTGCCCTTACAAGCACCTGGTTTCTGCATTTGCATATGATGTAATTCTGTCTGTCAGACGTAAGGGGAAATTTTCTGGGAAGAGGAGGTTCCTGGGAAGGTTTTCCTCTTCCCCTTTCTTTCTTTCTTTCTTTTTTTTTTTTAAGTTTACTCATTTAGTTTGAGAGAGAGAGCAAGCACGAGCAGGGTGTGAGGCAGAGAGAGAAGGAGAGAGAGAATCCCAAGCAGGTTCCATGCTATCAGCACAGAGCCTGACTCTGGGCTTGATCCCAGGAACTGTGGGATCATGACCTGAGCTGAAACCAAGAGTTGGTCGCTAAACCAACTAAGCCATCCAGGCGCCCCAAGGTTTTCCTCTTTCTGTGAAAGGGACCCAAGACAGTAACATTTGTTGCTTTCTTTCCTTTGGATCTTGTTTGCACACCCCTGAACTCAGCAACTGTATTTCTAGGTCTTCATCCTTAAGAAACAATCAGAAGTATGCAATGATTAACAGCCAAGGCCACTCATCCCAGAATTACTTACTACAATGAGAATTAGAAACGGTCATAAACAGTAGAAAACTGGCATAATATACATGGTGCTCTATTTTCTCCAAGGATTACCCCATTGAGGGTCAATTGGTTGGGAAAGAACTGCTAATATTACATTGCTCTGAATAAAGAATGTTTAAAATTGGAGGGGGGGGAAGAAATAGTCATAAACATCTGACAATCCATTTTGTTAAATAAAGTATGGGACGTCCATCCATAAGGTATTACATATTTTTTTTAACTTGTATTATAGGGGCGCCTGGGTGGCTCAGTCGGTTGAGCATCTGACTTCGGCTCAGGTCATGACCTCATGGCTTGTGAGTTCGAGCCTTGCATCGGGCTCTGTGCTGACAGCTCAGAGCCTGGAGCCTGCTTCCAATTCTTTGTCTCCCTCTCTCTCTGCCCCTAACCCACTTGCATTCTGTCTCTGTCTCTCTCAAAAATAAAATAAACATTAAAATTGTATTATAGATGGGGGTGCCTGGGTGGCTCAGTTGGTTAAACGTCCAACCTCAGCTCAGGTCATGATCTCTCAGTTCACAAGTTAGAGCCCTGCCTCGGGCTCTGTGATGACAGCTCAAGCCTGGAGCCTGCTTTGGATTCTGTGTGTCTCTCTCTTTCTGCCCCTCCCCGCTCATACTCTGTCTCTCTCTCTCTCTTTCAAAAATAATAAAACATTAAAATTTTTTTAATTGTATTGTAGATGTATAAGAAATTCCTTGTGACATATTGTCAAGAGAATAAGTACAAAATGAAAATTTTGGGGAAATTATCTGTATATGTACATGATGTGTGTGTGTATATATGTTGTACATATATACCTCCTGGAGGGTGCGATGATGGGAGATTTTTATTTTCTTTTTTGTTTGTTTGTTTTGAGACAGAGAGAGAGAGTAGGAGCAGAGGAGGGCAGAGCAAGAGAGAGGGAGAGAGAATCTTAAGCAGGCTCCACACTCAGCACAGAACCCACCACAGGGCTCAATCTCACAATGATGAGATCATGACCTGAGCCAAAATCAAGAGTTGGACGCTTAACTGACTGAGCCACCCAGGCGCCCCTATTTTCTTTTTTGTGCCTATTTGGACTTCCAAAGTTTGTAGCATTAACATTTTTTGATTACTGCAATTAGAGGGGAAAAATGTTGTTTACAAAACCAAAGCATCATGGGTAGATGTTGTGACAGAGCATAAAGGAGACACGGCCTAACCCTAAATGTAAGTGTGCTGGAGCTGAGTTTTGAAATTAGCCAGGATTATTTGCTCATAAGGAGGAAGGGATATTTCAGGCAGGGGGGAAAGTACACCTTGAAAACTGAGCCTTTGGGGAACATAGCCCTTTCAGGGAAACGCTCATGGTTTGACCTGGTTAGAGGCTGGTAGATAGAGTGTGTGATAGGACCTCGTGGCAGATCACACTGGGGAGTGGCTCTCACAAAGGCCCTTGCAAAACATGCTCTGAATCTTAACTTATCGTTCAGGCAGTGGGATGTGACAAAGACACAGAAAATTACTTACGTGGAAAAGCAGATGTTTGCGTGGCCACTTTTTTGTTTCGTGATATTTCCTCCGTGTTTTTGGGGGAGTCAAACTCCTATCTATCTACCATCCGCTGCAGCACCATCCTGAGGTCCCTTTCTGGACTTTCCTGCATCACACTTGAAGTCCAACGCACAAGATAATAATCCCCACCCATCACCTATTGCAGACATCAGTGTGATCACCATGTCCGGTGTGGCCCACAGGCCAGAACCTGCAACTCCTACACCAGTGCCTCACAACCCTGGAAGGGCAGTATTGTTGCATCGTGCCGTTTAAGGGCAGTTGGGAAAGGCTACCCAAACCCAAGAAGTAAATAATTACCTGATGACTAAGAAGCCAAAGCCATCCTTAGAGATTCATTCTCCAGAGGTATAGAAGAAAGAAAAGCGTGTCTGCACTCTGCCCACGTTCCTTTTCAAAAAACATCAGCAGCAAGTATGGGGTACCGGGTAAATATGTTTTGAGCTGGCGGCCAAGCACCACCTTTCTGGAATGTCCCCCTCTTCCTTATCCCACAGATGTCATAGAGTGATGGTTCAGAGACTGACACCTATTATGAGCTGGAATTAACCCAGTTCTCTCAAAGGAATGTGAAATACGAAATACAATTTTTTTAAATTTTTTAAAATGTTTGTATTTATTTTTGAGAGAGAGAGCACGCAAGCAGGGGAGGGGCAGAGAGAGAGGGAGACACAGAATCCGAAGCAGGCTCCAGGCTCTGAGCTGTCGGCACAGAGCCTGACGCGGGGCTTGAACTCATGCACTGCAAGATCACGCGTGACCTGAGCTGAAGTCGGATGCCTAACCAACTGAGCCACACAGGCACCCCTGAAATAAATGTTTTTAGTTGCAATCAAGCTGTTCTCTTGAATGGAAGAGAGGTCACCTTGGTTGCTATGGTTGGTGGCCACTTTCTCTCATGCTGAATAAGAAGGCAGAGGAAGCTGGTATGCAGCAGACAGAAGATGAAGGGGGCAGACAAAAGCAGACTCAAGGTATGGTGCGTTTGGGTAGACCACTATAAGAAACAATCCCAAGTCTCCGTGGCTTAACACAATGCAAGTTTATTTCTTGCTCACACAAAGTCCAATGTTAATGTTGTTGGCTGGGCAGTTCTCTGGTGCAGCTCTCTCCAAGAGCGATTCAGGGACTCAGGCTCTTTCATTCCATCTCCACAATCTGGTGGTTTCAAGATCCCCCCAGCATCATCCCCTCCCATCCAGTACTGAAGAGAGAGAACATGAAAAATCACACGGGATATTTTGTAAGCAGGTCTCAAGGAGGCATATATCACTTCTTCCCACAATCTATTGGCCAGAACTCAGTCGTGTAGCTCCATCTAGACACGAGGAGGGCAAGGAAATAGAACTTCACTTTGTGTCTATGAACGAGAGCAGAACCAGATATTGGTCAGCACTGGAAGGATCTGCTGCATATGGAGAGAGAGAGAACCTCTTGGTTTCCCGTAGCCCCTCAATCTTGCGTCATATACGAGGTTTCATTGGTCAAATCCAGTATCTTACTGATGCTCACTCAGTTGACTTCTACTATTTACAACCCAAGGAAAACACTAACGAATAATCAAAACACTTTTCAGATCGTAAAGCAGTTCAACCACTCACAATCTCAATTAAATCTCACATCAAGCCTGTGGGATAAATACTATTACCATTCTCATTTTCTTGGCGAAGAAACAGAGTCTCAAGAGAAATTGTATCAATTGCCCAAGTCCCATACCAACATGTCCCGTCAGGACTGGAATTAAGGCCTTCAGACTCCAAAGCCGAGCTCCCTCTTCACTTCATTGTGAGGAAGAACCTCTAGGAGGATGGGAATTACACTCCTGACTTCTTACTGTGAGTGGTTTTTATGAGACTAGTGAGAACGCTGACAAGAACTCCGGAGGGAGAGTGAAAGATGGTACAAAGCCACCAGATCTCAGGGGGAAGGGTAGATAAGGATGAAACAGAAGGACTTTCCTGTAGAACGTCCAGGAAGAGCAGGCACTCCACTTTCTTTCCAACTTGGCAGAGGCTGTGCTGGGAATTCAGAAAGAAAATCTGATCAGAGCCGAAAGGGTAGGAGCCATTGCCGTATGGAGACCCACATTTTGCGTTCGGTGCCGGAACACAGTCCAGACCATGACCGTGAAGAAACACTAACAGAAAGCCCTGAAGGAAAGCAAGACAAATGCAAAGTCCTTGAGTCGTGGCACCAAGATGAAAGGCATCCGTTCCCCCAGCCTGGGTGAGAAGAACAAGGATGCGGGAGAGCTATAAATCCATCTTGGTGCACAATGAATGATGAGATAGCTCTGGAACGACAGCGAACAGCTGCCTGGTTTCCTCCGAGCTAACAGCTGCCGCCTCTGCTGGGCTTTCTCCGCCACCAGCTCCTTTGACATCCAGCCTAACAGAATTGATGATCAAGGCTCTCTGGTGTGGCAGCGAAGCCTCTGCCAGGGGGAAAGGCGTTTGAACAGCCGCTGAGTGAGAGGGGAAAGTGCCAGGTGGGAACAACCTTGAGAAAATAAGGATAACAGAAAGTGCTCAAAGCAAATTGGTAAGAGGGAATGGATAGGGCTCTTAAGGTAGCCGTTCTCATGTGTCTTTGTAGAGACTGTCACTGGTCCCAGGCAAAAAGAGAAAAAGGACAATGTAGCAAGTATTTCTTTTTAAATGCATTCCATTTAAAGGACCGTCCTTTATTACAAGATTACTCCCTTGCTTGCTTTGATGTTAAAATGCCCTTTTATGAAGTGATAATAATAGAAAATGGTATTTTTAAAAAGGTGTACTCCCGGCAAAATAAAATGTTGGCAGAGGATTTCAGTTCTCAACTTTTTTCTCTTTTGTCGGTCCATGAAATTGATAAGTCTGGTACCCATTCAAAAGTCCAAAACTCTTTAGGCATTATTCACAAAGAAATTGTAAAAAGGAGAAAACTTGGCAAACACCCTTACGAATCAGAAGGTTAAATCACACAAACTTCAAGGGTACATCAGTGCTTATAAGTAGGATAAATAATTGACCTTTGAGAAAAGTTATAACTCCAAACAGAAATGAATTAAATACTCAGCTTCTATCAGCCTCAAAAATCAGAATTCTGGGGGTGCCTCGGTGGCTCAGTCACTTAAGTGTCCCACTCTGGATTTTGGCTCAGGTCATGATCCCACGGTCGTGACAACAAGCTCCACGTTGGGCTCCACGCTGACAGCATGGAGTCTGCTTGAGATTCTCTCTCCCTCTCTCCCTCTCTCTCCCTCTATCCCTCCCAAAATAAATAAGTAAACTTAAAAAAAATTCAGAATTCTGGGTGCCCCTTCAAGACATGTGAAAAAGGGTTTAGATGGCCCAACCAGTCTCAACTATTACTCATAATTATCTCTAAGACAAGAAATGTTATGCACATGAAAAACCAGAGGCTATTCCATTTTGCAGAATGAATTACAAAATACTACCAAGGAGCCAGCTGCAAAGACTTTGATAGCAAAATAGTCCCCAGTGTTCACAAGGAGACTGGGAAGCACTCACAACAGCAGCTGTTTTACAAACGTGCAAAACACAGGTAAAAGAACAAGAGGAAAATGCTTGGAATAGAAGCCACAAGTGTTTCTACATGAAGGGGACTACCTCTACCTGCCCCCTGCTTGCATTATAGGACCAGGGCATGTGACAAAATGAGACAGGTTGGGAAAGGCAAAGGCTTGGGGTGCAGTGCAGAGGAGCAGGGTAAAAGAGTAAGGTATCTTTTCCTTGACTGGTTTTCCATGAATTTCGGATACCCATGCCTCAGCTTAATTCAAGGTTGTGTTCCTAGCTTGCAATAACTTAAAGAAATATTGAGTGCTTTATAAGTAGGAAAAGAATTGTAAATGGAATGTCAAGACATCCACGTTCCCTGAAAATTATAACAATCATTCCCTTATCCCGTGTTTTTAACTTTCCAATGGAAACAGAAGTGATCGAGAAGGGTTTTGGGGAAGGAACTAACATTTATTAAACACCTATTATGGACCAGGCATGGTGCTTGAAACCCTCTTTATGTATGTTATCTCATCAACTTCTAACAACAACATTCTGAGGTATCATGGCCCCACTTTTCAGACAAGAACTCTGAGGCTCAGTGACAATGAGATGCTTGCCCAGCGGTCAATAGCTAAGTGTCAGAGTCAAGCACGTGTTTTCGCCACTACTGTCCACATCCAGCTACTCTCTCTGCATGGGGGCAGGATGAATGGCTATGGCAACTGAGATGAAGACGACCCCTTCTCTCAGAATCCCTCCTCCTACTGTTGCCCCCTTTGTCCTCCACAGAGTCAGTTTCACACTCCAGTGTCTGCCCCACCTAATGCTGAACCCTCTTATTAGCTCACATCAAAGTTAATTTACTTTTCCTTTCTGGTAAGCACAGAAAATCACTTTGGTCCACCAAGTTAGAAGAGCATTTATCTGGTCAAATAATACAAATAATCTAACAGAGGAGGACAAAAGAACAAATCCCCTACAGGGTAGAGATACTGGACCTGTCTTTATTAGCAACCGATTACAGATTCCACTGGGAGGAATTTCAAGTCCACTAACAGGATTGCTCAGCAGAAATCTGGTGGGGTTTTCTACTTCCACTATCCAAAAAGCATTCCTTTTGTAGTAATTACCAGTTCAAAACTACAATGGCTAAAAAATATATGCAGGTATCCTGTTCCCAGCAGGCACAAAGACATGAAAACTGAAAGACTTGTGATGCTGGGTTGAACAGTGCCTCTAGTCTGTACTCCCAAATGCATGCCCACCAGAAACCTGTAAATGTAACCTTATTTGAAGATAAGTCTTTGCTAAAATGAGATCATACCTGATTAGGTGGGCCCTGATCCAATGGCTGTGGTCATTATAAGAAGGAAATTTAAACACAAACACATACAGAGGGAAGATGGCCGTGATGGAGACAGAGTTTGGAGTAAAACAGCTACAAGCCAAGGAACACCAAGGATTATAGGCAACCACTAGAAGCTGGAAAGAGACAATCTTCGCTCGAGCCTTTTAGAAGGACCATGGCCCTGCCAGTACTTTGATTGCAGATGTCTGGCCTCCAGAACTGTGAGAGAATAAGATTCTGTTGTTTTAAGTCATCCTATTTGCAGTACTTGGGTTCAGCAGCCCTGGAAAACTAACACACTTAGCACGTTCCATCAGTGAGAGTCTTGTCTAATGTAAAATGGCTAATTCTGTTCAAATTCATGTTTGCTGCAACTCCAAACAATACCTAAGTCCCTCCATCCTAATCAAAATCTCAGTGGGATTAGTGGAGGGGACAATTTAACAAGTTGACACTTTGTGTTGTCTGGAGCTAACTGGATCCTAGCAAGATGGCAAACTACCAGAACAGTGTTCATGGAGCATGCCCAGAGATGCTCTCACCGAGCAGAGAATGAAGGAGGCAAGGAAGAAAGCCCTGAAGGCAGACGACTCCTCCAAGCAGAGGAGCAAAATGCAAAAGCACAAAGACTCTTGGAGGGAATGTGTCTGAGGCCTCAAGGAACCAGAAGAGCCTGGGGAACAGGGTCTGGTGAGCAGCAGATGAGTTTGGAACACCCAGAACATGAGGAGTGCATGCAGCTCTATGAGACCTGTGTGAACCCTGCGAGAAACTTTGGGGGAATGAGGACAGTTGGAAGGAGAGAGGATTCTTTGGGAGCTGTGTTCTTTCTTCCTCTCTCACAATACCCTGGGGTTGATTTTCACCTGCCTCTAGAGAAGCAGAAAAACAGTGGCACCAGCCCCCCAGTGCCAGCGTAGGCAGGGTAACACATTGGCAGGCGGCCCTGGAGCTGGGTGGGTGAGAAGAAAACAACAGGTGCAGGTGGACTGGCCAGCACAAGGTACTTCATCCTGCTCTCATGCCCACCCTTAAGAGAGAAAAACTCTTGGAAAAAGCTCAAATGTAGGGCAGAAGTGATGGAGGTTCCCTAAGGGACAGGTGACTTGCCCTATGTGTGATGAACAGGAGACAGCAAAGATGGCTCAAGCCCATACTATGGAGCTGGAGAGTGGGAGGCAAGGAACTCTCCATCCTGGGGCAGGAGACCCTCTGCCTCCCAGGACCTGACCCCACCACACCCCAAGACCTGACAGTTCCCCAGTACAAGTGCATATTGTCAAATACTGAAGTTGATTTCCCAGGGGAACAGAAACCCAAAGAGAGGAGCATTACTATTTAAAAAAAAAAAAAAAAAGACAACAAAAAGAGAAGAAACAATTAATGTAGTAGTTAAATAATGCTAAATGAGCATCAAAATTTTCAAACACGTAAGAGACAATATTGGTAACATGACATCAGAACTAACAGAATAAAGCACCAGGTTGAATACCTAATTTGCTCTGTTGAAATAACTCAATAAATGAGATTAATAACTTGAGAACTACACCCAAAGAACAAGTTGCTGAGCTGGGAGGCCAAGTTGGAGGAACTCTACCATATAGATACACAGAAGGGGTAGGATGATGAAAAATGTATAAGAAAAATTAAGAGATAGGAGAATAGACATAGAAATGTCAACATGTGTTATAATGGGAATCCCAGAAGGAGAAAAAACAAACAGAGGGGAGGAAGTGTTTGAAAGGGTAACAGAATTTACCAGAGAGAGGAAAGCTGTTTTAGATCAAAAGACCTTACAGAAAGCCAAACAAAACTAAGGGAAAGACAACACCTGGATGTATTATGCTGAAACTTATAACCCAGCTAAAGTATCTTTTCTATGTGAGCATACAATAAAAAAGAAAAAAAGACCCAGTAAGTTTACCATCCTGTGGCTCTTTTTGAAAAACAAAAACAAAAACAAAAACAAAACACAACTCTTGAAAGAGAAATACAGAAGGCTGCTACCATGATAAAGGAAAATAAATAACTTGGAAATATTCATTGCCAGACAAGATGGAGTTCAAGACCAAAAGCACAAGGGATAAAGAGGGACATTATGCATGAGAGAAGGAACAGAGTTAATACAAGATAATGGCTAAGGGGGCAACTGGATGGCTCAGTCAGTAGAGCATGCAACTCTTGATCTTGGGGTTCTTTTAAACAATCATTCCCCATCCCCCCCAAAAAAGTTAAAAGAACAACAACAAGATGACTGTGGACCTCTCTTCACTAAATAAAACAACAGCTGGCAGAACTATGGGGAGAAACAGAGCTATGAATGTTGTTGGTATATTTAATATATGCTTGTCAGAAGCTCTGTGATCAAGCAAACACCATCTCCCTCCACAAAACCCAACAGGCACACACATACACAAATATATGGATTGTTTGAAAAACCAACTAATAAACAAACATGCACCGAGCAGAGAATATACATTCTTTCCAAGCAAACATAGAACACTCACAAAAAGTAATCACAAAGGTCACCTTAATAAAGTACAGTTGATGTCTTACCAATCATGTTCTAATAAATAATAACAAAAGGATATTTAAAGTTATTCTTTATGTCTGAAAACTAAAATATATTCTACTAAACTAATTCTTAGGTTAAAGCAGAAATTGTAAGGAGCATTTAAAAATGCTTAGGGTCACCTGTGTGGCTCAGTTGGTTAAGTATCCAACTCTTGATTTTGGCTCAAGTCATGATCTAATTGTTCATGGGTTTGAGTCCTGCACTGGGCTCTGCACAGCATGGAGCCTGCTTGGGATTTTCTCTCTCTCCCTCTCTCTCTGTATTGAACCTCAAAAGACCTGAATAGCCAAAGCAATCCTGAAAAAGAAAAACCAAGCTGGAGGCATCACGATTCTGGATTTCAAGCTATATTACAAAGCTGTAGTCATCAAGACAGTATGGTGCTGGCACAAAAACGGACACAAAAAATAGATCAAGGGAACAGAATAGAAAACTGAGAAATGGACCCACAACCATATGGTCAACCCATCCTTGAAAAAGCAGGAAATACCCAATGGAAAAAAGACAGTTTCTTCAACAAATGGTGCTGGGAAAACTGGACAGCGACATGCAGAAGAATGAACCTGGACCGCTTTCTTACACCGTACACAAAAATAAATTCAAAATGGATGAAAGACCTAAATGTAAGACAGGAAGCCATCAAAATCCTAGAGGAGAAAACAGGTAGCAACCTCTTTGACCTTGGCCAGAGCAACTTCTTTCTAGACACATCTAGACACAAGACAAGGGAAACAAAAGCAAACATGAACTATTGGGACCTCATCAAGATAAAAAGCTTTTGCACAGTGAAGGAAACAATCAACAAAACTGAAAGGCAGCCTACGGAATGGGAGAAGATATCTGCAAATGACATATCAGATAAAGGGTTAGTATCCAAAATCTATAAAGAACTTATCAAACTCAACACCCAAAAAAACAAACAACTCAGTTAAGAAAAGGGCAGAAGATATGAATAGACACTTTTCCAAAGAAGACATCCAGATGGCTAACAGATATATGAAAAGATGTTCCACATCACTCATCATCTGGGAAGTACAAATCAAAACCACACTGAGATACCACTTCACACCTGTCAGAATGGCTAAAATTAACAACTCAGGCAACAACAGATGTTGGTAAGGATGCAGAGAAAGGGAAACCCTCTTGCACTGTTGGTGGGAATGCAAACTGATGCAGCCACTCTGGAAAACAGTATGGAGTGTCCTCAAAAACTAAAAATAGAACTACCTTGCAATCCAGCAACTGCACAATTAGGCATTTACCCAAAAGATACAAAATTACAGATTCAAAGGGATACATGTACCCCAATGTTTATAGCAACATTATCAACAACACCCAAACTATGGAGAGAGCCCAAATATCCATCAACTGATGAATGGATGAAGAAGATGTTGTATGTATATATATAATGGAATATTACTCAGCCATCAAAAAGAATGAAATCTTGTCATTTGCAACAATGGAGACAGATGCATTATGGAGACAGAATGCATTATGCTAAGCAACAATAAGTCAATCAGAGAAAGTCAAATATATGATTTCACATACGTGGAATTTAAGAAATCAAATAGATGAACATATGGGAAGGGGGGACAAAAAAGAGAAGAAAGGGAAATAAGCCACAAGAGACTCTTAATGACAGAGAACAAACTGAGGGCTGATGGAGGGGAGGTGGTTGGGGGATGGGCTAGATGGGTGATGTGTATTAAGGAGGGCACTTGTGATGAGCACTGGGCCTTGTATGTGAGTGATGAATCACTGAAACCAATATTGTACTATATGTTAACTAACTAAAATATTTAAAAAATTAATTTAAAAAATGCTTAGAATTGAAAACATCAGAAATGCTACAGGAAAGAAATATCAAGAAAGTACCAAGAAGAGAATTTAGAGCTTTGCATGCATTTATTAGAAAATGAGAAATTGAAAGAAAACGAGCTAAACTCTTCTTAATCTGTGAATTTAGAAAAGAAAAATGAATAAGCTCAGTGAAGTAAGAGGGAAAGAAGTAATGAAGGCAAGGATAGAAAGAAAATAGAGAAGACTAATAACCAACAACAAATTACTTGAAAAGATGAACAAAATAGGCAGAACGATCTGTGGGATTTTACACTGAGTGTGCATTTTAAGCTCACACAACAAACAATACATATCTTATAAGGGTGCATATGTTAGTTGAAGACCTACATCAACCATACTAAGGTGAATGTCGATGCATAAGAAATGAGAGTAGGATCAGTGATGGAAGTAAAAATATAAATCAAGAGATGGGTCTCACATGGATGAATGCGAACAGAGTTCTGTGACATTGGATACAATGAGCAAAGAAAGCCATTTGGTAACTTGTAGGAGAATAATTTGGGGGAAAAATAATAAAGTTAAATCCTTCTTCACTCCCTACAGTACTTTCTTCAGGTGGATTAAAAAGTTTAATGTTAAAAACGAAACCAAATAGCTAAATAAATGTCTGATTATTTACCTTAATTTATCCTATCTATCTTATCTTTAATTTATGGTAAGTATAAATGCAGTAAAAGAAATATCAAAAGAGGAAAAAATGAATGCGTTGACTTCATTAAAATAAAACCTTTAAAAAATAAAATCATTTTGTCCAACAAAGAGACATTAGAAAAATTAGGTACCGGGGCGCCTGGGTGGCTCAGTCAGTTAAGCGTCCACCTCCTGAGTTCCAATCAGGTCACGATCTCGCAGTTCATGGGTTCCAGCCCCACACTGGCCTGTGTGCTGATGATGCGGAGCATGCTTGGGATTCTGCCTCCCTCCTTCTCTGCCCTTCCCCTGCTTGTTCTCTATCTCTCTCTCAAAATAAATAAGAAAAAGAAAAAGAAAAGAAAAATTAGATACCAAAAACAAGTGGGAAAGAATATTTGCAACAAAAAGTACAAAAGAAAAATATCCACAGTGTATTAAATGGTTATATAAACAGGAAAATAAGCCTTACTAAGAGTTGGGCAAAAAAATTCTTAATCCACAAAGAATATACAATTGGCTAATAAACATGAAAAATATTCTATCTCAGTAGCAATATAAAAAATGCAAATTAAAACAGAAATTTTCCATCTACTAAATAAGCAAGCTACTACGCTCATACACTCCCCTTGAGAATATAAACTGGTCCCACTTCCTGGAAAGCAATTTCACACTGCATGTCAAGAGACTTTTAAATTTTCATATATTTTGACTAAGTAATTCCTCTTCTAAGCATCTGTCTTTAGGAGAATATCTACACATTCATCAAAATGGAATACTAATTTTGGTACATTCATACTGTCACAGTGAAGCTCCATGAGAACATAGTCTCTGAATCCCCAGGGCCTGCCACACAGCAGGGACTCAACAAATGTTTGTTAAATGACTCTGAAATGCTATGTGACAGTTAAAAAAAAAGAATGAATTCAAATTATTAAATGGAAATATCCCTTAGACATATGTTACATGGTAAAGAAAACAAGACGAACAATAGGACATACAGGATGATCCCCCCGATGTAAAACTAAAACCAGCATCAAAATAAACAAAAAACATGTGTGTGTGTGTGTGTGTGTGTGTGTGTGTGTGTGTGTATGTCTGAGTGTGTGTGTGAAAATGCATAGACAAATACATTAAAAAGTGTACATACTAAGCTGATAAGAGTGCTTATGTCTAGAAGGAGATGCGGATGCCCTATGAAGGGGACTTCGTGTTACTGAATGGTTTCAGGTATAAGCATATTCTCAGATGAATTGCCTACTTTAAAAATGAAGGTGTCCTTTAGGACACATACATACATACATACATACATTAACATACATGCAAAGATGTTAATGATAGCATGATTTGTAACAGTGAAAAGTTGAAAATAAACCCCTTAGAAGAATAGTTAGATACATGTTAGCCATGAAATATCATGTAGGCATAATAAGTCATGTTTTCTGAGGAAGAGTTGACAGGAAATGTCATGGTACATTATCAAGTGAAGACAACAGCAGCGACAACAACAACGATTCAATGCAAAAGATACAGGCTCACCTTTCAGGAAACACCAAAGAAAGTTGTTCAAGCTGAAAGCAAGTAAGTCTGGAGAGTAGTTTGACTCCAGACACAAAATACATAGAAAACCCGGGAAGGTAATTATGTAGGTAATTATAAGAGAAAGGCTAAATGCATAAAATGTATATTTCTTTTCTTAACTTATTTTAATAGCAATTATATAAAACAGTTTATATATAATCCTGGGGCCCACAACATATAGGAACATAATATATTTGAGAGTAACAGCACATAGAAGGAACAAAGCTGTACTGGAGTAAGGAAATGACACTAGATGGTAATGCACATACACAGTAACAATGGAGAGAACTAGACAGAATAAATAAGGCTAATATAACAAACAAATATAAACAAACTAATACATACTTGTAGTATAAATGTATACTACACAATATGTATATGTATATATCATACATATATACATATATGATACCTATATATGGTATATACCCAACAATCCGTCATTATTACTATTATTTTATATAATTTTATGTCTTTTAAAGAAATTGCGAGAAGAAAGGATATATATAACAGCGCAAGAAGGGGGAAGAGGGAATAAAACTATGTAGGAGAAAATTTTCTATATGTCATTGTAATTAAATTTGTATAAATCTTAAGTCGATTCCAATAAGCTAAAGAGGATATAGTAAGACCTAGAGCAACAACTGAGAAAATAACGCAAAAAATGTCGTGAGAAAAATCATTTGAGGAATTAAAATGTTATACTAAAAAATAACCACTTAATGCAAAAGAAACAGCAAAGGAGACTAAAGGAACAAAAAAGACATGAGTTGGGGTGGGGGGAAGGAAAATGGCAGACATAAATCCAACTATTTCAATAATAATGGTAAATGTGACTAGATCAAACAATCCAATCAAAAGGAAGAGATTGTCAGACAGAATCAAAAAAATAAGAACCAAATACATGCTGTATATAAGAGACACAATTTAGATTCAAAGATACAAATAGGCTGAAAGTAAAAGAATAAAAAAAGTTGCATCAGGCAAATGGCAACCATAAGAAAGCTGGAGTGGCTATACTAATATCAGACAAAATCAATTTTAAAACCAAAATAAATATTACTAGAGATAAAGATGGATGTATTATAATGATTATAAAGTCAGTTCAGCAGGAAAATACATAATTATAAATATATCTGTACGCTTAACAACAGGGCCCCAAAACACACGAAACAAAAACTGACAGAATTGAAGGAAGAAATAGATAATTCAATACTAATGGCTGGAGATGTCAATACCCTTCTTTCAATAATTGATAGAACTAGGCAGAGGATCAACAAGGAAATGGAAGACTTGAACAGCACTGTAAACCGACTATACCTAACATCTATAGAACACTCCATTCAACAACAGTAGAATACACATTCTTTTCAAGTGCACTATGAAACATTCTCCAGGGTATATATTAGTCTAAATAAATGTAAAGAGCATTGGAATCATACAAAACATGTTCTCTGACCATAGTGGAATAAAAATAGAAATCCATAACAGAAAGAATAACAGAATTTTAGGAAAATTCACAAATATGTGG
Organism: Acinonyx jubatus; assembly: GCF_027475565.1. Lineage (NCBI taxonomy): Eukaryota > Metazoa > Chordata > Mammalia > Carnivora > Felidae > Acinonyx > Acinonyx jubatus. The sequence continues at coordinate 112,913,610 of NC_069387.1, read as the reverse complement.
AAATTGAACAAGAGTTCTAAATAACAACTCAAAGAAGAAATCACAAGGGAAATTTAAAAATATTTTCAGAAGAATGAAAATGAAAGTCTTACATACCAACATTTATGAGATGCAGCTAAAGCAGTGTTTACAAGGGAATTTATAGCTATAAACACCCAAACTGAAAAGGGGAGAAAATATCTCAAAGCTGTAACCCAAACTTACACCTTAAGACACTGGAAAAAGAAAAGCAAACTAAATCCAAACCAAGTAGAAGGAGGGAAATAATTACAATTATAGTGGAAATTAATGAGATAGAGAATAGAAAAACAGCAGAGAAAAATCAACAAAACCAAAAGTTGATTCTTTGAAAAGATAAACCACATTGACCAATATTTAGCTAGACTAACCATGGAAAAAAAGAGAGAAGGCTTGAATTACTAAAATTAGAAGTGAGAAAAGGGACATTGTTACCAACATTAGAGAAACAAAAAGGACTGTAAGAAAATACTATGAACAACTGAATGCCAACAAATTAAATAACATAGATGAAACAAACACATTTCTACAAACAAAAACTACCCAAAGTGACTCAACAAGAAATGGAAAATCTAAAGAGTCCTATAATAAATAAAGAGATTGAATTTGTGTGTTAATCATGCATTTTTATTTTCTGTATTTCTGATGCGTTGATATCTGAAGTCTTGTGGAACCTGAAAGACTGCCCCTTCCAGATTAGCCAATTCCCATAGATAGTAACCTACTCACCTGTGAGTATACCTTTCATATGTAAACTAACACATCCAAAGCCCACCCCCCACCCCAGCCCCCACCATCTCTGTTAATGGGCTCTTATACTATGGGCCACTATTCCACTGCCCTAATCATCCCAGCTCCAAGTGCCAGGCAACCAGGAAAAATCACTATGCCCTAGAGCCTGCTGAAACCATTAAATTAACCATCCTAAACCTGATGACACTGCTTTCCATGAAAACCATAAAAAAAGTCCTTGCCAATGTGTTCCTTCCCCTTGATCTCCTTGCCTCCTCACTGACGGTGTTGTTTCCCCATGTGTGTAAGACCTTGGGAACTTCAAGTAACAAATTGTCTTCTCAACAGCAATTATCTCCTTATCTAATAGCTTTACCACACTTGAATGATAATAAAATAAAAAATAATTGTTTTAAAACAATTAGTAATTTTGAAACTATCCACAGAAAAATCTCAGGTACAGATGGCTTCACTGGTGAATTCTACAGATAATTAAAAGAAGAATCAAGGGGTGCCTGGGTGGCTCAGTCGGTTAAACCTCCTACTCTTGATTTTGGCTCAGGTCCTGATCTCATGGTTCGTGAGACTGAGCCCCATATCGGGCTCTGTGCTGACAACTCAGAGCCTGGAGCCTGCTTCGGATTCTGTGTCTCCCTCTCTCTCTGCCCTTCCCCCGCTCATGCTTTGTCTGTCTGTGTCTCTCTCAAAAATAAATAAACATTAAAAAAAATTAAAAAAATTAAAAACAGAAATATAGATGCAAAGATACAGAAAAGCATTTGACAAAATCCAACACCATTTCATTAATTAAAAAACACTCCACAAACTAAGAATAGAAACTTTCTCAAGCTGATAAAGGGCATCTATGAAAAACCCACAGCTAACATCAAACTTAATGGTAAAAGACTGAATGCTTTCTCCCTAAGACTAGGAACAAGACAAGGATGTCCATTCTCACCACTTGTATTAAACATTGTACTGCAGTGAATTAGGCAAATAGACAAGAAAAGAAATAAAGGCATTCAGATAGGAAAGGAAGAAATAAAACTATATTTGCAGATGACACAATCTTATACATAGAATATCCTAAGGAATCTGCCAAAAAACTATTCAAACTAAAAAATGAGTTCAGCAAGGTTATAAGATAGAATATCACTATATGAAAGTCAATTGTATTTCTATACACTTGCAATGAGCAATCCGAAAATGAAATTAAGAAAATGATTCCATTGGGGCGCCTGGGTGGCTCAGTCAGTTAAGCGTCCAACTTTTGGTTTCTGCTCAGGTCATGATCTCACAGCTCAATTTGAGCCCTGTGTCATGCTTTGTGCTGACAGGGCAGAGCCCTCTCTCCCCGCCCCCTCTCTCTCTCACCCTCTCTCTGCCCCTTTCCTGCTCACATGCTTTCTCTCTCTCTCTCTAAAAATAAATTAACTTTAAAAAGAGAAAATTATTCCATTTATAATAGCATCAAAAGGAATAAAATACTTAGAAATAAAAATTAACAAAGGAAGTTCAAAGTATATACCCTGAAAGTTATAAAATACTGCTGAAAGATACTAAAGAAGACCTATTAAATGGAAAGACATCTCATGTTCATTGATCAAATGACAACATTGTTGGATAGGGCAAGTCTCATCCAATTGATCCACAAATGCAGTGCAACTCCTTTTGAGATTTTAGCTGACCTATTTGCAAAAATTGACAAGCTGATCCTAAAATTCATATGAAAATTCAAGAGACCCAGAATAGCCAAAATAATCCTAAAATAGAAGAATGAAGTTGGAAAATTCACACTTATCCATTACAAAATAGTACAAGCTACAGTAAGCAAGGTAGTGTGGTTATTGGCACTAGGACATATATATAGATCAACAGAATAGAATTGAGAATGAGAAATAAATCCTTTTTTAAGTTTATTTATTTATTTTAAGAGAGAGAGAGAAGGTGGGGGAGGGGCAGAGGGAGAGAGAGAGGGAAAGAGAGAATCCCAAGCAGGCTCCACCCTCCACCAGAAGCCCAACGCAGGACTCCATCTCACAACTGATCTCATGACGGCAAGATCAGGACCTGAGCCAATATCAACAGCAGGGTGTTTAACCAACTGAGCCACCCAGGAGCCTCCAGAAATAAATCCTTACATCTACAGTCAATTGATTTTCAAGAAGGTTGCCCAAGCAATTGGAGAGAGGAAAAATAATTTCCTCAACAGATGTACTGGAACAACTAGATATTCACATGAAGGAAGTAGGACCTCTATCTCACACCATTTACAAACATTAACTTAAAATGGATCAAAAACCTCTTAAATATAAGAGCTAAAATTACCATCCCCTTGGAAGAAACTGTAGGTGAAAATCTTCACTATCCTGGACTAAGCAATGATTTCTTAGATACGACACCAAAAAAACAGCAACAAAAGGAAAACTAGATAAATTGGGCTTCAAAATTTAAAACTTTCATGCTTCAAAGGACACTATCAGGAAAGCGGAAAGACAACTCACAAAATGGGAGAAAATGTTTACAATTTCTATATCTAAAAAAGAAATTGGACTTGAAATATATAAAGAATTTTGACAACTAGATAATAAAAATAAATAAAGAAACCAGTTACAAATAGGCTAAGGACCTGAATGGGTATTTCTCCAAAGAAGATATACGAATGGTCAGTAAACACATTAAAAAAATATTCTACTTCATGAGCCATCAAGGAGGAAACACAAATCAAACCCACAATGAGATACCACTTAAGACCTGCCAAGACAGTTATAATCAAAAAGGCAAATAATAATAAGTGTGGGTAAGGATGTGGAGAATTTGGAACCCTGGTACATTGCTGGTGGGAATCTAAGCCGGTGTCACCCCTTTGGAAAAAAGTCTAGCAACATAAAGCTGGAGAGGTGGGCCATGCTAAGGAATCAGGACTCAGCATAGTCTGCAAAGGTATGTCCGCATTCAGCCGAGCCTTTAAGAAGCCTTCAAGGAATACATTGTTAAGACAAAATGGCAGCTGTGGGATAAACAAAAAGAGGCTCATTTTACTTTAAATACTCCCTAGGAAGACTTAAGCGATGATCTCAAGCTGTAAAGAGCCAAGTCTGGCAGAACAGTTTAACAGCGGGGCTAAGTATTCGCTGTAGTGTCCACCCTGGGTGCCTCTCACATCGCTTATCACTTTCATCAGGCCTTTCTCTCTTAGTTACTGAGCATCCTATATTTTCAGGGCTTTTTGAAAATCATAAAACAGGATTGCACCACTGACTCTGCTAGTCTCATTACTGAATAATTTCAGACACAGGGTTTGGATGCCGGAAGAGTGGAAGGTAGCAAAACAATGGATCCAATGGGCAAAAGAATGATGATATGCCCTTCTTTTTCATCAAGGAATTCTTAAGCTTCTTGAAGCCGAATCCTGAATTTAATACTCTTGGCTAAAGCTGGGACTTGGTTAAAGATTAAATAATCAAATTTTTATTTCATCTGTATGAACCAGAAAACTACAATACCAGTGAAGACATGCACTGAGAAAGCAGAGATTTGGTATTAGATGACTGAAACTCTTTTTGAGAGTCTTACTTTGCGTGTGCGTGTGACCCATCAACAAAAATAAATAAGAGAACTAGTAAGGATACATGAGGATGTTTTAAACTATTTGGCTCCCCCAGGAGATGGCCGGAAAGCTGGTGCCTGATTCAGCATGGGAAATAACCAGTAAGAGCAAATGCCAAATAACCAGTAAGAGCAAATGCCAAATAACCAGTAAGAGCAAATGCCAACAGTGAAGGGATCTGAAAGCAACATCAGAGGTGGGGAGAAGTGAGACCTTCCCTTGCTGCTGAGACTTTTAAAAGGATGAGCTTAAGGGATTAGTGAAGGGCTGGGCCCTAATCTGCTTGTTTCAATGGTAGTTTATAAGATACAATTGGAAAAGAACAGTAAGTTGCATCAGTCACTTTCACTGCTAACCCAACAAGATTCTTTCCACCAAGGAACATCTTGCCGGGTCTTGTTTTGGGGTTCTATCGTTAGCATGGCATCAGAAACAACTTTACCTACGTAGCTTCTACAGAACTACAGCTTCCCCCCCCCGCCCCGCCTTAGTTTATGAAATGGCATGCAAGTCCTGTTAAGAAATTCTAACAATCTAGGCAATCTCCAATGTCTGCAACATTCATATGCTCTGCTCTTATAAAATAACACCCTCCGTGGGGCACATGGGTGGCTGAATTGGTTAAGTGTGTGACTCCTGATTTCAGCTTAGGTTATGATCTCATGGGTTGTGAGATCGAGTCCTGCATTGGGCTCCACACCGGGCATGGAGCCTGCTTAAGATTCTCTCTCTCTTCCATCTGCCTCTTTCTCTCTCAAAATAAATAAATAAATTAACTAATTCATTCATTAAAATCATAAAACAATGCCCCGCAAAGTTGTTTGGGAGGGCACACATCCCTGTATAGTATCTTTCTTTAAAAATTTTTTTAATGTTTATTCATCTTTGAAGGAGAGAGACATGGAAGTGAGTTGGGGAGGGGCAGAGAGAGAGGGAGACACAGAATCCGAAGCAGGCTCCAGGTTCTGAGATGAGACATAGGGCTTGAGCTCACGAACTGAGAGATCATGACCTGAGCCAAAGTCAGACACTTAACTGACTGAGACACCCAGGTGCCACCCACTCCCCCATAGTATCTTCAGTGGCACCTTATTCGTGTACCTGGAGATCCAATAAATATGGCTTGGTGCTGTTGATTATCCAGGCAGGAGTAAGTATCTTAATTGAATTTCAAACTCTAAAAAGTAAAGTCATCATGGCATTTGCAACCTCTGTAGGCCTTCTTCCTAAAGAACTCAAAGTGATTATTAAAAAAACAAAACAAAACAAAACAACTTGCTTAAAGTAATCATACCTCAAACCTCTCAGAAGACAGAAAATTAGTAGCTATTACTTGTTGAATGCTTATCACGTGGCAAGCAGTCTTCAAAGCATGCATTAGTTGTATCACTTTGGGCAAATCCTGTATTCTCTATGAGCTTCAGTTTATCTGTAAAATGGGGCAAACAGTCCTCCTCAAGAATCATAAATTCGGCTGCCCCCCAGGTAGCTAAGTAAGTAGCGGGAGCTGGATGTATGCACTTGAGCTGTTACCAGGTGAGCTGTACCTGGCATTCTTGAGAGCCTACTCACCAACCTTGTTTCCTTCCTGTAGGCAGATCCTGCCTTCCCACTTAGAACAGCAGGAAGTGTGGGACATGCTTCCCCGGCCCCCTTGCCCCCCGGGGAATTGGTAATATGATCCAGTCCTGGCCACTGTGAGCTCAGGGGGAAGTCAGCTAGGGTTCTGTTTTGTTGTTGTTGTTTTTTAAGACTTTCCTTCATAAGAAAAAGAAACCAATGCAAGGGCATGCTCTCCTCTTCTGGACACGTGTGTTTTTTCATGCGTCCTATGAGCCTTTGGAGCGTTGGAAGAAATGAGGAGGAACATCATTGCTGACATGCTTGAAGATATCAGAGAGGAAAGGCAGAAAACCTCAGCACTGGGGGAGGAGCAGTCCTTAACAGTGTTTTTGTGCCACTGTATTAACCTTGGAACTACCCCCACCTCGGGCTTAACTGAGGTTATAAATCCTCGCCTGAAGCAACTGTGTCACCACTGAAATCAACCCATTGTATGGTGGCGGGGCTAAGGGCACGCCTCCTCTGAAGAAGCCAGCAGCACGGAGCCCCTGCTGGTTGCTGCCAGATGAGGATTTTTAAAGAAGAGCCAGGAATCCAGATTTTTATAGAAAAGTCCAGATTTTTAAATATTGGCTCATTTGAAAGAAATATGTGCAAGCCAAACAAAACACGTTTGGAAGCCAAGTTCGGCCCATAGGCGGTCAGTTTTCAACCCCTGCTCCACCTCAGAGAGTTGTAGGAACTAAATTAAATGAGTTTAAAATAAGATCGGTAATAATAATGGCAAACACTCACATAGCACTTAATACGGCCCAGGCGTTATTCTGCTTGCTTTACCGACCCAGTCCTCGTATGTAACCACGTCCTGCAAGCACCTCATAGAGATATTTTAACAGATAAAGAAAGTAAGGAAAAGAGAACCCCCTCGCCCTGCCCCTTCAGGCCTAGGGGCGGGGGTGGCTTTCCCTGGGAGCTGGTTCCCTTAGCCCTGCCCACATTTCTGTACAAGGTCCCTTTGTTAAATTCTTCTTGGTTATACTCTTTTTAGTATGCCATCCACGGCCCTCCGGGACACTCACTGACTGATATGAATGATGAAGAAGGTGGATGGGTCCTTGCCCTCCTGATGCGCACATTCTGGTAACAACTACATCAACGAGATAGCCACTGGTACCGTGAAGAAAATAAAAGGTGATGCGACTGAAGAATGGCCGAGAGAGGCTACTTGAGGGGGAGACATCTGAGCTGAGACAGAAGGTCCGAAGGGGAGCCAGCAACCCCAGGATCTGGGAGACCCCTCTTCAGGCACACGTGCCTGTCTATGTCAAAGTTTTGGGGCTAGAACAAGCATGGCGTGCTGGAAGGATGACAAGAGGCCAGGGGGGCTGGAAATTGGTGAGGTGGGGAAGAGTGGTGGGACGATGGTCAGGGAGATAGAAGGCACCAGTCACTGCTGGGCGTGCTGGGATCTGGGCTTTAAGACTATTGGCAATTCTTACATTTCCTATCGGAGCCACAGGGATGAGAGGAGGGTGGCTGTCTCCTCTCCCCACGATGGCATGTATTTATTCATTGGTATCCTTATACTCCAAAAAGGGGGAATCATCTGGCAGAAATGCTACTTTGCCTGCCGTGTTCAAGCCTCCAATTCGACCTGATGTTGTGAACTTTGTTCACACCCACTCGGCAAGAACGACAGACAGCCCCGTGTTGTCAGTGAGTTAGCAGGTCATTGAAGCAGTGCTGAGTCTTGGGGTGCTGGCAGAGCCGTGGCTCCAATTCCCAGAGTTCAAGGCAATGGGACTCACCATTCTGGCCAGGTGCCTCTGGAAACGTGTGTTGTGGGGGCCGCGTGTTCGCACCAACCGAAACCTGGCATCGTTAGCACTGCAAAATGAGCACGACACAGAGGCGGTGCGTCATCTGCTCTGCCTGGCTGCCTCCGCCTTACCAGTGCTGGTCATGTCTGAAGGTCATCGTATTGGGCCCCTGGGTGGCTCAGTAGGTTCAGTGTCTGACTCTTGATCTCAGCTCAGGTCATGATCTCACGGTGGTTCGTGAGTTCGAGCCCCCACCTTGGGCTCCGCACTGACAGCACTGGGGCCTGGTTGGGATTCTGTCTCTCCCTCTCCCTCCCTCAAAATAAACAAACTTTAAAAAAACTAAGTAAATAAAAATAAAGGTCATCGTATTGAGGAAGTTCCTGAACTTCCTTTGATGGTTGAAGATAAAGTTGAAGGTTACAAGAAGTCCAAGGTGGCTGTTTTGCTTCCTAAGAGACTTAAGGCCTGGAATGATATCAAAGAGTTCTATGCCTCTCAGCAAATGAGAGCTGGCAAGGGGCAAAATGAGAAACCGTTGCCATATCCAGTGCAGGGGACCCTGCGTTATCTCTAATGAGGACAACGTTGTCCCCAGAAACATCCTTTTACTTTACTTAATGTAAGCCAAGCGAACATTTCGCAGCTTGCTTGTGGTGGGTATGTGGACGTTTCTGCATTTGGACTGAAAGTGCTCCCCGCAAGTTAGACGATCTGTATGGCACTTGGCAGAAGGGTGCCTCCCTTAAGAGTAACTATAAGCTTCCCGTGCACAAGATGCTTAACACAGACCTTAGCGGAATCTTGAAAAGCCCAGAGATCCAAAGAGCCCTCTGAGCACCACCGAAGAAGACTCGTCGCAGAGCCCTGAAGAATCACGTTTGAAGCTAACCCTGTATGTCAAGACTATGCCCCAGAACAGCGTTCATCGCCAGGCCAAGAATCACAAACTCTGGATGGACAGAGCAGCCGCAGCCTTAGAAGCCAAATCAGAGAAGAGGGTTCCAGGCAAGAGGTCTGTGTAGAGAAGAAAGGAAAGAAGGCTGCTGGTGTGAAAAAGCAGAAGAAACTTTGGCGGGGGGGGGGGGGGGGGGGGGGGTGGGGGTGGACCGCAGCTTCCAAGCAACTGACAAGAAGCCTGAACAAGAGAAACCCACCTCGGAGGAAAAGAAGGCTGCTGCATAAAAAGTTAAATTTGTTTATTCCATAAGAGTCAAATCATTTCGGACAGCTAATTTTGAATAAAGACCTGATCAAAGGCAGGAAGAAAAAAAAAAAAGACTTTTAGGAATTCTTTGAAGGTCTTCCAGTAGGGGAGTTATTTGAGCTGTTTTTTAAGTCTACAGTCTTCTCCTGTGTGGACAGTGGATTATACATCAGCGAGAGGTTATTGTCACAGTCCAGCCTAGAGTTGTTGGTGCTTTGAACAAGAGTGGTGGCAATCGGGGCACCTGGGCGGCTCAGTCGGTTAAGCGTCTGACTCTGGATTTGGGCTCAGATCATGATCTCGCGGTTCTTGAGTTTGAGCCCCGCAGTGGGCTGTGAGCTGACATTGCAGAGTCTGCTTGGGATTCTCTCTCTCTCTCTCTCTCTCTCTCTCTGCCCCTCTCTGCTCTTGCTCTCTCTCAAAATAAATAAATAAACTTAAAAAAGAGTGACGGCAATCAAAGTGGAGAGAGGTGAACGGGTCTGAGGTCCGTTTACGCTGATTCTGAGGTATCTTAATATTCCAGTTTTTTCCATCCAGCGTCCTGGACCCCTGGAAGACAGTGAGCATGCTACGAGATTTTTTTTTTATATTTTCATTTTTATTATATACTTTCAAATTAATATGAACATATTCTGGATCATTTGTGTGCCCACCTTACAAGAGAAGAGTATCATCACATAATTTCAGTGGCCTCATTTGACTGCCTACAATGACCAGCATTCAACACACTGTAATGTTTTTATTGAAATACAACACACAGAGAAAAGTACATCACCCATAAGTACATAGCTCAAGAGATTTTCACAAACGGAACTTTTGCGGGTAAACAGCACACAGTCGAAGAACACAACGCTCCAGAAAACTCTCTTGCACCCTCTCCAAGACCCTCCCGGCCCACCTCCCAAAGGTAACCATTGTCCTGCTTTCTAATGCCATAACTTACTTTTGCTTATTTTTTTAAATTTTGTTTTAACGTTTATTTATTTTTGAGACAGAGAGAGACAGAGCATGAACAGGGGAGGGGCAGAGAGAGAGGGAGACACAGAATCTGAAACGGGCTTCAGGCTCTGAGCTGTAGGCACAGAGCCCGACACGGGGCTGGAACTCACGGACCGTGAAATCATGACCTGAGCCGAAGTCGGACATTTAACCGACTGAGCCACCCAGGCGCCCCCTATTTTTGAACTTTATATGAATACAGAGAAGAGAGTTACATTAGCAGGATGAATCCGACCTCTAAAAACTCCGTCCTGGTGTGTGTGGGCAGTATGGGTGGGGTTCCCACCAGGGACAGACCCTCCATTTTAGTTCATGCATCCTGGGCATTGTGATGAAGATTTGACCTCAGAGACTAGAAACCAAATTATCACCAAGGCGGGAAGCCATCTCATTAGCATATCTTGCCTGCAACAACAGGCATGGCCCAGCACAGTCATATCAGTGGTGCTGGGCATAGAGAAGGTTCACTTGTCGTGGCTGTGGCTGATCTGTGGCACAGAGTTTCCCACACTTAGGGGAGTCATGAGATGTTAAGGGTAAAATAGTGATGTCTTGACTTTTGTCTTTGCCTTTCCAATCTGCACCCCAGCAACTTCCCAAGGTCCAGACCAAAAGGTCTTTTCATTAATCTAGAAGAAAAGCCTGGCTGAATCTGCTTCTAGTCACATATATGCCCCCACCTCTAACCACCCCCCATAGCCCCCCACCTCCACCCTGTGTCAAAACAGGAAAACAAGCAAAATTTAGTTTTTAGCTACTCTCTTTTTCGCTCCAGTTCTAACACCTCCTGTTACCCCAGTGACCTCCCACTAGTCCCCAGAGTCCCTCACTGGAGGGACATCCCCTACTCATCAAAATGTAGCCCTGTTGTCTCCCATTCCCTCCCAATTCTACTTTCTCTTATGTGATGATGGGTGGCATAGGGTTAATTGGAGGAATGCCCAGTGTGGTTCAGTGGAAAGAGCACTGCATTTGGGGGTAAAGAGGCCTGGTTCTAGTTCTAACATTATATTAGATTAACTGGTTGAAAGGGACAGAATTGAACTTAAGCAAAAAAGCCACACACACACAATAATTAATGAGTTCCTACAGGAATCAGGGATCAGACACATCTGTATCAGGGTCTCCAATGATGTCATTAGGACAGACTCACTCTCTTCATCTCTTGGCACTGTTTTCCTTGGCTCTCCACTCCTGGTGACAAGATGGCTGCCAATGGTTGGTCCTATCTTCTCAGCAACCCCAATGGGGCATATGAACTTTTCTTTTCCAATGTTCTGGAATCAAGTCTCATCACCTTTGACTGGCCTCCTGGGAACACATGTTTTGATGCTCTCATTGGCCAGACCCAGTTCATATGCTCATCCTGGATTTGGGAGTAAACCCAGCACCACTCAAAATGCTATGACTGAGAGTGGGAAGGGCTGGTTCCCCCAAAGGGACTGAGTTAGGCAGAAGCAACAGATGTCTTCAGCTATTAATTGATCGTGAAAGCTTAACAAATCTTTCTACCCTTGGGCCTGGTTTCTCACCTGAAAAATGACAAGGATGATCCTTATAACCTCTAAGGTCCCTTCTACTTCAACATTCTATTATTCTACCTAATTTCTCAATAAGAATTCAATATCGTGTTTTCATCTCTCAGAGAATAACTCCCTTAATCCAATGAAAAGGGGGAACAATAAAGACATAACTGTGTATATAATAAGCCTGTTAAGAAGGGCAAATCCCACCATATATGCATGTCTTCCCCATCCACTCTGCAGGATCCCTGCCCAGTGACCCTTAAAGAAGGAAGCAAGAGGCTGGTGCCACTGGAGAGGGAGGGGGACCGCATTGGAACTAGCCACTCATTAAATGATTAAATCGACCAATAATTATTATGCGCTAGACCCCAAGCACTGTACAAGGCTCTGGGAATGCACAGTGAACAAGATACAGCCCCTGTCTCTAAGACAACAGTCTTGAGCTAGGCATAGACATGTAAGCCACTGATTAATCATCTAGAACATCAAGGGCTATGGCAGGATGATAAGGCAGCTCAGATGGGCACCTAATGAGTGGAAGACAGGGTTTAGGGCATTAAAAGATGAGGGGATAGTCAGAGACGTCATCCCTAAGATGAGGATCCCGAACAGGGTCTGGAAAGAGAGAAGAAGTTGGCGTGATGGGAAAAGCAGAGAAAGAGCATCCTCAAATGTACCTAGTTAGGCATGCTCGGGGCACTGCAGTTTGTTCTGTGACTGCCATGTGGAGTTTAATCCGGACAATGGCAAGAGGGGAGGCTGGGCCTGACTGGGAGGGAAATGAAGGACCAAACCAAGGAGACTGAGTGTTATCACCGAGGCCCCTGGGAGCCACTGAAGGATGTCAGCAGGATACAACAACATCATATTTGCACATGATGTACATATTTGCATGTAACACATATCATATTTACAAAGGATCTACCAGTATGATGTGGATCAGAGAGACGGAAGGCCAGATTCCAGTTTTTAAGAAGTCTATGATCACGCCATTCCGATGGTAAAGGGACTTCCTGTGCGGTATCTGTCCACTTGCCTTCGTAATTTCCATGTTGTGTATGTCTGTTTATTCACATTTCACCTTTCCACATAGAACATAAAGCTCTTCAGAAAAATTCCTGCACCTGAAACAAAGACTTAAAAAGCCCATTCCCATTCCCGTTCCAAAAATGGTCATAGGTGATCTACAAATCTCTGCTGAAAATTTGACCACACTCCACTCCCCAGATCTCACATCTGATTGCAGAATACCTCGAGATCTCTGCAAGCCTCAGATATTATAAGGATTTCATAATCCATCAGCATTTACGGGGCAGACCTGGGACCCTCTGCTGGCTGCTCAAAGAACCTCATTGGTCTGCCTTCTGTCGAAGGGAGAAGGTCCAATTTTCTACAGAAAGTTGCTCTACACAAAGGAAATCATGGGTCCCTGCCTGCCTAGGCTTGAGGGTAGGAGGTTATTCCTGGTGGCATAAATCCTCAGAGCATATGTATCTGGAGGAAAAGCAGAGACGCGCCTAAACAGCAGGGCCTCCCCGGACAGGAGAGAAATAAGGAAAAGTACTAACTGATCTGTGAAAATACCATGTACCTGACCAACCCAAAACCCTGGTCTAGAGAACAGGCGGCTTCCCAATTCTGTCATGAAATGACGAATAACTGAAAAAAGCGCCGGTTTACACAGAAGGATGATGCTCTCAGTGCACCGTAAGGCCAGTCCATTCGGAATCACGTGGGCCAACCACGGGGCGAGCAGACTTCCTTAAAAACTTTTATATTTGGCTGTGAAGTGCATGTTCTTGGTACTAGCTTCAACTCGCAAGCTCTGTTCCCTCCAGCTTAAATGACAGTGACAATGACAGTTGCTCCTTAGAGTCGTCCCACCTTCACATCTCGTTCGTATCCGTTGTCTCGCCTGGGCTCCTCAAGGCCCAGTTCTGTGAGCTCCCTAGCAAACGTCCACCTTGCAGACAAGGGACGCAGGCCACAGCCACCGCACAGCGACCACCGCAGCAGGGCTGGGTGGTTTTCTAGGAGGGGTGGAAAAAGCCGAAAAGAAAACGAAACCAAAGACCAGGGGGCGGAAAATAAAGCCTCGCTGCCCAGGCTTTCCAGGCTCTGCACAGGCTCCTGATAGAAAAGCTGGAGTTACTAACTTGGCCTCTAAACTGATTTAGCTCTTTCCCATCACCATCTCTCAGCTGCTTTCCCAAGGTTTTCTCCTCCCTCCTCAGTGACAACTAAGAGCGTCACTAGAAAGGGAGGGGTGGGAGGAAAAGGGACTGGAAAGAGAAAGGAAGAGGAAGAAGGAGCAAAAGAGATCCCTGGATAGCAACTCAAGAAAAGTTAGGTTCCCTTTGAAGAAAGGAGACGCAGCGGAGCATAAAACAGAAATTATCAATGATGTTATTGGCATTCATTCCACAAACATATGCTGAGATCCTACGGGGTCATGGATCCACGATCATGAGCTCATGAGTTCAAGTACCGCATTTGTCTCTGTGCCGACCGTGCAGAGCCTGCTTGAGATTCTCTCTCTCTGTGTCTCTCTCTCTCTCTCTCTCTCCCTCCCTCTGCCTCTACCCTTCCCCTGCTCGTGCTTTCTCTCTCAAAATAAATAAACTTTTAAAAAAAGTATATGTGTGTGTGTGTGTGTGTGTGTGTGTGTGTGTACATATTTATCTGCTGTGTCCAGTGCAGAACTCTGGTAACGATTGGCCAGAAACCCCCTTCTCTAGGGCACTAGCATACTCTGGTAGAGAGAATTCATTCCAAAGTAAGGGAGCTGAGCACAGACGTCCGTGGCTTACGGGGGTAGGATTGAGAAAACCTGTTTCCGTGTCAGATCTGAGTTTGAGTGACTTCCAAGTTATATGACGTCAAACAAATCACTAAACCGTTGCTAAGCCTTAGGTTTCTTGCCTATTAAATGGGGAAGAAACACCAACCTCAGAGAACTGTGAAGACATCTGGGAAGCTATAAAAGTTGAGCAACTCTCAACTTTTAGAAACAGAACACCAAGTATAGGCATTAATAGGATAAAGGGCTCTAAGCCACAGCTTCTCTAAGTGTGGTCCTTACACTCACAGCAGAAAACCTGGGAGCTTGGTTAGCAGTGCAAATCTTCAGGCCCCATCCCACCCAGGCCTGCTGCATCAGAATCTCTGGAGTCCAGGAATCCAAGTTTAAACGATTCTCCAGGCAGAGTGCCTAACCATACAGGTTTGCCCAGGACTGAGGAGCATCTCAGGATGAGGGGCTAAAATCAGAAAGTCCGGTGCAATCTGAGATGATTCTCTCCATGTGATTCTTAGTTCTGCTTGATTCTGAGAACCAGTGCTCTAACGTACGTATGTGTATTTTCAAATTACTATAATATAATGGGCAACACGTTTGAAGATTCTACCGGAGCATTCCACAAATCCCTCGGAGACAGTTAGGAATTACTGGTTTAAGGTAAACCAGTATTTAGTCAATCTCCTTGTTAGGTCTGACATTTGGATAGATTCTGTTTTACCTGTTTGACCTTATCGCATCTTCTAGGAGGTAGGTATTTTTATCCTTACCTAGGAAACGTAGATTTAAAGAAGTTTGTAATCTGCTACAGGGTCACCAATGAAGCCAAAGGGCTTGTGGTTCAGAGTTGACAGTTTGCAGAGCCTCTCCTGGTTCCATTCGATGGATGTTTCTCCAGGATTGGGATGCGTCTCACCAGGAACGAGAGATAATTTAATGAGGTACAGGAGATTTTAGCAGGTAGAGGAGACAGAATTAAACAAGACATCACACTGTAAGAAATAATACTAAAAATTGGTAATGCTGGGGTGCCTGGGTGGCTCAGTCGGTTAAGCGGCTGACTTCAGCTCAGGTCATGATTTCGCGGTCCATGAGTTCGAGCCCCGCGTCGGGCTCTGTGCTGACAGCTCAGAGCCTGGAGCCTGTTTCGGATTCTGTGTCTTCCTCTTTCTGACCCTCCCCCATTCATGCTCTGTCTCTCTCTGTCTCAAAAATAAATAAACGTTAAAAATAATAAAAAATAAAAAATAAAAAATAAATTGGTAATGCTTATTTTATAGCCCTTCTTATCTGCCAGGCACTGTTACAGGAGTCTCATGTGTATGAAGTAGGTAATATTATTATCCTCAGATCTCCAGATGAGGAAAAGGAGGCACAAAGGTCACATGGCTAGTAAGTGATGTGGCCCTGGAATTAGAACACAGGCATCGGGACACAGCGTCCACATCTGAGCTATTTGCCTCCGCCTTGACACTCCTCTTTCAATCTGTCTGATTCCATGAAAAGTAGTTCCGGTTTAGAGCTGGCTTGTCTTTTTCACCATTCTGGGATTTGTTAGTCTCCCTTTGTAACTGGGAGAGCAAACCTCAGGTTCAGAACTCTCTGTTTTATTGACATTGTATGTGTTCTTATGGATATCTTCTATCTATGGTGAATGATACTGGATTTTCACTAAGACAGAAATACAAAGTTCCTTTTCCTTTAGGAAAAGTAAGTTATTGAAAGAAAAAAACCTAAGTCAGTAATAATCACACTGAGAGAATTAAGAAGGTGGAACGTGGTAGTGTGTTCCCAGGATGAGGGAAGAGGGGGTAAGGGGGGTGACTGGGGTAGCTGAATTTGGGGAGGTCCTGCATTTCCGCACATGCTCCCACTGTCTCAATCCTTAAGCTGCTTTGGTTCCCTAAATTCCCTTGTTATGTTAAGGAAAGCTGAACCAAGGAAAGGGAGGTACCCAGCATTCTTTTTTTTTTTTTTTTTTTTTAGTCCAAGGTAGTTAACATATGGTGTAATAACGGTTTCAGGAGGAGAATTTGGTGATTCATCACTTGCATATAACACCCAGTGCTCATCCCATCAAGTGCCCTCCTTAACGCCCATCCCCCATCTAGCCCATCCCCGCTGCCTTCCCTGGAGCAACCCTCACTCAGTTTGTTCTGTGCATTTAAGTACTCAGCATTCTTAAGAAAATACTTTCCCTTTTCATGGGATGCTCTCCACATTTCCTTCTGTTGGACTTTCAAGCCTCCTTCAGATTTTTCTCACCAGCAGCCCTGATCCAAGACCAGGATCTCTGCATTTGAAAAGGAAGATAGAGGAGAAGCAGGGACTTCTGATCCTTCATACTCCGTTGTCTCTCTTTTCTGGGTACTTGGAAGAACCACGCATCTCCCTCTCCTTAAACTTAGGTGGGTCCACGAGACCTGGTTCCGCACTGACTCATGAATGCAAGTGCTGTGTGGCATTTACGAGGGAGAGTGCATTTCCCATGCGTCTTTCCTCTGTCCCAGTGACCTGGGAACTCCATGCTGGGGTCACCCGAGGCAAGTAGATTCTGTCCCTGGGCTCCCACTCAGACAGAAGCTACCCTAGAGATCCATCAGGCCTGCAGTGGGTCCAGAGCCGGAGGGCAAAAGAAAGAGCTTTTTTGTGCTCCCCTGAGATTTCCGGGGTTGGTTTGCCTTAACCTAGCCTATCCTGACCAATACAAGTACATCTGGTCATATTGTTCATTACCTTAGAAAGCACTTTCCACTACTGAGAGTATAAAGGAACTATCTAAAATGTTCAAGAGGATTTTACAAACAGGGATTACTCGAAACTGTAGGACCTAGGACTTCAGCAAGTGGCTCCATGTGCAATGGGACCCCTGGCAGGATTGGGTGCGGCTGATGAGGGATGTGGAGGACACAAACAGAAGGAGAGAATCCTTCCAATTCTATTTCTGAGAAACCATCCCTCGCCCAGAGCCAGCCCACCTCCAGGTCCCTGGTTGATAGAAGCGCTCAGCATGACTCTGGTAGATCAATGTGGGAATTCTTATCCTCCTCTGAAACCAGGGTCAGGAATCATTCGCTGCTCTGGGGGGGTTTCTTTTTGTTTCTGTTGCCAGAATTAATCCTGCTGCCTTTCACATAGGAAGAAGAAGAAGAAGACGTTTCTCCCATTTGTGAGAGTACATTTCCTTGTTATTGTTTTTTAAATCACGTGGAAATCTCTTACCCAAAGTTCTATCCAGTTAAGGCTTCTGCAGAACTAAGAGGTAGCATAATTATGAGAAAACACTTGCAGATGTCTTTATTTTATTAAAAATAAGGCTTTATATTCACTCAGTGATTTGGTGCGTTCTCAAACACGTATGCATCATAGGACACTTAATTCTGACGACAGCCATCATGCACCAAGCACACTCTGTATTAAGCACTTGACTTGCCCTCCAGAGACTCCTCTCAACAGCTCTACAAGGTGGATATTGGTACTGTTCTCATTTTAGGCACGAAAGAGGGTCCAGCACCTTGCCTAAGTCCCATAGCTAACCAGTGGCCGCAGAGGGATTCGAACCCAGGCCTATCTGATTCCAAAGCCTGTGCTATTCGTGAAATCACAGGCACTGCTACAGCGCTCTTTCAAAGGAGGAAAAGACACAGGGAGTTTTGGTGTTTTGCCGAGCATCCCATGTGAGATCAGGGAGAGCCTTGCAGCATCAGTGGTTCACAAAGCACTGTTCTGTTGGGAAAATGTTTATTTAGAAAACCACTGGGATGGAGAGAGAGAGAGGTGATGGCTTCATTTGTTTTCAGAGCCTTAGGTGGTTTGAATGGCTGTTCCCCCTCCAATCCCAGTGCCCACTGGAACCAGACTGCAGCCCCACTGCAATGCCTGGCATGTCCCCGGACACACTAGGGGGAGGTGACCAGCTCCAGGGCAGGAGACCCCGGTGGTAGTATCTGAGAATGGAATCATCATCATAGCCAATATGCCCATATTAATGCACTTAATTCCCCATAATGACCCTGCAAAGGGGACTCTCTAAGGCTCCGAGAGGTAGGTTAAGGAACTTATTCAATGTCACACAGTAGGAGGGGCTGAGCTTTAAAGCCAGGCAGGCCAGCTTCAGGGCCAGCACTCTTAATCACCACATGGTATACAAAAAGTAGAGTAGATTGGGAGCCTTGAGGGTTGGTTCTGGGCCTTGCTGTACCACTCACTCTATGTCCTTGAGCAGACATAACCTTTTTAGGTCTTATCTCTTCATCTGTGACTAAGGGGGTTCATAAGAGTCTATTATGATGATTGTACCAGGGTCAAAAGAATAACAAAGAAGAAAGTGTGCTTCCTTCTGTGAGATATAATGGCTCCCATGTGGAGCCTGAGTATCTAGAGATGCTGAGAGACTACTTCTTCTCATCCTCATCACCATCATCACCACCATCATCATCATCATTTCACTACTCATGCTTTCTATGCATTATCTCTAACCCTCATAAGCAACCCTAAGAGGTTGTGTGGTGGACAGTATTCAGTTGGCCTGGTATCTCTGCATTTGCTGGGAAAAGTAACTCCCTTCCTTGAGGAATACCCCTCCACCGACTCCCACATGTGCTTCTACAGAAGGTTGTCAATCACAGGAAACCACCCACCCTTGCCAAAGCTGACTGCTCCAATGGTCAGCATGTGATCCAACTTAGGCCAATCAGGTCCTTCCCAGGATTTTTCAAGTGAGATCGCAGGGAAGAAAACCAATCTCCCTCTGGTAGAGAAGCTGTGAAATAGGAGGTCATGTTTCCCACCACTAGAAGAACCACCACTCCCTAGGAACTGCAATTTTTGCACGTAGGGACAAGCAGAGAACAGAGACAGAAAAGAGTGTCCTAACAATGTTGCAGATCCTGGTTCCATCTGTCACCAAAATCTAGCTATACCCCACCCTTTGGGGGCTTATAAGAGATAAACCAGATAAGCACCACTGGTCAGTTCCCATTTAGGCCATTTAAGTTATTTACACCTATTTAAGTTCATTTGAGTTAGGTGTCTGTCATGTGTATCCAAGAGTTCTGAGTGACAGAGTATTACCATTATTGTCTTTCCACATTCTCAATTTCAAACTGAAACTACCAGGCTAGTGAATGTCATTCTGGGACTAGAGCCCAATCTGTCAGACGCCAATGCCAGGGCTCTTTCCTTCACTATCCTTCCTCTTCCAACCTGAGAAGACAGTCCTAGAAGACAGGGACTCCTTGCCTGGTCTGGTGCCTACTGCAAAAGCATGACTTGAGTTGGCTAAACATTTTGAACCACTGGCCTCCTCAAGGAGGTAGCTTCTAGATTCCTCTCATACTAGTCAGAAGCTTCAAAGAGAAGACACTCAGAGAAGACAGTGAACTGGGGCATGGAGGCTTTGCTGGCTGCACAATGGTGTAGTGGATGGGGCTGGGCTCTGGTGTGAAGAGGTCTTTGCTATAAGGGTTCATGGTCAGATTTAACCAGTGGGCAGGGCAGACCTAAAGAAACCAGGGGAACTTTGGGTTTCAGGAACATACTCATGATCAAGGACCTACACGAGAATAAGGATGAGGCCTGCTAGACTTTTTGGGGTGAAACCCAGCCCATTATACCAAAGGCATCCCGTTCTCTTTTAGAGTTACCGGGCCTCCTGGTTCCCGACCCAATGCTCTTTCCACAGGGTCAAACTGCCTTTGCAATACCGCCCTTCCAGACATTGCGAAACATCACTTGAAATGTAAGAGTAGTTGTCAGGTAGGAGAAATACGGCTTATTCAAGACCTAACTCAAAACAGGAAAAAGGGATTTATTTCATTGACATTTAAAGGCATTCTTGATTTTTTTTTAAAAAATCCTGTAGCATCTGGGGCGCCTGGGTGGCTCAGTCGGTTAAGCATCCCACTCTCTATTTCAGCTCCTGTCATGATCTCATGGTTTGTGAATTTGAGCCCCACATTGAACTCTGTACTGACACAGTGGAGCCTGCTTGGCGTCTTCTCTCTCTCCCTCTCTCTCTGTCCCTCCCCCCACTTATGTTCTTTCTTTCTCCCTCTCTCACTCACTCTCTCTCTCAAAATAAATAAACTTTGAAAAATAAAAAATTTTTCAAAGTTAAAAAAAAAAATCCTATAGCATGATTACCGATAACATTTATTAAGCACCTGAAGCTTTACTTACAATTTTTATCTATTAAGAAGTCCGTATGAGGGGTGCCTGGGTGGCTCAATCAATTAAGCATCTGACTCTTGATTTGGGTTCAGGTCATGATCTCACAGTTCGTGAGTTCAAGCCCTGCCTCGGGCTCTGCACTGACAGTACAGAGCCTTCTTGGGATTCTCTCTCTGCCTTTCTCTCTGCCCCTTCCCAGCTCTCTCTCTCTCTCTCAAAAATAAATAAATAAACATTTTTTAAAAACCCTGTATGAATCCCTACAATATGTACACACTATGCTAGGTCCTGAGGGCTGAGTAATTAGCCAAATAGATATGCTCCCTGCCCTCAAGGAGCCTGCAATGTAGCAGGAGAGATAGATGTGAAATAAACACACACACACACACACACACACACACACACACACACACACTTATAAATGGGAATCAGGATTAAAACAGGAGAGAAAAAAAGAGGAACCTAATTTATCAAGGGAAAAATTGAGGAGATAGGGATCAGGGGATTTCCAGCATAGGTTAGATGATATTAACGCATATTTAGACAGACAAACTAAGCAGAGACTTCCATCCAGTGTAAATGTAAAAGGCTAAGTGGCATGGTGATTAAAGGGACAGCAGTTGTGTGTTTAGCCAAATGGTCTCAGAGAAAGAACCAGTTAGGTCTCTCAAGAGTTTAGAGCTCCTGTAGCAACAGCTCACTTAGCATGAAAAGCTGGGTTCCCAGAAGTCCCGAACACTGCACTGTGGAGCCATATTGGAACCTGAGACAAAGGGAAAATGTATACTCCTATATACACTCATCAAAATATCCCCAAAATATTTTGAGCCTAGTGAGAAAAATTAGTAAAAGCTCTATAATAAAAAATTATGACCATGTATAAAGCCCCGCATTCATTGCCCAATCTGTTCTCACACATTGTCAACCCTCATAAACCCTCCTGGTGGCATCTGAGGACTTTGGGGCCAGGAATGTGGGGCTAACTGGAAATGACTGTTCCCATCCCACAACAACGCACCATGGTAACCCGAACAACAGCCTATCTTCATTTAAAATTTTGATATGTGTTCAACATGATTTTTTTCATTTGTTTTTACATTTAAAACTTTCATTAAAATATTATTTGTCTTGATTACTAAGTTTTTTGACACTTGCCAGAAGTGAGTTTTGCTGCCAGAAGTGAATGCCACGCTTGTCTCACCCTAATCCTGATGCTGGTCCTGAACCACACAAAGATTTCACCTTTTAACATTTCCAAAGGCAGAGATCTACAACAGGTGACTGCATGCCTTATCTAGGGTATTCCCTTCTGTTCCAGCATGAACTTGAATAATGTCAGATGTGAACTTTCAGGAACAAGGCTTCCCATTTGAAATTTTGGTTTTGGCACAGGCCAACTCTTGGAAATTGTGATCAGGGTGAAAGAACGGGGTCACCTGCCAAATGTTGTTGCACGGAAGAAGCTGCTGGTTGGATGATGTTGTAAAAAAGCAACATATGGTTTCAATGCTACTTGTTGCTCCTTAAAATAAAATCATTTCTGGAAAATTTGCTACTTTTTATTTAATATTTAGGAGATAGTCCATAGTCTTAACATTGGCACAGAAAAAAGATGTTAGAACATATATTCTATTAAAGCATTTCCTTCTTATTAAAAAGATAATAGAGGTGCATTTTCTAGCCTAACCAGAAGCCAGGTATGACCTGAACCAAATTAAAGAATAACATTTCCCTGGTATATGTTCCCGGTTCTGATTGGGCAACACCCAAATGTACTACCCATTGCTCAACAAATGTCACAAAATTCCTTGGACAAAATTAAATGGGTGCTTGCTTTCAACTCTGAAGTACAGGGCACACACTTCTTCCTGGATGATTGTTTTGAATGATGTGATGAAATCAAGCAAACACTGACAAGGTGTGGCAGTCCCAAGGAAGCTGAAATTCCCTGCTCGGTTCCTAGTATTAGAACTTCTCGGCAAACTAGATGCAAACATATGAAGAAACAAAAATACAGCCGCACCCAGCCCTACCACATACTAGCAGTGTGACCTTCAGCAAGAAATCTAATCTCTCTTCTTCTCAAGTGTTCAGTGAGTCAATTTGGGCTTGACTCCTAGTGTTGTTGTAAGGTTAAATAGAAACTCTTCACTGGGGCACAGATTTCTTATGGCTTCCCCAATGTGCATCTCCTCTTATTCTATAGGAATAGAAGCCCCAATATTTACAGCTGCCTTACATGGCTATGCAGAATAAAGACTACATTTCCCAGCTTCCTTTGTAGCCAGATGTGCTCACGTGGTTGGATTCTGACCAGGGAAAATGAGCAAGAACTAGTGAGAGAGAGCCAAGAACCATCATAGACTATGAGTATAAAGACAATATTGTAGGACTAGCAAAGCAACAAGACAGAAGGAGCTTGGGTACTTGACCTTCATGGAGCCATCCTATCAGCCATGGATTGCGTATGTCCAGACCGTTATGGGAGTCACAAATAAAATGATATCTTCTTTAAGCTACTGTTACTTCAGGTCTCTGATACGGTGAACAAAATTGTATCCTCACTAATATCCCATGTACAGTATTTGGCAAGTGACAAACACATCGTAAGGCTTGCAGTAAATGCCAGCTATGGTGATGACAGCAGTGGAGATGAATTCTACCTCTATCACCCTTCAGAAAAGCATCGGACAATTAAAATAAAATCCTGAGGGACCCAATGTGAAGCCCATTGCCCTTTCTTCCCTTTACTCAGTTCTCTGACTCAAGTGACAGTCATACAGTAGACACGTTTACAAAGGACATCTACCCATGATCATTTCATGTAATTTCCCTTTATTAATTACAAATGTGCCTGAGGGGAAGGAAAAACATTTCTAAGGAAAAACAGCTTCTACTTAAAAAGTCAAATTGTCAAATGCCATATCCTGAAAACCTCCAAGAATCAACATTTGTTAACATTTTCCATATTTGCTGTAGACGATTTTTAAAAATAAAGCATCACAGATATGGTTGAAGCCTCTGACTTCACCCATGCACTTTCCAATAGGTAATGACCTTTCAGAAGTAGTTGAGTACCCTCCTCACTGTATAGTTGTGTCTTAATAAGTATATGTATCATAAGAAAGACATAGGGTAGCTTTAGATAATTTCTAATCTTATATATTATTTATACACTACATTAACACTTGGCAATTTTCTCATTTGGTAGACTATTAGACAACAATCATCCTTGTTAAATGTGGGGGAGACATTAGTATCATTATTATCTATCTTTTTTGCATGTCTAAAATATATTATAAACATAATTTTAAATAAAAAGTAAGAGAATTTAAAATAAGTACTCAGAAGTTATAGTAACATGCACATCACCAAGACCATTCGGGTTGGGCCAGGTGTTATGTGTGTGGGGTGAGGGAGACAGTTGGTCATTTTCTAAACATTTTACCCTACATGTGTGAGCAATCAACTTTTTAAAAAAATGCAAATACAGTAAAACCTTGGTTTGCGAGCTTAATTCTTTTGGAAATATGTTTGTAACCCAAAGCACTGGTATATCAAAGCAAATTTCAAGAACCAGTGACTCAATTGTAATCATCTGACGTCTGGCATCACATACTACTCTTATTGCAAGACATCACTTGTTTATCAAGTTAAAATGTATTAGAAATGTTTGCTCGTGGGGCGCCTGGGTGGCTCAGTCGTTTGAGTGTCCGACTTCGGCTCAGGTCATGATCTCACGGTTTGTGAGTCTGAGCCCCGCGTCAGGCTCTGTGCTCACAGCTCAGAACCTGGAGCCTGCTTCGGATTCTGTGTCTCCCTCTCTCTCTGCCCCTCCCCCACTCATGCTCTGTCTCTCTCTGTCTCAGAAAGAAATAAACATTAAAAAAAAGAAAAAGAAATGTTTGCTCGTCTTGTGCTCTCAGAACAACTTACTCACACTCCAAAGTTTTACTGTATTCTGAACTTACCCGGATGATAGTTATGTTAATAAGTGACTAATCACTTTACAAATGTAGGTCTAACCTTCTAAAATACCCATGAATAGAAGCGCCTGGATTTCAACTCAGGTTATGATCTCAGGGTCATGAGATGGAGCCCAGCATCAAACTCCATGCTGAGTGTGGAGCCTGCTTAAGATTCTCTCTCTCTCTCTCTCTCTCTCTCCCTCTCCCTCTCCCTCTCTCTCTCTCTCTCTCTCTCTCTCGGAGCACTGGATGGCTGAGTCGATTAAGCACCTGACTTTGGCTCACGTCATGATCTTATGGTTCATGAGTTCAAGCCCCACATTGGGTTCCTCTGCTGTCAGCATAGAATCCACTTCAGATCCTCTGTACCCTTCTTTCTCTGCCCCTCCCCTTCCTGTGCTTTCTCTCTCTAAAATAAACATTAAAAACAAAAGACGCTCTCTGTGAATCCACTCTGTCCCTCCCTTGCTCTCTCAAAACAAACAACAACAAAAAAGAAGTATTTCGGGATACCTGGGTGACTCAGTGAGTTAAGTGTCGGACTTCAGCTCAGGTCATGATCTCATGGTTTGTGAGTTTGAGCCCCCTATCGAAGGTTCTGTGCTGACAGTGTGGAGCCTGCTTGGGATTTTGTGTCTCCCCCCTCTCTCTCTCTCTGTCCCTCTTGTACTCTCTCAAAACAAAATAAAATAAATAAATAACCATTTTCTTAAAAAAAAAAAAAACCCAACAGTAAGTTTTCCTTAAAACACTAAATTCAGGTATATTTGATAGGCATAACTACCTATAAAATAATATGTCTGACAAAATTCCTTCTCTATTATAGTTATTATAGTTAATTTGGATAGGTGATCAATAAAACTCTTTTAAACGTAAAAATATTGGATCAGGAAAAAATGAATCATTTCTTCTTGGTCTGAGGAATATAAATGCAGATTTTGGGGGGTGTCAGTTCTTTAAAATAGGCCTTCCCCATATTGTACTGATATATGGCCTATTTGTGCAAGGACAGCCTCTACTACTCACACTTTTAGAGGATTAACAGTGACCCAAAACATCGACTTTTATTTTTATTTTTATTTTTTAGAACCTGTGTGTTCAGAAGAATAGAAGGAAAAGGATGTATTTGGAAACTGGCCCTTCTCACACAGGCATAGCCCCCTAACATCGTGTTTGAGCCCAATTCCTCCCCCTCCCAGGCCAGAGCTGACCTGACATGGTCTGGGTCAGTTACATTCTCTGACCCTGAATTTGGACTTGAAGGACGGAGGCAAGGTCTTCTGGTTACAGAAGCTGAGGGCAGATGACATTGTGAATTGTGAGGCAATCGTGCACAGAGCAGGAGATGAAGGTGACCCACAGAGAACGAGAAGAGAAAAGAGAAGGCAGGGAAGCAGGGACAAGGAGCCCCGGGTCCAAGAGAGGAGGTGCCTGACGGGACAGCTGCCCCGGACCAAAAGCGTTCTGGTCTTTCCTGAAGCCCCCAACACTCGATCCTTGGAGTCCACGAGGTAAGCTTGTATCCCCAGAGTGGCACGCCTGTCCTATTTCTGTGATCTCATGTATGGTTGGATACATGTATACATACGTGTGATGTACACATACGTAACGTATACACATCATGTATACGTATTATTATTATTATTATTATTATTATTATTATTATTATTATTTTATTTTTGCTTAAGCCGGTTTGAAGGAGATTTCTGTTACTTGTAAGCGAAAGAGGCTTGACTCTTACACCGCCCCCCCCCCCCCTCGGCGAGCAGGCATTCTGTGAGGCCACCACCTGCAACCTGACCTGGCCACATAATTAGCGGAGATCTCATACACGCTCGCACCCTGCGAGGACTCACCAGGAAGTGGCCGGCCCCACGGAGT
Organism: Acinonyx jubatus; assembly: GCF_027475565.1. Lineage (NCBI taxonomy): Eukaryota > Metazoa > Chordata > Mammalia > Carnivora > Felidae > Acinonyx > Acinonyx jubatus. The sequence continues at coordinate 112,887,315 of NC_069387.1, read as the reverse complement.
TCTCCCTCTGAGAGCTGTCAAATTAGAAACAAGTATATTGTCTCCATGTGGGTGTTCCCTGAACTTGTTTTAAGTAGTTTAAGAACTTGCTTTCCATACGACACTTAGGTAAGATCGATACATTTAATTCAGAAATTTTCCAGGGGCAGCTGCTCTGATAGTGCAGGCCAATCATCTCCGTAAATACAAGCTCCCAAACCTGATGTTTCTGGTAAAGCAGTCGACGAGGAACAGGCAGCCACACTTCTGGCTCCACCCTTAGAGCTTGCTCATCCTCTGATGGTTTCACTGGCCATTTTTTAAAAAAATGTTTTGATGTTTATTTTTTGAGAGAGAGAGAGAGACAGAGTGTGAGCAGGAGAGGAGCAGAGAGAGAGGGAAACACGGAATCTGAAGCAGGCTCCAGGCTCTGAGCTGTCAGCACAGAGCCCGATGCAGGGCCCGCACCCACGAACTGTGAGATCGTGACCTGAGCCGAAGTCGGAGGCTTAACCGACTGAGCCACCCAGGCACCGCTTCACTGGCCATTTTAAGACTACATTCCACACAGCTACTGGGTGCCCTTCAAACTGTCAAGCAATTACCCCAAATAACAGTGTGTTGGAAAAATACCTTGGGGGTTCTCTGTAAAAAGATAACATGATGAGAATAGGGTAACTTTGTAAATCCGATAGCTTTTTAAAAATAGTGAAACAATAAGAGAACTGGCATTTAATATCTCCCATATAGATGGACACAATTTCTTGATTATTGAACTTGACTCCAGTGATCAACTAAAGTTCCTTGGAGAACCTGGACCAGATTTCATGTAATAAACATCCCACCACAGATGCTGTTGTGGAATGTGGGAAAGCAGGAATAAGAAGTGGTCAAAAACACAGGTTGTGGCCTCTGTCTGGACTGACGTGGGTTCAGGACTGGGCCTTACATGTCAAAGGCTTTTGGACTTTGGGCAGGTGCCTAACTTCTCTGAATCTTGGTTTTCTCACCTGAAAAATAAGGATAAATAACAATGACTACTCCGTGCGAGGATGAAGCAAGACCATGCCCCTGGGGAACTTAACCTAATACCTGTGCAGAGTGACTCCAGAAAAATGTTAGCGGTGCCAGGTATTATTGTTGGGGTGCTTGTTACCACGGGATGGCCTGTTAAGCTGAAGGCTGTTGAGACTCAAAGGTCTGGATTTCAAGCTATTTTTGCAAGCAGTGAACTACTAAAAATAGGAGGCAGTGTTTACTCTCATAGCTTCGGGGAACAGCTACGACTTGGTCTCTGACCAAGTAGATTCGGTGGTAGCGTAAGCAGACTGGTAACTGCCTCTCCGTTCAGACCACATCCTGACTGGACTTCCCTCCAGGGAGCTCTGGACAACCCAGAAAAGCAGGCCCAGCAAATTTCTATAGGCCAGCCCCCTCAGGAGGCTTTCCAAGAGAGCGGACCCGGTGCCCTTCTTGTTTCACGCAGGAAACTGCAAACACGGCAGAAGACCCAGGTGACAACCTGGTTGCCTGTTGTGAGTTCACTGAATTTCTGTGTTCCTTATCCTACCACCACCACACCACATAATGCTAGGGCAGTGACTTAGTGACTTACAGAATCCAGAGCTCCGAGGCAGAAAAGAGCCGCCATCTTTTCCGAGGAGCTGAGCAGGGAAGGGGAGTTTTGCTACAACCCGCCCTGAGGACTATCCTGACTAGAATCCTAAGAGTTGAAGACCATCCAAACTTGAACCTCTCCTGGTCCAAGGGATGCATCAGAGATTAGGGAAATAACACCTCCCAAAGTCTCTTAAAAGCCTATCATACAACCTTTGAATCTTAATTGGAAACTGGATCCATTTCCTGGATTGGATGTTTCCAACAGTAGAAAAGACATTCTTATTCCAATATGTTGTGCGGCTCACGTGACTTTAGACACACACACACACACACACACACACACACACGGTATGCATGTGTATGTGTGTTCTACAAATACCAACAATTGACAAAGTTTTCTTTTTCTCATGTTTTCTTAATATTTTTTTGCTTATTTATTTATTTTGAGGGAGAGAGAGAGTGTGTATATGTGCATGTTAGCTGGGGAGGAACAGAGACAGGGAGAGAGAGAGAATCCCAAGCGGCTCTGCACTGTCGGCATGGAGCTCGACACAGGGCTCGAATCCACAAATTGTGAGATCATGACCTGAGCTGAAACCAAGAGTCAGACACTTAGCCAACTGAACCACCCAGGTGCCCCTTTCTCATTTCTTCCTGACCCACGTCTTGCAATCCGTAATATATGTAGCATTTGTCTGAGTCTATGGTGGTATCACGGTTACCAGCAAGTGATGAATGGTGTCTAATCTCTTAAAGGTTTCTTAAATTATATTTTATTTTTATTATCAAAGTTTCAGTGAACATTTCCTAATAAGTAGAAAAGAGAATAGGAGGTAAAAATAAAGGAAAAAAAATTTTTTTGTTTCTTCATTTTTTTTAATTTTTTAAGTTTATTTATTTATTTCGAGAGAGACAGGGACAGCACAAGCAGGGGAGGAGCAGAGGGAGAGGAAAAGGGAGAGAATCTCAAGCAGGCTCCATGCTGCCTGCACAGAGCCAGACACGGAGCTCGAACTCACAAAACTGTGAGATGATGACCTGAGCCGAAATCAAGAGTCTGATGCTCAACCCACTGAGCCACCCGGGGGCTCCTAAAGGAAACTTGTTATACGACATATCAAGATATTACATAATGCATCAGGAATGAGTACCCATGTCTTATTTTCCTCCACACATAGATACAAAAGCACTGAATGGAATCATAAATCCTCCGGTTTGGAAGGGGCTTAAGGAAATTATGTAAAACGTTGGCTAACTGAAACACTAAAACAGCTATTTACAGACAATATGACTGTCTACAAAAAAATCTAAAAGACTCTTCAGACAAACTACTAGAATTACAAATGCTGCTGGATACAAATGATTATTAAAAAATCAATAGTGAAAAAAAATCAATAGTAACACCATATCCCAACAGAAAACTAACAAAAGGCATAAATAAAAAATAAAAACAAGATTCCATTGACAACAGTAACAAAAACTTGGGGAACTTATAAAGAAATCTAACAAAGGAAATACAAGGTCATTACGGAGTAAAGCTTGATTGAAGCACACGAAAGACCTGAATAACTGAAACCATGTTCCTGTATGGGATGGGAAGATAAAGAGGTCAGTTCTCTCCAGATCAGTCTGCAAATTCACGACAATTACATTAAAACCATAGGTTTTCCCCCTGTGGCATTTGACAAGTTGATCTACAAGTTAGTATCAGAGCAAAGAACCAAAAACGCCCAAGATAACTTAGAAGTGCAAAGAAAAGCAGCTCACCACACTAGTTAGCAAGCCTTATGGTTTAGCCACAGTGATGTCAAAAGAATGGCATTGGTGTACGGACAGACAAATAGAACAAGCAAACGGAATAGACAGCCCACAAAGAGACCCATGCTAATGGGGAAACTTGATACATGACAGAGGTAACATTACAAATCAGCAGGGAAAGAAGACTATTCAATAAATGGTGTTGGATCAGGTCATTTGACATTTGGAAAAAAGATTTTTTTAGAAATCCACACTTCCCGTCATTCACAAACTTAATCTCCACGTCAATTCAGTAATTAAAGTAGAAAGCTAAACTTTAATATTTTTATGACCTCAGGGTTGGAAAACATAAAACATAAAGAACAAGATTGGTAAATCTGACTGTGGTAAAATTTCAAATGTAAACCATTATTTACAAAAGTAAAAAAGATAAGCTAATATCAGAAAAGAATTTTTAATGCATAAACCCCAGAAAGGTGTTTTCAGTGCATATTTCAATATATAAAATCCAACAAGGTAGGGGCCACCTGGGTGGCTCCGTAAGTTAAGCATCCAACTTCGGCTCAGGGCATGATCTCAGAGTTTGTGAGTTTGAGCCCTGCATCGGGCTCTGTGCTGTCAGCTCAGAGCCTGGAGCCTGCTTTGGATTCTGTGTCTCCCTCTTTCTCTGCTCCTCTCCTGCTCACGCTCTGTTTCTCTCTGTGTCTCAAAACTGAATAAACATTTTGGGCACCTGGGTGGCTCAGTCGGTTAAGTGTCCGACTTCTGGTCAGGTCACGATCTCACGGTTCATGGGTTCGAGCCCTGGGTCAGGCTCTGTGCTGACAGCTCGGAGCCTGGAGCCTGCTTCCGATTGTGTGTCACCCTCTTTCTCTGTCCCTCCCCCATTCGCTCTCTGTCTCTGTCTCTCTCTCAAAAACAAATAAACATTAAAAAAAAAAACTTAAAAAAACCTGAATAAACATTTAAAAAATTAAAATAAAATAATAAAATAAAACCCAACAAGGGACTATTATCTGGAATATGTAAAGAACTCCTACACATCAATAAGAAACAGACAAACAGCCCAATGGGAAAGTGGGCATAGGATAGGAAGGAGGAATTCCCAGAAAAGAAACCCAAAGGACCAAGAAACATAGTAGCTAATAAGCAGGAAATGCAAATTATGACAATGACCCTCCATTTCATATCCATCAGAGTGGCAATGGTTAAAAGCACATTACCAAATGTTGAGGATGTGGGGAGATGGAAATTCTCAAACACAGCTAGTTACCATAAATTGGTCCAACCTCTTTGGAGAACAATTTTGTACAAAGTTGACAATGGGCATACCTACAGAGCCCAGCAATTCTATTGCCAGGTGTATATCCCAGAGGAAGTCTGGTATCCTATCCATAAGAACCCATATATGAGCATGCTTTGGGCAGAACTGTGTATAGGAGAAACAGAAATATCTTTCAAGTCTCTTAATAAGAGAATAAACAGAAAATTTGGTACACTCATACAACAGAACATACATAGCGGTTAAAATGAATTCACTTCACCTAAAAGTATCAACATAAGTAAATTCTGAAACACAATGTTGAATCTGAAAGGCAAATGGCAGGAGAAAGTGATATCAAGCCTTTTCATTTTATTGGAAGGTGTCACCATCCCTCTGACTTATCGCTTCCCTGAAAAATTGCAACAGCCTAAGTGCTTCCCATTCGTGTCCTTCCTTCTGCCATCTTCCACAAGACAACCATGGCACCCATGGCAACCATCCTGCTTCCACCTTTCGACAGCTTCCCACAGCAGCCTTCATAAAATCCAAATTCCTTACCGAGGTCTCCTCAGCCTTTCCTAATCCTCTCCGCCTCCTTCCCACTTCTTACCCTCCAGTCCTCCCCCCCTCTTTCCTTCATGCTGCCCGGTGTTCACATCCAGCCTCTGTGTGAAGTCTTGCTCTTGGATGTACACACCAAACTCATTCCCATGTGAGGGAATCGGCACTTGCTTGCTGTTCCTTCTGTTTGACTTGTTGTTTCTTATTGTTTAGGTTTTGATTTTAAGTATTCTGTTTTTGTTTTTGTCTTGAGAGGGAGAGACAGAGTGCCCGAGCAGGGGAGGGGCAGAGAGAGAGGGAGAGGGAGAGGGAGAGGGAAAGGGAGAGGGAGAGGGAGGGAGAGAGAGAGAGAGAGGGAGGGAGGGAGAGAGAAAGACAGAGAGAATCCTAAGCAGGATCCTCACCATCAGTGCAGAGCCTGATGTGGGGCTCAAACCCACGAACCATGAGATCATGACCTAAGCTGAAGTCAAGAGCGAGACACTTAACCAACTGAGCTACCCAGGCGCCCCTGTTTAGGTTTTGATTTTAAATGCAGTATCTTCAGCAAGGCCTTTCCTTGGTGCCCTACCAACCCCCTCATTCCCCTACCCTCTGCCAGTCTGAACCACAATATCCTATGTCATCATTTTCGAATTTACAGATACCTACAAGCATCCCATTTGTTCATATGTTTATATATTTAGGACAAGGGTTTTTGCCTTATTCACCATCGTATTCCCAGGGTCTAGAGCAATGCCAAGCACACAGTAGGCACTCAATAAATATGTGTTGATTTGTTTAGGTAAATTTTTAAAACACACAAAACTACGCTATATGATGGTACAGGCACCTAGTTACATACAAAAAGAGAAAACCGTGGACAGTAACGGGGGTAGAGTTTATTTCTGGGAAGGGTAAGGGGCCAATAGGATTGGAGAGTGGGACAAAGCTTTAAAATCAATCTGATATTTTTGTAAGTGGTGAAAGAAATACAATGACATTTATCAAATCTGCATATTGTCAAATCTGAGCAGCGGTCACGTAAGTATTGAGCTTTTCTGATGAGATATTTCATAATGAAAACACAATTGTGTGTTTCAAAGAGATTTGAAATGACAAAATTACAGACATAGAGAATAAATTAGCAGTGGTCAGGGCTTAGGAAGGGGGTGTGGGGGGCGGTGACTCTAAGTGGGAGCTCTTGGCAGTGACTGAAAAGTTCTATATCCTGCTTTTGGGGACAGTCACACTAACCCACAGGTAATAAAATGGCACAGATTTATACAGACATCAATTTTCTGGTCTGCACGTGCTACAGTTACATAAGATGTAATCACTGGGGGAAACCGGGTGAAGGGGACACAGGTCCTCTCTGTCCCTCTCGGTACCATCTTCACAGTTTCCTGTGAGTCCAGAGTGATTTTTTTTTCTTTTTATAAAAAGAGAGCTATGCAGTCCACCTAACATAATATTATTTCTGTTTGACAGATGAGACGAGTGAGGCCCTGAAGAAGAAAAGTGATGTTTGGCAGGTGGTATGTGGGCAGGGCAGGGGGGCCCCCAGAACCTGCGGTTTTCTTTGAACAACCAAGTCAACAAATGCATGGGTCTAGATCCCCCAGGGGCCCTTCCTCAGGACTCTGCCGTGACCCTGACTTCCCAGTGAGTAACTCGGTCTGCACAGCAGAGCTGCAGACCCCACGCCTTCGAATCGGAGAAACTTGCTCCAAATTCCAACTCTACCACTTAGCAGAGGGATGGCCCTTTACTTCAAGCACTCGGAACCTCGGTTTCCTCATCTGCCAAACAGGGACTGTGTGATGATGCACCACATATGCTGTGAAAATCAAAGAATGCACGCAAAGGGCTTGGCATAAAACTTGGCACACAGCAGAGTCAGGGCACAAGCAAGAGTCAAGAAACACAGCCTATTACCTGTGAAAGAAATCCAAATACGTTTACCATTTGTCCCAAGGACCCTCCTACGTAAGATACTGTCCAACCACACAAACAGTTTTTGTGTTGGGTGAAGTGAAAGTGGAAAGGTGGGGACGTGGCAAACTGTGGACAAGTGGAGGCGGAGGGTGAAGTCAGGAGAGAGGCAAATGACCTTAATTGCCTATGCCCTCTATCTGTTATTAGAAAGTAGCGGGGAGACCCAACCAGAAAAAGAAAAGAGTATAAAATCAAACGGCTTATTTTGTTTGTGTAACCCCACAGACAACAATACGATGTAATCACACATTCAATGCCGAGAGAATATCGACTCTGTTGGATTGACCAGACATAAAGCCAACCGAACGCGATACGCTTCAAGTTCCCAAAGACTACAGCAAGACTGTAGACGGTGGTCGTTTAAAATTAAAAAAGAAAAATGAGGACACTTCTTTCCTTTTGGTCACGAACTCCCTAACTTTAAAACCACTGAAACGAGACTGAGTCTCTGAGAGGAGAAGGATCCGGGCTTTGCTTTCAGTTGGCCGAGGAAGAGCATTCCAGCCCCAGAAGCACACACACACACATGCAAGAAACTGGACACTCGATTTGTTCTCAAAAGGTACATTAAAGCTGACAACAAACCCACTTGAAATTCTGAAATCAGAACAACAAAGAATTGGGAGAAAGAATTGGCCTTTCAGCCAAAAATATGCTGACAGGGTGACAGGGTCTGTGCCATGTCGGCAGAAATACATAAATCAGGTGGCTAAAAAAAGGAACCGATCTGAAGTGCAACTCATTTTTAGGACTAAATCACAAAAATTAATAAAAATATGTGAGGTTTTCCTACAGTTACTGGGAATCAGGAAAACATGAGTCTATTGTAGAAAGAAAAGGTTGAGCATATTTTGTTTTCAGTAAGGGGGAAGGTCCCCAAAGCATAGCCATCCCCTCGCAAATGCTTTTAAATCAGTAATTCCTACGACAAAAAGTGCTTGTTTCCTTTTGACAAGATTGTAAGTACACTAGTAAATCTAAGTTTAATACCCATCAAATATTTTGCAAAAGTAATGAAGTCCAGGTAATAAATGAAATCTCAGTAAATCTCTCCATTTAAAGTATTGCTGACAAGAAGAATCGGTACCCTGTGTTTCTGGCTGGCTCATCCAATTTGACGTATTAGCAGAATGTAGCAAAATTTGCTTAAAGTGCTGGTTGTATAACGGTGAGATTCTTTTCTCATTTTTATTTAAAACGCAAAGATGAATGACCTACAAGTACTAATTTTTCCCTTAACTCCCAGTGTTCGACAGCTCATATTCCTCCACTAACTCCCTTATGTAACATTCTTTCTAGCAATGTGAGCAAATACGTAGTCACAGTATCAGCCATCAGAGCAACAGAATTCTCTACAATGAATTAATTTCATGTTAACTACAAAATAAAAATGGAATTACACCTAAAGAAAGAAGATAAGAATAATGAAAGGAACCAGAGTATTTCCTCTTCTGGAAAATAAAAAATGGGAAAATCATATCAACTCCCATTAGTTCACTGTTAATTAAAGGATAGATTTGGTAAAGAATATCTTCCAAAGTCTTAATGGACTTAAAAAGTTACAAGAGCTGGACGGTAGAAATCGTAGTAGTTAAGAAATATCTTTGTTTCACTTTTAGGCTTTTTTACAGAATATGTAAAGTGCTGTAAAAATGAAAGTACTATAAAATTGAAGGTCAATTTTAGTCAAAATGAGAGGGAGATTCAGGGTTTAGCTAAAATTCCCTATCTCAATTTTCCTATCTTGACAGTTTCTACATCTTTTCTTAAATTTAAATACATTATTAACTTGAATCCATTACCCTCAGAATTCATATCATAAAAATGTATGTATGTGAAAATGTGAAAAGCATCTGACCTTAGAAACCAATTTATTTTTCCCTTCTTATTTCAAAAACAATTTATTTCCAAATGTCCAAAGCAAATAATCTCCCAGGTGCTTCCTGCCAGTTGTAAAGAACATTCTATTTAGGGACAACATTGGAACAACACATTTCACCTCCTCTCTCTTCCTGCTGGCTTCCAGTGTGTTGGAAATTAAGAGTTTGAAATTAGGAGTTTTAATTAGGCAGGCTTTCTCTGCCTGTTGGTTTATTTCCTTTATTTTAAGGTAGAAGTCTCTGTATGGTTGAGTGCAGCTCCTTACAAAGCCACAGAGGGTCAGACCTGAAATGGGAAAGTTATTTTAATTTAGTCCAGCATGTTTGTTTTTCCTTTTTGCTGACACCTAGATCCTATTCTGATGTGACTGTGTCTTTGTTTAAGATGGCTTTTCAGGGTATGAGGGAGCTGCGTTTTAAAGGGCTGCGTTTTCTAAATGAGCAGGTAGTTTGTGACATTAAAAAAATTGTCGAAGTTCTGTAATTCCCCAAGAGCTGGCTATCATCTCAAAGGTATCTAGGGGTGCGACTGTGGTGGTTTGAACAGCAACTTCATAGCAACTGGAACCACAAGTTTTCTGAAACGTGACTTGTATCTTGGTATCTGGTTACATCTTGGTTTCATCTGTAACAGGTTTTAACTATAAAAAGCTTAAATAAAAATAAGAAATGAAGTGTTTCTGTAGAGGTGGTCCTCTTGAAGCATTTGAAGTCATAAGCAGATCCCATGGGGCACAGATTCTAGACACAGAGTCAAATCACTGTGGTAAGAAGCACACACAAAATCATCTCTCTCCCCAGAACCACCTATCGGCTGCAGGAAATCAGCGTGTCGTCCACAGAACTGGCCACCCCTCTGGTATTACACGAGAGGGTGCGGGAGGATAAGTGGTTGGTATGAAAAGAAACAAATACAGAAAGAGAAAGCAACAAGAGAGAAACCAGAGATAAGGGGATAGAAAGTAGGGACGACGGGCTGGTTTCAGGAGGAACTTGGTGCCGTAGCTGTGCTCAATTGGTGCCTTTTGAACGGAACTCATTGCAGTTGATATTATGATAACACAGAGAAAAGAAATGTTTTTCTGACTCTGATTTAAGATTTCTAAAGACAGTCTGCCGTTTTAACTGGAGCCACAGTCAGAGCATGAGCCATGTGCCTGCTCCCCAGTCCTGGGTGTCTCTGGTCAGGCTGGGTCTGAGGTTCTCAGACTGGGTACTGGGCCAGGCCTCTGGCTGGTTCAAAAGGCCCCAGGGCAGAGCACTTAACATTCCAGAGACAATCATTTCTAGAATGGAAATTTAACTTCCAGGTCATTTAATTAGCAAATGAACAAGCTCATTTGGTCTCAATACTACATATGCTGTTTAAAAATTAACAGCATTTAAAGGAAAACCCTCAACTATGCTTACAACTTAGAGGGCAGTAATTCATTTAAGCCTGAAATATTAATCTAATTGGTACAACCTTTTTGGAATATGATTTGGAAATATCTATTAAAATGTTAATGCACATATGCTTTCACCCTAATATTCCACTGCTAGAAGTGCGCTCATATGTATCCCCCTAAGCACCTAGTGATGTTGGCACAGAGGTTTTTTCCTGCATCACTGTAATAGCAGAAAACTGGAAACGACCCAAATTTCGCCCATGAGAAGGAGATCCATGCAATCAGTGATGGTGCGTTCATAGGACGGGACGCTGTGCAGATGTTGAAAAGAATGTGGTGGACCTTTTTATTCTCATGAGGATATACAAAGCTGTACAGATATGAAGAGATCCCAGATACTGAAATAAGAAATTAAATAGCTGAATGCATAACATCCTATTTGGGCTTTTTTTAAAAAAATGATTTAAACATACGCTTATCGTGCATTTTAAAATTCTGAAAGAACAAAAGAGAAACTTTTAACAATAGTGACCTCTGGAGAGGAGGCTGGCAATTTTATTTTCCCCTTCATGGGCTTCTGAACTGATTAGACTTGTAATCGTGGTAATAACAGCCCTGTTATTACTTTTAGAATAATTCAGAACGAGCTAATAATACACGCTGACATTAAACCTACATGAGCAAAATCCGCGCGGATGCTCCTCGAGGAGACAATCCAAGGAAGCTACATTCTCCTGTATGTCAGGATCGCTAGGGCTGCGCGAGCAGATGTTAACCCGTTGGACATAGAGCAAAATGCGAAACACAGCCGTTGACTCTGGGTTCCCCGCTCCGCTGGCGTGTTTCCAACATGAAACGCGTTGACATCGGTCGGTTTCTAAAGGTCTCCTGTCTCCCGACGCTGCAGTGCAGGACGGGCAGGAGCCCCAGGCAGCCGCAGCCGCGTCCGGGGGGGAGCTGGCGGGCCGCGGCCTCGCACAAAGGACTGTTTCTGTATCACCCAGCGGCGCCAGTATCCCTTCCCCGGCCACAGCCTGTGTGCACGTGTCGCAGACATTAGAGCCAGTCCCTGAGGCAGCTCCGTTCGAAAACTCGAAAGCTCTCGAGTAGAAGGAAGGGAAACTATCCCAAGTGAGATTCCTCCTCTTCCCGCAGACGCACACACACACTTTGTTCTCCTCGCTCCCCGTCTTTTTCACGCTCCTCTCTACTGGTTCCTAGAAATATCTACCGGGCTATTTCGTTTCTGGTCTAGTATGCATAAATCAAAATCAGTTCGTTTCCAGTCTGTCGTAGGAAGCCTTGGTTTTAACCCCCTTTATTCACCATACCGTTTCTCTCTTCTGGTGCTGACTTAACCTGCTTATTAAATGTCTTCAAAAACTTGGGTTTGAAGGTCTGTAGCTTAAATGTCTTCCAAATATAAAACTTTGCTCCACTATAATTATATTTCAATAATGCATTAAAAAAAAAAAAGTCCCTTTGCTCCCAGAGTATTTTGAGGCTTAACAGCAATGCCAACAAGTAAAAACATGTTATCTTCAGTGTTAAGGGAGAAGCCAGTAAGTTTAAAGAAAAGTTAACTCATTGTATTCTCGGGCAATACCTCTCACGTCTTCACTAACAATCTTTAACTTGCTCTTCAGATATTTATAATGCAAATGGAGGGGGGGGAAGGTCTGTGATTTTCATGTATAAATTGGGAAGCTAACTTTTCCACAGCATGTTTCTCCCAAACCCTGCTCTCTCTCCCTCCCTCCAAAAAAACAGCAGCGGTAAACAGCAAACAAATCTCAAGGTTAACCCCAAAGTAATCTCTTTAGTTACTGAGTTGAGAAATGTTACATAGAAAATAAGGGGGGGGGGGGGGGAATGTGCTTTTTTCTAAAAATTTGGGGGCTAATCTAATGTCAGTAGCTAAAACTGTATTTTACTGCATCAGTAACTTTCACAAGTCCAGATACTTGCTTATTTGCGCCATAAATCCATATTAACAATCCACTACTTTGTCAACCTTCTCAGCTTTGGCGCTAATGGAAGGTGCTGTTAACAGCCCTCAAAACTAAAGTTCCTTTATTTCTTCTGCCACTTGAGAAAAAGTTCTGCCACAAAATTCTAATAACACTAAGTTCCTACAAATCAACTTGGAAACGTCTAAATGTGTTTTTCCTAGAAAAAGTGCCAGACATCAATTTTATCTGGCAACCATCAAAATACATCAGACCACAAAACTATACATTCCCGGACCTCACAAGACGCACGGCAAAAAATTTCCTCCAGCCAACCAAGTGTTCAGCTGCAACTCTGCAGTCTACAACATGGGCAACAACACTGAAATTAACCTCTGCTACCGAGCTAACTAACACGCCCCCCTCCCCCCTCCCGCAGAGGGATGGGTGGAAATTTCAAATCCACCTTCTCAATTTCTGGTGTGAGATTACACAGGATTATTCAACTCGGCATCACACTAGGCTCACTTTCACAAAAAACAAGCATAAAGTCCAAGTAATGGAATTTTTATTTGCACATTCGGTGTTATTTTATATGAAGACAAATGACAGAAAACATGGGAATTTAAGTAAAAGACCAATTTTCTAGAATGTCACGGTTGGTAAAACGTCCGTAGCTGGAGTATGGCATAATTGATGTACACAGTGACCTCAAGAGAGGAAGTGCCTTTGGATCTATCAGTCATTTATTCAACACCTAAAATGAAAAACATAGTGGGGATTACAAGGCACTTTCCTGAACAGAATTTGCCATCTAGCTAGACAAGATAACACTACAAGAGTTCAGAACAATGTAGGATTGACAGCTGGGGGTGGGGGGTGGGAACCAAGGGATAGTGATCTTTGATTATGTCTCTCCATACTGCTTTATTTTTTCAAAACCTTGCTACATGTCTGACATTAATAAAGGTTTAAGAGTCGAACATTAGTGATGGAAAGGAAAGGACAGATGTGGCAAGGAACAGGAAGAATTCTGCTCTAGCCAGAAACTTGATGGGGGAGCAGGGTACACACAGATCTCTCCTTCTGCCTATGTCCCAGATCTATCAGCAAGTTCCTGCTGTCTCTAGAATCTCCCCCAGATTCTTCCTCCTCACCCTCTTCCCCACCGCTGCTTCAGGCTGGCTGCCCTGCTCACAATCCCCTTCCTCTGGTATTTGAGTTCTGACCTCTTTTGACAGTCCAGCAAAGACCATGGACCCCCTGCTTGGAATACTGTTTTGAAATTAAAAAAAAAATGGAATATGCAGATCACAAAAGATGAATTCTATTAAAATGCACACACCAAAATGTTTTATTGGTGATGTAACAAGATAGATTTTATCAATTCGTTCAATGACAAGATGTAGCTAGCTGTGGGTCTACCAGCTACAGGATTTTCAGTTTAGTGAAAAATGTAAAGGGTATTTTGAGACAGCAGCAACAACCATACTATGGTATCTATATAATATGTAACAAAAATTCCTGATTTCTATTGGTGATAAACTCACGTCTTCTCTTTCTTTTTCCATTTTTTTTAAGTTTATTTATTTATTTTGAGAGAAAGGGTGGGGGAGGGGCAGAGAATCCCAAGCAGGCTCCGCACTGTCAGCACGGAGCCCAATGTGGGGCTCAAACTCAGGAATCCTGAGATCATGACCTGAGCTGAAGTCAAGAGTTGGATGCTTAAACGACTGAGCCACCCAGGCGCCCCTCTTCTGCTAATTCTATTGTGATTCGTCGCCTACATTTATATTTGAAGGAAATGCTTGATTTCACATAGAGGTTAATGACAAAAACAATTTTTCACATCTGAGTTCGCAGATCCCAAGCATTCTGTCCAGGGATTTCTTGCATCTTAATCTTGGATTAAGAAGTCCTGATCTAGAGATCTGCTCCTCCTGACCAGCATCCACATTGCCAGTAAATCTGATGTTATCGTTCTTCAGCGCAAAAGTCTTCCACAGCTCCCTCACTTCCTGGGGCAAATGCAAACTTTTTTGAAAGGCAAGCAAAACCCTCGGTGCTCTGTTCTCTGCTCACCAACTGGGGCTTATCCCCCAACTCTTGCAACCCCGGCGCCCTGCCTGTAGCTCAGGCCAACCCACTCTTTCAGTGGCAGGTCAAAAGCTGCCTCCTCCCGGATGCCTTCCCTGATGTCTTCAAGCAGACCCAGGTGTGTCTTTTCCGTCTCCACTGCTCATTGCACAAACCTCATCACAGGGATTATTTTACTGTGCTATGGTTGCCGCCATGTGTGTTGTCTTCCCACCACCGGCGATCCCCTTGAGGCGGAAACTGTTTTTTAACTTTGTGCTGGACCTTGCCTCATGCCTAGCACAAAGAGACGCTTAGTAAATCTCTGATGAAGGATTGAGTGAATGAAGATCTAAATAAATGAAAGAGATAAATATAAAGCGGGAGAAGTCAAAGATAAAGCTACAGGTTGTTTATTTATGTTTGAGAGAGAGAGAGAGAAAGAGAGAGAGAGAGCAAGAATGGGGAAGGGGCAGAGAGAAAAAGAGGGATTTCCAAGAGGGCTCTGCACTATCAGCATGGAACCTGATGAGGGTTGAAGCTGGGCTCAATGGGGGCGGAGGGGGGTGGTGGTAGTGGAGGGCTGACGGGGAGGGTCTGGAGGGAGGATGCTCAAACCCACAAACTGTGAGGTCATGACTTGAGCAGAAATCAAGAGTCTTGCTTAACTGACTAAGCCACCCAGGTGCCCAGATAATGCTACAGTTTCTGATCTAGATTAATGTAGGGGAAAAAAAGAGAGCTAGAGAGAGAGAGAATGAAGGAAAAATTGTGCTCATAAAGTTTTAAATTAAGTACATGTACAGATTCTAATTTTTTCAAAGATATTAACTCATGAATACAGCAGAGCATAATTATCCACTCAAACACACCATTTATTCTAGTATTCTTATTATACATACATGTTATACAGAAAAAGATCCAAACTAGAGACAGGTTGCATTCTGAAACAAGGTTTGCAAACCGGTCATCTGGAATTTAGAACACAGTTTCCCTCAGAAGCAAATTGAAATTAGTAAGAAGGTGCCCAATGTATCTCACAAGTCCATTTGGTTTGTAGTGTGCCTGAATGTCTCTGTATTTAACTGAAAACCAGTAGAAGTAATACTGTTCAATACTATTGTAATATAGCCAATTGGACAAAGCAGCAAGAAGCAAATGGGAACATTATTTATCCTGAATATTGACATTGGAGAAAAGACAGGTTTAATTTTAGCAGGCTGAGGAAGCCAGGAGAGATATTTACGAAGATCAGAAGGAACTTCTGGTTATTTCAGAAGCTTTTGAGGGAAGAAGCCTTGGCTGTTTAATATGTATAATTTCACTTCAAGACTGAAGACGTTTCCTTTTGGCTCAAGGGAAGGAAAGAGAAAAGCTATTTTGCAGCACTTGAAAACGTTTTGGAAGACAAAGGGGAAGGAGGAATGGAATTCGAGAGGTTCTGTGTGTCCTATAAAGGTTACCTGAGGTCAAATTAGCCAAAATAGAAAAAAAGAAGCAAGCCTTATATGGCATGGTATAAGTGGGGGGTTGTTACTGCTGCTAAGTATTTCTGGTTTTCTCCCCATCCTGGACACAGGGGAGGGCTGGACCACCCGGCCTCCTTGTGTCTGAGTGGCACCCCTTTGCAGAGTGCCGGCCAATGAGTGGAGAGTAGAAGTGACAAGGCAATTAAATGCCAAGGAGAGATCCTTGGGTTTCTCCTTTCCCACTGGCTCAGCACCTCAGCCACGTTTTAAGAGGTGACTCCTTTGGATGCCTGGGTTCTGAAATGACTTAAAGAAGAGCCCCCCTTGTGACACATGACAGACACGTATAGACAGGGAAATCTGTTAAGATATAAACCGTTGTTGTTTTAAGTCACTGAGAGTATGAAGATACTTGTTTTGCAGCATAACCTAGCTTATTATGACTGACACATTGTTCTTATACTTTACCTCCAGAGAAATGAGAAAGGCTAGCAGGGAAGAGACAACCGGTTATGGCTGCCCTGGTTAGACATCTAAAGGAGAACAGAAGAAGGGAGAAGGGTTTGGGGAGATCTTGTTTTACTTGGAAATTAAAGACCCGATAATACCATAATTACAAATTGGGAAGACAGGGTCCTTCTTGCAATTAACTTCTTGCCTTCTTGCAATTAACTATGTGCAACTAGAAGGTACACGGCCTTGCATTCATCACTGAGGTACATGCCAGGTGGAGGCCTCAGAGCTTAACAGCATTTGTAAGCTTGAGAAAAATGACGCAAGAGTGAATAAAAGCATGGATTTGGGAGTCATACTGGCCTGAGTTCAAATCTTAGCTCTCCCTCTTAAGTCACTAAATCTCCTTTTGTCTAAAGGAGATAAAAACAGAATCGACTTCAAAGGTTTGCTGGGAGCACTGAATGAGGTCATATTTGTTAAGTGGCAAAAGCAGTGTTTGGCATTACTAAATATTCTATCTTTTTCGAGTCTTCTGGAAGCCCAAGAGTTGGTTTGTTATAGAAAGGTCACCTCATTGTCATGTCCTGAACATAACAAATCCCATGGCCTACGAAGTGTAGTTTTGAGCTGGATCTCGTGGGAGCTCTCAACCATTACTAAGCTCAGTGACGTGCCTCTGCCTATGACAGCTGCACACCCCCATCCTCCTAGGCTATCAAGATCAAAGGTGCGCCCCACTTTAAAACAGATGCAGGAAAATCCAAAGATGCAAGATGGATAGATTGGGGCAGTATCCATCATGCTCCAAGATTCTTTTCATTTTACCAAAGAATCCAAGAATTCCAATAGTATTTTGCAGGTTTTTTTCATTTCTTCTTCTTCTTTTCTTTTTTTTTTTTTTTAAATGAATTGCTTGACAAAGAAAAGGAAAAACAAAGCTCAGTGGTTCCCTTGTCCATGAAGGAGCAATCAGAAATGAGAATAATCTATGTAGGTGGGAAAAACGACTTGTGGAAACACATCTGTTGCCCGCAATTTCCTAGGGGCGCATCTATGACACTGGTCAGGGAGCAAAGCCAGCCCTCCAGGTCCTTGATAATGAAAATTCATGCAGAGTTATTGTGATAATAGAGGACACATGTCAGATTCCTGTTTCTCCTGCACAACCAAGATCTACAACCCCACATTCAAACTCCTTGATTACAGGGAGGCCCTCAAAGATCCACAGTCAGGTGAAAACACAAAATTCTTCTAACCGGGATAAAAATGGAATCAATTGGCTCCAGCTGTGAAAAAGTCCACAGTTAAAAGGAAGTTACTATTTTTTCAAAATAAATGAAAATATATTATGGCATAGAGGTAACAATCTACACTATAATTTAAGTGGAAGCTGAGACGCCACAAAAATGCGGAGCCTGCCTCTCCTAGGGCCGCTCCCACCCCAGTGGGAGAGAGATGGCGGTCACATCTGTGCACGTGGGGTACTTTATCAGACGGGATCGAAAAGCACCAAGACGCCAAGCTTCTCATTGTACAGATGAGATAACCGAGGCCCTGAGAGATTTAGCGTTTGGCCCCAGGTCAGACAACCAGAAGTGGACCCCAAGTTTACCCAGTCCTGAAAGAGGACTTCAATGACCTGCATTTTGACTTCATTCCATACTTTGCAATTGATTAAATTCTTTCCGACTATCTCTCGACTCAGGCAAAGCAGCCCATGATGGGAACGGCCACTACCCCCTCAGGCAGCAAGGACTGCCCTGATGCCAACAAGACCCCGCGTAACTGACCCCAAGATGAGGATCAGCCTGACCTTTATTGCCCACCTGCTTGTACTCACCGACCTTCTCCCCCTAGTTTCCTTACACAAACCTGGAAATTTTCGGCACTTTGGAGTCAGTCTCTGAGACACTAGTCTGCTGTCTTGACCTCATCGAAATAAGTTCTTCATTCTGCCTTTGGGTTTTGTCAGCAGCGAGTGGCCAAACCTGGTGTGTGTGGGACGGGGACCCCCACCCCCACTCCGAGCTGGTGTTCTTGCACCCATGCACACTGGATACAGTCGTAGTTCAAGTTTCTGCTGCTGCATCACCACCTCCTCCTTTCCTGAGGATGGAATCTGCCAAGTACGTACCCCACCTGGCCGGTGTGGAAGCCCACCTTCCAAGGGAAGCATGTGCCTGCAGGACCTAAAGCCCCAGACTCCAGGGCAACCGTGAGCCTGCAGAGGAGGAAGGGGGTCAACGGCTGCCCCCTTCTCCATCTTCTGTCAATCTTGCCTCCTCCTCTCCCCACGCCTAGCAGCTCACACCTGCCTAGTCTCCTTAACTCTCCAATCTCGCTTTGTCCAGGACATTTTCCAAAGGGGCTCCCGAGGGATGATATAAAACACAAACCTAGTTTAGCTACGCCCCCATTTAAAAAGCTTTTATCCACTTGCCCTCCAGATAAATCCCAAGCTATTAAGATCTACAACATCTACCCCCAACTCACCCCTACCCTCCTCTCCAATCCCTCAAAGAAACGCCTCTGTCACCGAGGAGTCTAAAGACTCCTTCCTGCCCTTTAATAAGCAGACACAAGGCACCTTCCTCTGAGGTCCTTCTCCAACCCCTCAAGGCAAGTTGATGGCACCTTGTCCACAGGTAACTATTATTGCCTTTATCACAGCATTTTACAATATATTGTTCACAGAATTCAAGCTCCTATATGCGATCCTAAGACACAGAACTGAGCTTCAGAGCCCCCCCCCCAAAACCCTAGGTTTAAACCATGTTACTGGAAAGCTGTTTTCTTTCTCCAAGCCTCAGTTTCATTTTCAGTAAATGGGGAAATCCACACCTTACCAGTTTGTTCCAGGGATTAAATGGAATGACAAGGCAAGGCATAGAAGGTACAAGAGTGTTGACTAAGTTATCTCTTCCCCTGGGCTATAAGAGTTCAGTAATGCAAGAACAGGTTTTTTGTTTTCTGGTTTTTTTTTTTTACTCTTTTGTATTCCTCATGAATAATACAGTAGACATGCATTAAATGTTGGCAGAATAAAGGGGAGAGGGAGAAAAGCAAGCGAGAAGGGAGGGAGGGAAGAAAGGAGGAAGGAAATTAAGTAATGAAATGAATGAATGAAGCTAGGAGCAAAAAAAGACACCCTGATCTGTTAGAGCTAAAAGAGGTATTGTTAAATATTAGTCATAGGACTTTGAGAATGTCCTATTGCTCCCTACTAGGAAACTCTGACAAGATATCTGCAGACACTAGGAAAAGATCATCAAGAGACCGGCCCATCCACCAGAAAGCAGTGTAGTTCAATATAGGATTGGCATACAGATTTTAATGTATTCCTCAATTTGTTCATTCCTACTCTGCTCTAAAACACTGGACTTGTCACAAAGGAGGATACAAATAAACTGATCTTACCGTCAAGAGGTCTCAGTTATAGAGGACATAATACGTGGATCAGTGGTGTTGTTAAACCAATCATCCAGGGAGGGGGGGCAGGGAAAGCCTAATTTGTTGTGTCTGCCAATTGCTGTGGTGTAACTATTCCCACCGTGGCTGAGTTCCATCTACCAATGATTTACTCATAATTATTGAGCTCCCCAAAAAACCCCTATGTATAGTGGTTCGCCCCCACCCGCCTTTATCCACAGGGGATGTATTCCAAGATGGCCAGTGGATGCCTGAAACACGGGTAATACCAAACCCCATATATATACCAGGTTTTTCTTATCCATACATTCCTACGATCAAGTTTAATTTATACATTAGGCACAGTAAGAGATAAGCAATAACATAGAACAATTACAACAATATACTGTAATAAGTTTATGTGAAGGTAGTCTCTCTCAAAATATCTTACTGTACTCACCCTTCTTGTGATGATGGGAGATGATAAAATGCCTACATGAGGGATGAAGCAAAGTGAGTGACAAAGGGATTGTGACATCTCCTCTGGCTACTATCTATCTTCTGACCCTACATCAGAATGAGAATCATCTGCCTTGGGAACCTTGATTGGTCAGCGGTAACTGACCCAGCTGGAAGCCAGCAGCTAGACGGTGGGTAAGAAGTCACGGCTGTGTTTAACAACTGGCTCTCGGGAGCCCTCAGCCGGCCACGGATTCTCCATCCCTCTTAGTTTTCTCATTCCTGCCATCGTTTTAGTTGCTCTGTTGTTTATTAGCATCCTCACTGCCTGATGGACAAGGAAAATAGATCAGAGAGGCAACTAATTTTTCTGTCAGTGGTTCTAGCAAAGGAGATTGAATGGGGAGGAAGGTCAAAACTATTAGCTACGATACGTTCATAGGTTTCTACTATCCCCCTTCTCTCTGCCCCAGATTCCTGCAGATGAGCGAAGACAGGTACCCTAATCAAATGCGCAAAATACGAACACACTTTCTGACCGAATATCGACTTGACGGCCGCAACCTGGAAACAGAAATGGGGAGAAAGCAGCTATGTTGGAAACCTAAGAAAGGTCGCGTTCATCGAGATGGCAGAGGGGATATGAAAATGGGACTTCTCTGGGTGGAAATAGCAGGGAAAATATTTTCTGAAAGTTACAGATCACAGCAGCTTTCTGGACCCAAATCTCAACAGGAAAAAAACATACCAAACTAATAAGGGAAAACTGTTCAGCAAAACATACATTTTTATCTTAACATGGTTAGAAACCGGGACGACATGGAAAAGTTTTATGAAGTTCTGTGATGAAGTCCCACTCTCTCAGCTGTAGGAAAGGTGTTCCCTGGGTGGTATTTATGCTTTGACAGAAGAGGAAGGCACTGGCCACATTGCCTTCCCCCTCCCAGTGTTTGTAAGGGAGGCGGCACCCCCTGAATAACACGTCACAAAATGTGCTCCTGACCTCCAGGGGAAGTAGAGGGTGCAGTTCCGAGTAAGGCTTGTCTATAAAAGCGGTTTTCTTTTTATGGCTCAGCAAATGTCTTTTGATGTGAACCCCATTCTCTGTAACCACACTTCGTCTGATCCCGAGCTCCTGAAGGAACACCCTAGCCCTGCTCCGTGATTTCAGCTTACTTACTGTCTAGGCATTCGGGATTCCGGGGCTTTTAGAGGCTACGGTGGCAACAGCTGTTGCTTTACTTCGGTACTAAAGTTAAGCACCCTGAACTCACGCCACACAGAGGAAACATTAGAAAAATCAAAACTATGTGAAGGTGAGTGAGAATACAAGAAAAAATATGCCTCCGCAGGAGGAAAGAAACACAACTATCACAGACTCATTCTCAAGGAGACGAGAAGGGAGGGATGGAAGGCACTCCCACTCTGTTCAAATGAAGTGCAATTTAACAGTAAAGGAGCCTCCAGGATTTGACATTAAGAAAATAATAACAAACACATGCACGTAACAAGTGTGCATTTAGGGCTGGCTACCTGTTTCACAACCTGAAAGGAATCAGAGAGAGACTGGAGACAGATTTAATCTCCAGGTACTCGAAATTACCCAACTCAAGGAGAATATAATTACCCTCTTTCACTGGAGTAAATAAGGCTGGGCAGGGCTGTGTCAAATGAGCTAAAAGGGCAAATTTATGGCACAGAGGGCAGAAAGTAAGGCAGGAATTAACTGTGCCATTATGCCCGTGAGCGGACAAAAGAAAGAATGGGCTCCACTGGTGAGGACAGGAGGGTGGGCAGTGACCCGGGCACCCACGACTGTGTGTGAGTCACATCTGGCAGAGGCAGAAATGAGATCATAAAACAACATGGATGGCAGGTTTTCGATCTTCAAACAGCAAACAGATTAGAAGCGTTGAGGAGTTAAAGTTAACACACAACTCTAACGTGGATTGAGACGTCACGAAAACCAGCAAGGGTGGATTCCCCAGGGTGGGGTGGAAAGAGCCGAGAACTGGTTATTATACCGCATGGCATTCCAAAGGCCTGCTCTCCAAATTTTCAGAGGAAGAAGAACGTGATGTTAAAAGCACTGTAGGGCTTGCACACGCGGGGTGGAAAGGTACAGCTTTTATGAACACTGAGCCCAAGGCCAGACTATCCGGGCACAAATACCAAGTCCACCGTCGATTTGCTGAACTGCGTGTGTGCCCACGCATGCACAGGTACGCTCAGATCTGTTGACCTCCCTGGGTCTGAAAATTCTCTTCAGTGAAATGCCGGAACTAAACTCTGCGATCTGAACGGTGATTTCACGTTTCAAAATTCTAGGAAATAAACCATCGGGAGACGTTACCGGCCTCTTGGTAAATGAAAGGTCTAGGATGAACGATAAGCCTTTTTTGCTCCAAAACACAGAACTGAGACCATGACCACAGAGGCAAGACAGGCCTCAGCCCAGCTGTTACATGGAACCACAGCCACTCAACCCCCACTGCCCTGTGCCTAAAACCGACAACCGAGAAGGGCACGGCCTGGTCTCAGGACATTCCATCCCTTGGATTACTTCATGACGTCTCTGTCTCCTACCCGCCTACCAGGGTACAATTTTCTAAAAGCAGAAAAAAAAAAAAAAATCCTTCCCAAGAAAATAAACACTCCAAACAACTGTCCCATTCTGTTACCTATTTGGATTACATAATTACTATGAAGTCAAGACTTTCTTACCGACATGCCAAAAAAGAACTCTCAGCTCCTAAGTTGAACTTTTTCTCCACCGTTCAAAGCTCTAAAAACTAAAACCCAAGTCCCTAAAAAGCAGTCCCTAGTGCCCACTACAGTGGAACAAAAACCCCTCTGCCTCAAATCTGCTCAGAGTGGAAACTCACATCAAAATATCTTAAGTCCATGGAGATTTAGAAGTTCGTGTACTCTGTTCTTCAACAGTAAAAACAATAGTACAGACCCTCACTAAAGGCCCAAAGTGCCTCCATAGGGAGAGAATACCGGCTTTCTTCCTGGCTCCATTGAGGATAACTTAGTCAAGTGTACCTTCACCTTTTCCGTTTGCCCATCTATAAAATGGGGCTACCAATAATTGGTAACTGGCATCATTTGCCCACAACCAAGCAAAATAGTTAACCCTCGGGGCACCTGGGTAGCTCAGTCAATTAAGCATCCAACTCTTGATTTCCACTCAGGTCATGATCTCAAGGTTTGGTTCGTGAGTTCTAGCCCCAAATCGGGCTTCATGCTGACAGCACGGAGTCTGCTTGGGATTCTCTCCCCTTCATGCTCTCGCTCTCTCGCAAAATAAATAAAACTTAAAAAAAATCTAAGGGGCACCTGGGTGGCTCAGTCGGTTAAGTGTCCGACTTCAGCTCAGGTCACGACCTCACGGTCTGTGGGTTCAAGCCCTGAGTGGGGCTCTGTGCTGACAGCTCAGAGCATCGAGCCTGCTTCGGGTCTTGTGTCTTACTCTTTCTCTGCCCCTCACCTGCTCATGCTCTGTCTCTCTGTGTCTCTCAAAAACAAACACTAAAAAAAAATTTTTAAGTTAACCCCTTCCTCACTTACCCCTACACCAGGAAAAAACTACTGGGCCAAGGTGATTCGAATCCCACAGAGGACATTAATTAAGGTACCTGTACTTTTCCAGTTGGGGCAGCAGTGAAAAGGCTGACGGTTCCTTTTATAGCCTGTTGTAACTTGTTTGTCTGGATCAATGTAGAAACAGCAGCACTTTGCTCTTCATAATTCCTCTCCAGGAATAAAAAGCGCTAGGATATTCCTGGAATGCCTCCTCACTCACAAATTGTAAGTCGGACCTCCTGCAATCACTGAACTTTGCTCATACGGTCGGTGTCAAGATTAAATGAGATAATGCATGTAAAGAGCTGAGCAAGAACTAAATAAATGATGTTAAAAAAAAAACCCACAGCGAACCACACACACACACACCTGCCCCCACTAAAAAAAGGACTATCTCCTGATGCTTATCAACTTACTTGGAATAGGGAAGACTGAAATGTAAGGTAATCATTCCACGGCACACTCTAGAGATCTTGGCTAGCCTCTGGTGTTCTCATAGTCGGTCACCTGCTAGTAGTAATGCCAAGAACTTTCCACAATTCCGTGTGCTCGTTCATACCCCAGCAGTCCTGTCCAACTCTCAACATCAAGAGGCATCAGAGAGTTTGAACCAATGGGAACAGAAATGCAAAAGACCTTATAGAAAGTCCGAAGCCCCGGACATTGATCATGTGGAAGTTTTGCCAGAAGAGTCAAATACCCCACACTAACCATTTAGTGTGTGTGTGGGGGGGGGGGGGGGTGGGAAATAAAGCACAGAATCTAAACATCCTAATGAAAAAGTCCACATCTAGACCAGCCCCTAAAAGTAGAGCTCTTCTCTAAATTTTAGGCTACAAATAAATTCTTCGTAAGGCACACCTAGCCATCTTTGCTGTTTGGCTGTGCATGGTTATGTTTTCCTTCTAGGCCCAAAACCGTTTTTCAAGAGCTTCATGAAAATACGAATATTTTCATGACGAGGGATATGCGGGTTTTACTATAATTTATAACTGAGTTTTATAATTCACTTGGGGCACACAAGACATATGACACTCACTTTGCCAGTGACACGCCAAAGAATGTAACCAAGCAGGGCATTTTTTTTTCTTTTTAGAGACGGCCAAATGAATACTGTCTGGGCTCTACATCTGCAACGGTCATGAGGTGGTGGCAAAAAGTAAATAGCCATAAAACTTTGAATTTTTATTGTGTGTTATGCCTATCAACCCATAAAAGACCAGGATACGTCACAGTTTTTGTAGTTTCTAAACCATTTTTTGGGGAAACACACAGGGCGTTAGTGTTACCCTTATTCAATCGGTAAAAAACCAGGCCGCTTGAAGGCACTTGTACTTTCTAAGCCACGCCTGCCAAATGCAAAGGGCAAATGCGGCCCATAACTTTAGGGAAGGGTAAGTCACGTGCTACCTCTTGCTGAGTGGTTGGTTGATGTCACATGACAGACGTTTTTACGACAACTGGCTAGTACCAGGAACGTGTATGTTCCCTACAATTCAAAGTAACAAGTGCAACTTGTAAAAGTCAAGTATTTTTATTTAATACATTCTAATCAAATAGTAACAGCAGTAAATAAACACTTTGAAAAACAGGCAAGTATCCCCCTATCTCTGGAAGAAAATTAAGTCGAAGTATTCTACATGGTAGAAGGGAGACCAAGTGCTGATGTCCGTGGTCAGACAATTCAAGGACAACTTGGAAATTTCTAAAGCCGTTTCCCAAAAGTCAATGGCAACAGGTTGGGATACAGCTACTTCAAAGGATAAAATGTCTGTATCTACATGGTTTTATTAACAGGGATTGAGTTGCACCTGTATAGCACGACATTCTTTAGCCTTAAAGGAAAAGACAAAGTCTTTTCCGTTTGCACCAGTTTGAAATATTTCTGAAATAAGGCTCCCTTAAAATGGATTACTACAGTACTCATTCACATGAGAGAGTTCATACATGTAGTAAAAAGTCAAATACAGGATTTCATGGTCACTTTTTTGGTTGATTTGGTTAATTGCATAAAAAGGAGGATAAATACTCACAAGCAGGATCTGTTTGACAAAACTCCTAGGTACATCAAGAACGCAAAAACAGAAAACGTCCTAAAGTAGACTCTGATCACCAGGCATGTAAAATTAAAGCTAAGCCTGCGTCAGTTTTTTCCTTCGACTTCTTCAGTGCTCCTGCACGGAGTTCTTGCTCTACCGCCAGGGTCTGGGCCTTCTACCTAGCAAACAGGAACCCTGGGAAGGCAAGGCATTCTGATAAAATGTTCCTTCAGCCTCTACTCAGGACATTTTATTTTTAACTTAAAAGGATCAGCTGGTCTTGGTCAGCCTTAGGAAAGGAAGCATTACTCAGGTGAAAACATTTGGGGAAACTTTAAATACCTAGCTACCTCGTCACACGTTTAAGTTAGATGGACTTCAGCTGTTTTTAGAATGCCGAGTAGTTATCCAGAGTAGTGACTCAAGTTTTGGTTCCTTTTTTTTTTTTTTTTTTTTTTATACATAGCTGCATTCGGAGATACTCTATAGGAGGCATGTTTAGAAAAAGAGAAACACTTATACCTGGAATTTATATTCTTCCAAGTAATCTTTTAGTCTTGTTGGTAAAGGCAGTCCCCAGATGGTGCCGGTGCATTTGTTAATGGTGAGTCTACAGAGATGCTGCAGAGGCGGGGCTGATGTGTAGAGCGGTTTGGTCAGATAAAGGTGAACGGTGCCGTTCCGGGGCGCTTCTGGGCCTGTCCGCTTATCCTTGCACATCTGAACGTAGTAGTCGATCAGATGAACCACACTGTCAAACTGTTTAAGCTTGGATTTGACACATATGATCGAGTCCAACCTGAATTTCCCATCTTGGTATTCGATTCGCAGATTAGTTGGTCCAGCTGATGTTTTAACAGATATTGTTAGTAGGTAGTCTGAGTGTGAGCTATCTCTAATCAAGAAAGTTCCTTCTGGTGCCTCTTTTAATTTCTCTTTGGCTTCATTAACAGTCATACTTCCCCAGTACCAACCTGGGGTTTCCGTTCAAGAAGAAAAAGAAGAGAGGGTAAAATAGTTATTATACAGAATTTCTTAAATAGGGCAAATACTTGGCAACAATTTTTCTAGCTCTAAAGAGAAGTGTGTGACAGTTTACCACAGACTACCATAAATATTTTAGGTAGACATCTAATGAAAATGTGGGTCCGTTTTATGAACACAAACTGTGAGCCAGTTTTCTTCTTTAAAAAGTAACGTTCGGTAGCCCTTTAAACTCTCTTGAGATTTTCTCCGAAGGACACAGAATTTTGCCATAGGACACACTGGCTGAGAAAGCATGATGCTTCTAGCACCGTTCAGGTGAAATCAAAGTAAATTAGAAGTAACTCGGAAGTTAGAAATAAAAGGCGTGCCCTTACAAAGGTGGAAACCCCAACTCCTGCAATCCCAGCAGTTTTGTAATCCCAAAACTTCTTGGAAGACTCGCGACCACCCTCTCCCTCCCTCCCCAAATCCGTTCATGGCAGAAACTCTGTTCAGAGACCTTGGAAAGTACTGCTATTTCCTTGTTTTTGAAGCGCGGTTCTACTACAACAGCTTCTGTTTGTTGCTTTGGTTACAACTGCCATATCAGCCACTGAGAAATGAGGGAAACCCCAACTGATAAGAAGTAATTCAAGTTTACAATCCGCACCTCCGTTGGACTTTGCCCTAATCCAAATCCCGTCACAACCTTCCGTCCCCCCAGCATTCTCCATTCTCCATTTCATTTGCCTGCACCATCCCGGGGCCCATCTCGTTTTCAAAAATCACTTCGAGCCATTCTGCATAAGAAGTCTGAACAATGCGCTCTTCCACCCCACCCCCCATCCCCCACCCCCCAAATTGCTCGGATACCTGCAATCTGCCTGGTCCGCCCCGCTGAGGGAAAGTCGGTGGTCCACACTCAAAGACCGAACCGCAAATGACTTTTCCCTCTCTCTAGGGCTACCAAAACTTCAATTTTGCCCCAAACGTAAGCTTTTGGGATTCAGATTTTGAAAGCTTGCGTGGTTTGCCTTTTTTTTTTTTTTTCCAATCTTCTCTTCTTTCAGACGCCGAGAGACGACGGCGGGCCACGCAAAGCGCAGGACTGCGCTTGAACCAAGCAATAACCCTGGGCGCGCAGCCCCTCAAGGCCGCGCTCTGCAAGGGGCTTCGCTGGCCGCCTTCCTCCCGGCCCTGCTGCAGCCGCCCGCGCGGCAATCAGTCCTTGGAACTTGGCCGCCAAGGTCCCGGGCTGCAGCGGCGGCTCGGCTCGGAAGCCGGATGCGGCTGAAACTGCGGGCAGCGCAGCGCCCACTGGCCGCCCTCGTTCCCCGCGGAAAGGGAGGCGCCTGGCTCTTTCTCCCGCTAGGGTTCAAGCCCGTGTACCGACCCCTGAGCAGCTGCGGCAAACAGCTGAAGGCTCCAGCTCCCTGAGAGGCTATTTCCAAGCAGCCCTTCTCGCGTTCTGCCCACCCCTAGGCCTCTGGGTCCCCCGAGAACCACTTTTCTTTCTCATTCCCAAGGATCCAGGGCCGTGCGGACATCCTCTCCGCGGGCCCCCGCCCTGAGGCGGGGACGGGAGGCGAGGGGCTGCAGTTCAATCCCATTCTTCGCTCCGCACCGCGGCCCCGCTTCCTAGCCGCGCTCCGCGTCAGCAAAGCCCCCAACCGCGTCTTTGGGGAAGCGACCCTTCTCGTGCGCGTCGCGGCTGGTCGGCTCCCTACCTGTTTGACTGAGCTCCCGTAGGGCCTTCGCCAGACGCGCCGCCTCCGGGGACGGCTCTTCCGCGGACCCCGCGGTCCCCCACTGGCTCTGCGTCCCTTCCGCGCCATTCCCGGAGGACTCGAGGCACCGCAGGGTCATGGGAGAGGGGTCACCGCGGCAAAGACAGGTGGCCGCCCGCACTGGGATCAGAGAGGGGCACGCGTCCTTCTTGGAAATCAGTGAGAACCCCAAAGCAAGTCTCTGCGGGGTATCCGAATTGGTGGAGGGGGAGGGGATGGGAGGCTTCTGGCTTTTCCTCCCCAGGTCCCAGTGGACGGATGGCAAAGTCCCCCGCAGGCGCGGTCACCCACAGTTTGCCTGCAAAAAAGAAAGTATGGGCTTGGGTCGGTCCAAATTGGACCCCTGCGTCCGGGATTGTGGGTGGGAAGACAGACGTGGAAAATCCCGGGGACTCCTCCGCGTCTATCCTCCCGCACCATTTAACCCCAAGCATCCAGTGACTGCCCCGGCCCAGCTGTAGAGAAAGGAGGATAAAAGAGAGAGCAGCGATCCAAGACGCCGGAGTTGCAGAGGGGGAGGGGGGAGGGACAGGATGAGGGTGGGGAACAGGGTGTCTTCCCGCCCAGGGCTACTAGCTGAAATCGCAGACTAGCAAAGACGAGTCACCTGCGGGTATGGTGGTAAATAGGCCCTAGTCAAGGACAAGCAGAAAAATCGCAAAGGAAAGAACAGGAGATATCCCCAAATTGGCACCCCTCTATCTCACACCCCGCACAGCCCGGGGGCCCCGGGACGAAGCACCCTGAGCCGCCAGCCCGGGGCGCCAAGGTGCGCGAGCTGCCGCACCCCCGCCCAGAGGCTGCCTGGCTCCTCTCTGCCCGCTCCCCAGCGCCCGCTTGGGGCAGAGTTGGGGGGCTCCCCGGGCTCCGTGGCTGCCCCTCTAGTGGCCGGGCGGCGGCGGCTGCTGCAGCCGCCGCGGGCGCTGTCGAGGAATCGGCCCAAGCGCGCAGCCCTCGCGGGGGCTCGGAGCCCGGAGCCGGGACCCGGGCCGGGGCAGAATGGGCGGCTGCGAGCGCCGCTGGACGTGCAAGACAACGAACGCCGAGCCCTTACCTCGGCCTCGGCCGCAGCGTCCACACCAGGCAGCCTCCCCAGCGGACATGGGGCGGGGGAGTCGGGAGGGGCCAGGGAGAGGAGGGGTTTCTGCCCGAGTTTCCCCAGTTGACTTTTAATTTGGGAACGAGATGCCTGGGGATGCGCTCCGCACTAGCCAGAGTTCTCTGCGCAGAGGGCAAACAAAAGCCCGGGGGATCTTCGCCTAGAACCCCCGGGCTCTGAAATCCCCCACCCTGGGCAGCTGCTGGCTTTCCCTCCGGCTGCGACCAAGGAGGTGGGAAGAAGAGAGGGAGGAGGAAGGAACTAGGGCGGGAGGCAGGCGGGTGGGGAGGAGCGGCAGATCAGGTTATTAGGAGGATTATTAATTTGGATGGCTGTTTGGGGCGGGGGAGTAAACTCCGGAGACTTCCCGACGCCTAGAAGGAGCCCAAGAAAGCAGGCAGTAGCGCCCGGCCGCGGGGCAGAGCCGAAGCTCGGACTCTCTCCCTGGCCGCTCTGAACTGCGGAAGCCAAGGCCGCCGGGCGCTCGCAGCCGCGCCCCGTGCCCTCCCCGGCGACCCTCCATGGGGAGGAGCCTTCGGGCTCCCGGGACCAGTACCTGCCGCCAACCCCCGGCCGAGCTCCTCCGGCGCCCGGGGTGCGGGCGCAGGGGATCCTGAGGCTGTGCGCACCGGGTCCGGGGGGCGAACTGTCCGCGGCCCGCGCAGCGCCGGTTGCGGCGGGCGAGGAGGTTCATGCTTCAAGGGAAGCCCAAGGCCCGTGAGCCGCGGTGGCGGCGGCCAGACATGGCAAGAGTTAAACGTCTGTCCCCGGAGTCGGGTGTGCGCGCGACTTCCCAGCCCCGCGCGCCTCCCTAGCTCCCCGCCTCCCTCCCCTGTCCGCGCTCTCAGTGCGCCCCTCCCGGCTGCTGCGGAGGCCGCTTTCCAGGAACTTTCCAGGAATCCGTCTCACGTGACCGCGGCCCCCGCTCCCGCTTTAAAGAGGCTCCGGCGCTAATGCGCAGGCTTCAGGCGAGGCGGGCTCATAGCGCTCGTTGCGGTGCCGGGCGGCGCGGCTGCCTAGGAGTCCGCCCGCCTCTGACCGCACAGCTCCGAGTGCTCCGAGGCGCGCACAAGCCCCACCGCCACCGCCGTCCCCGCTTCGGCGGTCGGAGCCTGACCCCCACCATGTCAGCTGTGCGCGGGGGTCTGATGACCAAGCGATATCCTCGCCCAGCCGCGGGGCTCTGTCTTTCCCACCCGCTCCGCGCCTTCTCGACGTGACCCTCCCAACTGCACATTTTGTGAAAGGGATGCGGGAGAGGCTGGGGGTCCCCGAAAACGGCCCCTCTCGCTCTACGGCACATTAGTGGGGGTGGGAGAGGCCCCGATCCAGGCCCCCGCGCTCCCCACTGAGAGCCGGAGGGAGCGGACCGAAGGCTGTACCCTCGGCCAGGTCCTAGAAGGCAGCCAGCGATCTGAGAGCGGTGCCTCCTTAAGCGGCGCTAGCGGCTCTCAGTCTCCTCCCCCAGGCGCTCCTGATCTCAAGTCACCGGCAGCAGCCCAGCCGGGCTCCTCCTCCCCTCCTCCCCCTTCCCCTCCTCCCTCTCTTCGTAGTCTACACGGCCCCACTGTCTCCTTCCGCTGGTAGACCCCGCTCACCTGCTCTGACTGCTGAAGGGGCGCCCTTACCTACGCTCCCGGGTCGTGCTGGACCGCCGGCCTCGGTGCCTTGCAGTCCCGAGAGCTCTCGTCTTGGCGATTTCTCCCGCAGGGCTAGCGCCCAGGGACTGGAAATTCGGAAAGATCTAGTCACTCCCCTGCCCGGAGACCCTCACCTCCTCCCACCCGATTGGAGGCCACCTGGACTCCGTTGGAACTCAGCTCCTCGCCTGCATGCCCGCCTCCAAAGTGTGACCTACTTTTAAAAAACCATTAGCACTCACGGGAAAACCGGATCCCAAATTTCGATAACCATTTTTCTTTGAAATACTATTCTATTGCATCACTGCTCAAAAGCTTGAAAGGTCAATGGCCACTTTCAGTTGAAGCAGGGGCTAAGGGGAAGTTGGGCGAGGAAGGGGGAGGAGGCGTGGGGGAGGCCGGCTCACAAACCTTGCCTGATGTCCCCCCTGCTGGCCCTAGGAGGAAACGTAAACCAGCTTCCTGCCTTCCCGGACAGGCAGGAGTCAGGCAGGAATGATTCTCTCAATAATTTTCCTGCTTTTGAGTAAGTAACTATGCAAATGATAGGCAGGTGAGCCAGGAAGTAGGGGCGGGAGGGGGGGGTGCGGGGGGAGGGAGGCATTTCCAAGCTAACAAATGACTTTGTCAACAATAGAGTGGTGTGGATGGAATCATGTTTGGTTTTTTAGAGTCTAACAAGTAGAGGGCAGAGCTAATTCAACCCTAGTTAAAACTCCATAAAGTGGCTGAATAATTTGGCCAAATCATTTACCATCTTTGGGCCCTCGGCCTTTTCTATAAAATGAAGGAACTGGACTCCAGTCCTGGCTCAGGGACTGGGATGAATGAACAAATCAGATTCATGTAGAGTTTGTGTGTAGTCTGAGGCCCAGAGAACCTTTAAGAACCACTGTATCTACTAGGGTTCACTATGTTCTAGGTTATTCCATTTGGCTTCTTATTCCTCTGCGGAGAATCCCAGACCAAGGATGTACCCCCTGTTCTGCAGTTTAAAAGATTTTAAGGTTTTTACAAAGATAAATTTCTATTTAATTGCCAGTTGAAATGAATCTGCCAGCAACCTTCATGCAACCTACATGCATGTACTTTCCTGTTGCCTCCTAGCACATGCTGTTCCCTCTTCCTGGGATGCCCTTCGCCAGAATGGGTGTGTGGCCAGCTCTCATCATTCAGCTCGCAGCTCAAAGTCACCTCCACAGACAGTCATTGTTCACGAAAATTACAGTAAGCACAATGCCAACTGCAGGGGCACCAAATTTTGTAGCAAAGAAAGATTTTCGACTTTTGTTTCTGAACTGTTTCCCAGAGATCCCAGCATTTTGTTGGCTTTTTTAATCCCCAAGAAACACATATGGGAGGGCCTCTTAGGAAAATATTTATGGGATGGTGTTAAGTGAGAAAAAAGTAGAATGTGAAATTGTATCTATGCTATGGTTACAATATTATAGCATTATGTATATGCCTGTGGGCAAAAACAGAAGGAAATGTAGAGAAATGAAAGCTTTTTTTCGGGTGGCAGGATATGGGTAAATTTTTAAACTTGACTTTCTTTAATACTGTTCCAGTATTTTTGATACAGTCATTGTTTTCCAAAGTTGCATGTGAGTGTCTTCAGTGACTCTAAGAGGGTAGAGTGTAATCCGTACAGCTTATGACTCTAGTCCTGACGGACCTCTCTCCTGAACTCCCAGGCGGGTCACTCAGCACTGCCTTTCAGATGTCTAATGGTTACCCCCAGTGTAGCATGTCCCAAACCGAGACCCGATAATTTCTTTTTTTTCTTTTTTTTTAATGTTTATTTATTTTTGAGACAGAGAGAGACAGAGCATGAATGGGGGAGCGGCAGAGAGAGAGGGAGACACAGAATCGGAAGCAGGCTCCAGGCTCCGAGCCATCAGCCCAGAGCCTGACGCGGGGCTCGAACTCACGGACCGCGAGATCGTGACCTGGCTGAAGTCGGACGCTCAACCGACTGAGCCACCCAGGCGCCCCCCGATAATTTCTTAAAACGACCCTGTTTGAGACAAAAACAAAAGCAGTTCCTCCTTCATTTCTCCCCATCTCTGAGAAATGCCACTTCTAATCTTCCGTTGCTCTGGCTAAAAGCCTTAAAATCGTCCTTGCCTGCTCTCTGTCACACGCCCCACATCCCACGTGTTGGCCAATCCTTTGACTCTGATTTCACAACAAACCCAGAAGTAAAGCCCTTGCCACATTTTCACCACACACCAGTCGAAGCCAGGCTTCCCAGTCTCTGCCTGGCCTACTGCTGCAGCCTCTACCTGGTACCTTTGTCCCTCCGACAGACTCTTCCTGACAGAGCAACAACAGTGACCCTGTTTAAGGATCTGCTCCAGTCCAAATGGCTGCATCACACAAGAGTGAAAGACAAAATCCCAGTAGCTTCTCGGTTCTATTTATCTCCCTGATCTCATCCCCTCCTGCTCTGTCCCTTGATCATTCCGCTCAAGGCACATTGGACTCCTTGCCTTTTCCAACACCTACTGCCCTTACTCCTTCCTCAGCACCTTCTCCTCGACCCACCAGGCTCCTCCTTCAGATATCTGCGTGGTTTGTTCCCTTACTTCCACGGACCTTTATTCAGTGCCACCGGCTCAGTGAGACCTTGCCTGACCACCGTATTCAGATTCAACCCACCTCCACACACAGTTCTCTCTCTTCCCTGCTGTGGTTTTCTCCTTAACACTGATCACTATCTAACCTAGGTATATTTTATTTATTGGTCTGGTTTCCCGTATTTCTCCTTCACTAGAATGTAAGTTCCATGAGGCCATGTACTCGTGTTTGCATTCTTCACAGCTACATCTCAACACCTCCAATAGTCCCCCGCATGTAGCCGGCATTCCCCGTACGTGTTGAATGAGTCAGTGGATGGATGGGTGGTCCGTTAGCAGTGTGGCTTTAAGGTTAAACTTCCCAGGCATGAATCCTCACTCTGCCACCACTTGCTACATGAGTGATCTCTGGCAAATTATTTATCCTCTTACAGAGATAATACTGGAACTTACCTTAGAGAGCGGTGGGGAGAACTAAATGAGATCATCATATCTCATATCTATATCCCTGTATCTCTCTAACACTGTATCTCATATCTGTTCTGTTCAGCGGGGCAGGTGCATGGCTGCGATGCTGAACTGTCATTCTACTTGACGGGGGAAGGGAGAAGTTTCTTCTGTGGCCTGCATTTGAGGAATTGCCAAGGCCTGAAAATCTCTCTGTGCCAAAGTCAAACTGGATGCTCTTGATTTGCAATGCAGATGTTCTAATACTGGAGTTGACAAGTGCTCCACACTAAGTTGTTGTTGCTGCTGTTGTTGTTGTTGTTGTTTTGCCTATTTGCAGACACGATCCCCCCTCCGGCCCCCGCTTCTGAGATGATGAGCAGTGATGACCATGTGAGCCAAATTTTCTACCACCTAGAAGGAGCCCTTCAAAGAAGGGAAGCAACAGAGAATGCAGGGCTCAGGCTAGAGTGGGACGAAGAGGTCTCTGAGCGCTTGAATCCAGTTTGCCTGAGGCCACACCACCCTTGGGCTCAGATATAGGAGCCAACACGTTAATTTTTCCTCCTTAGTTTGACTTGGGTCCTGTAACTTGTCGTCAGAGACACTCTCATGGGGTGTAGGGAGTTGGGTAGGAAAGACTCCATGGGAGGGAGTGGAATAGAGAATTGAAAAGATACAGGACAGAACTATCTTCTGTATGATGAGCGTCTCTTACTTCTCCCCTGGTGCTACTCAATACCAATTCCCTTTTACAAGGTCCTGCTTGCTCCACCCCATGATAGAGCCTACTCCTTGGTGCCCTGGCCGGCTTCAGTGCTCTGGGTCAGGGATTCCAGGAGGGAGAAGCTGGGCAGATGGCTTTCCCCTAGACTTCTGGGCCCCAGGAGCATGCGAGATGGACATGCCCTTGGTCTTTCTAGTCACAGAAGCTGAGGGGAGTCATATTCTAGGAAAGTAGTTGTTAATCTAAAATCACAGATCTCTCAGAAATTCTGGTAAAATCTATAGACTGGAGTTCACAAACCACCTGCCTGTGGGCCATATTTGATCCCTCGGAGTGTCACGGTTGGTGTGCCAAGATTCTCTCTAAAACCATGTGAATCAAATTAAAATTCTAGAGATTTCACCCCAAAGTGATCCAGAATTCTGCTTTCTCTTAACCAACCTGAAACTCTGTCAACACTGGATCCCATTCCCTCAAGGCAGAGATCAGCTGAAGCAGAGTGGTGGCTGCCTCTGTGGAAGGCACATTCACCACAGTCCTCACCATCCCCCGGCCTCCCCAACTCTGAACATGACTTGCCATTTGTCATCACACCTGCAGTGTTTTTCTTACGGTGGTGAGATATTTCTCTGGACCCCAGTCTCTACCAGAAGCAGGGAAATGAAAGATCGAAAAGACCAGATATTTCCAGACAACTGGGAGAGAACTTCTTTCTCTATAAAAGTGAAACATATTCCTCTGTGTATAATAAGCGAACAAAGTGTGGCTAGATTCTCATACCTGACCTGTTTCATTCCTCTATGTTCCTACACGACCCAGGCGTGTGTGGACAGCCTCCATCTAAGACAGCCTCTACAGAAGTATCTTCTGGAAGCACAGATTTGGGGGATCAGTTGACAACCTGAAGCCCAACTATGAATCCTGAGGGGCCTCTTGACCTGAGGCAAGAACCCTGTCCTGAGGTGGAGAACCTCCAAGGAAGTGCTTCCCTAGAGATAAGAGTACTAGAGATAAAAGCCATCTGCCCAGCTTCTCCCTCCTGGAATCCCTGACCCAGAGCACTGAAGCCGGCCAGGGCACCAAGGAGTAGGCTCCATCATGGGGTGGAGCGAGCAGGACCTTGTAAAAGGGAATTGGTATTGCACAGCACCAGGGGAGAAGTAAGAGATGCTCATCATACAGAAGATAGTTCTGTATGGGTCTTTCTGTATTGAACTGGTAGTATAGTCAGAGGATCACCAATCATCAGACTTTGGTGCTAGAAAGGACATCATTTCACTGGTGCAGAATAATTTTCCTTGTCCTCTTTCTTCTCCCTCACGATGTTCTAATCCTCTTGCCTCATTTCTCAAACACACAAGCCTGCCTCAAGGCCTTTGCACTTGCTCTTTGCCCCGTATTCTCATGGCATCACTCCCTCACTTTGTTTGGGTCTTTGCTCAGAGAGGCCTCCTGTTTCTTATCAATGACCATTTCTTTCTCCTGCTTTATTTTTCATGTCAGCAGCTACTACTACCTGACATTATAATGGCTTTTATTTGTCATTTGTTTAATGTCTCTCTCTCATTGAAACATAAGCAGAGATTTTGTATGTTATAATCACTACTCTATCCCCAATGCCTAAAGAAGCTCCTGGCCCATAGTAGATACCCAGTATAAAGTGAATGGATGAATGAATGAATGAATGAATGAATTGAATGCATCCACAAGTAAGAAAACAAATGCGTTTACCACTTTTCTGCCCTGGATCCCTTGACTTTTCATCTTCCCCAGATGCTCACCTTAATCTATGGCTTAGCCTTCCGACTCTGGTCTGTTACCAAGAAGAAATTGGCTGTTTTAGAATTTCTTCTTAATCTCTGGAGCCTGACCTCACAACTATGGTACCTAGTAGACAGCATGTGAGAGACTCACCCACCCAATAAATGTTCATGGGTATTTAAATGCTCTAGGCCTTGTAGACAAATATAATCCAGCCCACTCTTAAGAGGGTCTCAGTTAAGTGAGAGGGACATCACTGATGATGCTAACAAAGGGTTAAAAGTAATAGAGAAATGCAGACTGGTTTTGCAAACAGCTGGGGAGCACCCCTACAACCACCTTGGGAAGTCCAGAAAGGCTTCACAGGAGAGGGGACCTTGATCAAGCCCCTTAACTTCTCGGGATTCGTGTTTTCTCAAAACAAAAAAAACCTTGGATTTGATGAGCAGTTGTGTTTCCTTCTCATTCAAATCACCTTCCAAGCCCCACTCCACAACCTCCCAAAGAGCAACTGATGATGTTTTTATACATAAGCCTGGGCAGCTTCTAGGTATGTTTGATTTTCCAGAGAAGTTCACAAAGGTCAAGGCCTGGTGTGATGATGTGGTAAGCAGAGCAGTCAGAAGAAATACCTATTAGTAAATAACAAACAGCACTCCTGGCTTACTCATGGAATTCTGAGAAGCAGCAGTACCCAGTGAACCAGGCTAGAGATTGGCAGTCATGGGTGAGACTAACTTTAACCTAAGGCATGTGGCAGGGCTACAAAAGGCAAGCTCTGAATAGCACAACTGCCACTTCCTTGAGCCACGGGACAACCTCCATACGCATTCTACATTGGAAGGCACGCTGGTCACACATACAGGCCTTTTCTGCTAATGTAGCATGTTAAAATTATAATGGTCGTGCCCTGACCTAATGGAAAGCAATATAATATCACCAGTTTGCCTGTATATAATGGCTTAAATCTCTCTTCACCAATGTATCATAACATATACCTGATCTTATTCACATAACACGTTGACAATAGTAGGAAAAAATGCCTAGTTTATGTGTAAATAAATTAAGCTGAAGTCAATTAAGTAGGTTATTCTGTACTTGTAAACAAATTGTCCTTGGGAAAACAGTATAGAGTTTAATATGAACAAAGAAAACATTTTTAAGTGGAAAAGTAGCTTGGAGGGTAAGTTGCTTTTTTTTTTTCTTTTTTAATTTTAGAGAGAGAAACAGAACACGATCAGGGGAGAGGGGCAGAGAGAGAAAGAGAAAGAGAAAGAGAGAATATCAAGCAGGCTCTACACCCAGCACAGAACCTGAAGCGGGGCTCAATCCCACAACCCTGGGATCATGACCTGAGCTGAAATCAAGAGTTGGCTGCTCAACTGAGTCACCCAGGGGCCTCAGGTAAGTTGCTTTTTAAATAGGTCATTCAAGTCACTAAAAGTACCTATCCCAACAAATGTGGCTGTAATATTTTCAAATGTTATTTACAACATTTGAACAAAAGCAAAGGATAGAAGTTGAAGGGAAAGGTTAGGTTCCTTTGTTTTGTTTTAAAATATTCCCAATCAAGAAATTGTTACATTTCAGTATGTGCCAACAATTCTAAAATAAACATAAAAGGAAAGTCTTATTTCTTATAAAACACATTGAAAAAAATCTATTTAGAAATAACTCTGTGGACATCATGCTGGTAAGTCCTGCCATTTTTCCCTTTGGCTTTTCCAGTGTTGCAGAGATTTTATTTATTTTTTTTATTAAAAAATTTTTTTTTCAACGTTTATTTATTTTTGGGACAGAGAGAGACAGAGCATGAACGGGGGAGGGGCAGAGAGAGAGGGAGACACAGAATCGGAAACAGGCTCCAGGCTCTGAGCCATCAGCCCAGAGCCTGACGCGGGGCTCGAACTCACGGACCGCGAGATCGTGACCTGGCTGAAGTCGGACGCTTAACCGACTGCGCCACCCAGGCGCCCCACAGAGATTTTATTTCAAGTTCTCCCCTTCCCCCCCCTCTTTTATTCCTTCCCTCTTTTATTTTTTTAAATGTTTATTTATTTATTTCAAGGGAGAAAGAGAGTGCACGCACAGGAGGGGCAGAGAGAGGAGAGAGAGAGAGTCCCAAGCAGACTCCATGCTCTCAGTGCAGAGCCCGAGGCGGGGTTTGAATTCATGACCTGAACTGAAATCAAGAGTTGGGCGCTTAACCCACTGAGCCACCTAGGCGCCCCACCCTTCCCATTTTTAACACCAATACTTAAAAGAGACAAATTTTCCTGGCAAAGTCATCAGGCAGATCCTTATCTTTCACCACATAGAATTTTTAGTCCAAAGTCTATCATGCCTTCTGTTTGCCACTATCACCTAGTTTCCCCCCCAACCCCACCACATGCTCATTGTCTACCCGATTAATTATATTGTAATCTGTTGATTCCAGCCATTAAATGGACAAAAATAAAGATAGCATAGTAAATAAAGATGGTATGAATAAATAAATATCACTAATAGCAACTGGGAAATCAGAAAACAGTTATAATATGACAACATCTCACGTAAAGATGACCACTACAAAAGAATAAAACACCAAACACCAAACCCTACCCAAAAGAAATGGGTAATCTGTATAGCCCTATTGTTATAAAGAAATAGATTCCAGATTCAGAAAGCTTCACTGGTGAATTTTACCAAACACTTAAGAAATAACACCTATTCTTTGTTAAATTTTCCCCCCAAAATAAAAGTGGGAATATTTCACAACTCATTCTAGGAGGCTAGAATGTTCTAGATATAAAAACAAAACAAAACAAAACAAAACAAAAAAACAGATAATACAGAAAAGAAAACTATAGACCAATAT
This sequence comes from Acinonyx jubatus, assembly GCF_027475565.1. Taxonomy (NCBI): domain Eukaryota; kingdom Metazoa; phylum Chordata; class Mammalia; order Carnivora; family Felidae; genus Acinonyx; species Acinonyx jubatus. Next base: position 112,847,581 of record NC_069387.1, on the reverse strand, counting down.
TTCTCAAAAGCACAATCACAAAATAATGGCAAATTGAATCCAGAAATACATAAAGAGGATGATATATGAATGACCCACTTGGATATATTCCAGGAAGGTGAGGTTGGTTCAACATTCACAGTCAGTTGGTAATTCACAATCTCAACAGACTAAAAGAGTAAAATCATGTCTTAATACATGTAAAAAAATCATTTATAAAATTCAACATTCATCCATCATAAAAAAAATTTCAGCAAACTAGGAATAGAAGGGAACTTCCTCAATCTGACAAACCTTACCTACAAAACAACAACAACAACAACAACAACAACAACAACAACAACAACAACCACCACAGCCAACATCATGGTAATGGTGAAAGATTGAAGGCTCCCACACTAAGATTGGGAAGAAAGCAAGAATGTCCATTTTTACAACTTCTTTTCACCATTGTATTGGAGGTACTGGCCTGTGCCTTAAGACAAAAAAATAAATAAAAGTATATAGATCGTAAAGGAAGAAATAAAAATGTCTTTAGTTACAAACAGCATAATTTCTACATAGAAAATTGTAAGGAATCAAAAACAAAAACAGTTACTGCAACAAATATGTGAGTTTAGCTAGGTTTCGGGATACAAGATCAATACAAAAAATAAGTTTTACTAATTACCAGTAACAAACTACTGGAAATTGAAAATGTTAGTAATACTACCTACAATAGATTTAAAAACATGAAATAGTAATAAAGTTAATCAAATATGTGCAAGAGCTGTACATGTAAAAGAAAATTTTTGAGTGCTGAGAAAAGTTAAGGAAAATTAAATGAAGAGACAGACCATGCTCATGGATGGGAAGGTCAATACTGTTAAACAAAATCTCAACAGCCTTTCTCCTTGTGTTGTAAAAATCAACAAACTGATTCTAAAATGTATTTGGAACACATGCACAACCGTTTCCCCCAAACATGGAGCCTTGTAGTCCCGGTCTCACCTGATGAGGATGAGGGAGTGGTGGGTTCAGTTTGGGCTATTGGCTGTGCCCTTGCTCGCAGCCTGTCTGCATATCCCACCCCTCCCCCATCCCCTACCCCCACCCCCAGCTTTCTCCTGCTCTTTACTCCTGGAAGTTGTCAGGCAAATTTTTCACCTACAAGGGATTGCGCATCTTCTACCAAGACTCTTCTGGTGTGGTTGGATGTCCTGAGATAGTTGTGCTTTTACATGGCCTTCTAACATTCCAGCTATGATTAGTAGAGGATTTGGGAAACCCTAAGTTTTCATCAAGTGATTGCCCTTGATTTCGTGGGCTTTGGCTTCAGTAACAAATTGAGACCACATTACTATTCCATGTTTGAGCAGGCCAGCATTGTGGAGGCACTTTTGTGGTACCTGGGGTTCCAGAACCACAGGATCAACCTTTTGTCTCATGATTATGGAGATATCGTTGCTCAGGAGCTGCTTTGTAGGTTCAGGCAGAATCGATTTGGTAGCCTTACCATAAGGAGTCTCTATCTGTCAAATGGAAGGTATATTTCCTGAGACTTACCGTCCTCTCCTTCTCCAAAAGTTTCTCAAAGATGGAGGCATGATGTCACCCATCCTCACACGATTGATGAACTTCTTTGTATTCTCTTGAGGTCTCATCCCAGTCTTTAGGCTGTACACCCGCCTCTCTAAGAGTGAGCCATGGGACATGTGGGCAGGGATCTGCCACAATGATGGAAGCTTAGTTATCGACAGTCTTTTACAGTACATCAACCTGAGGAAGACGTTTAGAAGATGCTAGATGGGAGCTCTGGCTTCTCTAACTGTCCCCATTCATTTTATCTATGGACCATTGGATCCCGTAAGTCCCCTATCCAGAGTTTTTGGAGCTGTACAGGAAAATACCACAGTGTCGATTCTGGATGACCACGTTAGCCACTATCCACAGCTAGAGGATCCCCTGGGCTTCCTGACTGCCTGTATGGGCTTCCTCAACTCCTTCTGAGCTGCAAAGAGTAGATTCCCTGTATTACCTCCCCTACTTCCTTACCTGCTGTGTATTCCACTTAGAAAGAAATGCCCAAAAGAAGTCTTGGCCACCAAACACTTTCTCTCACAACAGTTCACCTGACTCACTGGTGATCAGCATATAGTAAAAAACCCACAGAAGCTCCAGCTAAGGATGGCCCTAACAGTTCACCTCCCATTCTTCTAACATCTGAGCGAATGTATGCACTTGCCTTTGCCTTTGCACTGTTAGGAAGTTCTGATGAGCACTACTGCTCACAGATACAGAAAGATAGGGAGACATTCTTAAAAGTCTTAACACTTCTGTGGACTTTTCTGAAATATTTAAAAATGCTAATTTCTGGCCCATCCTCGGTTGGAATCCTATGGTAAAGAATGAGGAGAGGGTGTCTCCTTACACGTCCTCGAATGGCTTTAAGGGCACATCCTTTTGTAACTTCTCTAAGCAACACAGCTTAGTGAGAGTAAGTCTCCCTTGTCATAACTTAGTATTTCGTTCCATCAGGTGCTTTTAATTATAGGCATTTTGTTGACATAGATTTTGGTTTGAATATGTATACTTTATTCTTTTAATGTTTATTTTTTTGAGAGAGAGAGAGAGAGAAATCACAAGCAGGGGAGAGGCAGAGAGAGAGAGAGAGAGAGAGAGAGAGACAGAATCTGAAGCAGGCTCCAGGCTCTGAGCTGTCAGTGCAGAGCCTGACCCAGGGCTTGAACTCACGAGCTGTGAGATCATGACCTGAGCTGAAATCAGACGCTTACCCACTTAACCAACTGAGCCACCAGGCACTCCTAAATATGCTTTAAGACTATGATTTACCTGCACATACTATATATATTTTATAAGGATACTAAACCAGCGATGCTTTGGCAGAGTAGTGAACCTTATTCAACAGGTTTATTTTCTGAATAAACTGAATCAAATCCAAACTATTTACAGGATTTCCTAAAATCACAGGATGTTAAGGACCAGTAGCATCCGTGCCAGAGATTTACTGTTACTAATTCTGACAGCAAATAATAGTCTGCCTCTTCATACTTCAGTGCTTAGAAGCACATCCCTCCTGAGCTAGAGGGAAGGGGATTGTGGTACTGTCCAAGTTTACTGTGCTAAATGTACACGGATTCCTTTTACGATGATTGCTTAACTTCTCTTTGGTTGTCCCAGAGAGGCTGCCTCTTGTAGCTCAGTAATTCCTGTTCTTTACAGACAGGAAAGTTCCAGAAACTTTAAGAATAAATTCTGAAAGGCCTATGAGCAAATGGTGCTGAATACTTTTTTCCTAACCCACAGCTTCATTGCCTTAGTCAAAACAGGATGATGGAGTGATTATTTTAAATTCTTTTTTTTTTTTTATTAGCACTTCAAGTATAACAACTGACACTGGAATAAGTATTTTTTATTAATAAAAATGAATTTTGACAAAAAATAAAGAAATAAAATGTATTTGGAAATACAAAGGGCCTAGAAATTATTCTAGATTATTCTAGAAAAAGAATAACAAAGTTGGAGGAGTCACGTTATCTGATTTGAATTTTTATTCTAAACCTATAGTAATCAAGACAGAGTAACACTGGTCTAAAGACAAAAATACAGGTCAAGGGAACAGACTAGAGAGTCCAGAAATAGATCCACCAAAATGTAGTCAACTGATTTTAGACAAAACTGCCCAGGTAATTCAATGAAGAAAGGATAGTTTTTCAACAAATGGTGCTGAAACAATTGGACGTCCATACACCAAAAAACCGAATCTTGACCCTTACTTCATACCACACACAAACATTAACTTTAAATCAAATATAAGAGACAAAACTATAAAACTTCTGAGAAAACAAAGGAGAAAATCTTGTTACCTTGGGTCAGGCAAAGGATTCCTTTTTTTTTTTTTTTTTTAGAATAATTTATTTATTTTTTAATTTACATCCAGGTTAGTTGGCATATAGTTCAACAATGATTTCAGGAGTAGATTCCTTAATGCCCCTTACCCATTTAGCCCATCCCCCTTCCCACAACCCCTCCAGTAACCCTCTCTTCTCCATATTTAAGAGTCTCTTATGTTTTGTCCCCCTCCCTGTTTTTATATTATTTTTGCTTCCCTTCCCTTATGTTCATCTGTTCTGTGTCTTAAAGTTCTCATATGAGTGAAGTCACATGATTTTTGTCTTTCTCTGACTAATTTTGCTTAGCATAATACCCTCTAGTTCCATCCACATAGTTAGTTGCAAGTGGCAAGATTTCATTCATTTTGATTGCCAAATAATACTCCATTGTGTATGTGTGTGTGTGTATATATATACCACATTTTCTTTATCCATTCATCCATCGATGGACATTTGGGCTCTCTCCATCCTTTGGCTATTGTTGACAGTGCTGTTTCTTACACAGGACACACACATCACAAACCATAAGAAAATATTGATACATTGGACTTGACATCAAAATGAAAACTTTCTGCTCTTCAAAAGATAATGTTATGTGAATATATCTCAATAAAGCTGTTACAAAAAAAAAAAAAGATAATGTTGACAAAAATCTTAAAAGCCACAGACTTGGAAAATTATTAGAAAATTCTATATCTGATAAGGAACTTGTATCTAGAATACTTATAAAAAACCTTCACAGCTTGGTTAGAATATAAAAGTCCAACTAAAAAGTCGTCAAAATATTTAAACAGACACTTTTCATCACAGAGTGTATATAAATGACCAATCAATTCATTAAAAGATGCTAATTTGAATTTAGAGAAATCTAAGTGAAAACATGATAAAATACCACTGCACACCCACTAGCATGCCGAAAATTTTAAAGATTGGCATTATCAAACTCTGGCAGGCATATGAAGCAACTGCAACTCTCACATTGCTGGTGAGAACGGAACATGGTAAAACCACTTGAAAACAGTTTAGCGGTGGGGTGCCTGGGTGGCTCTGTCAGTTAAGCATCTGCCTCTTGATTTCAGCTCAGGTCGTGACCTCATGGTTCATGAGATCGAGCCCCGAGTGGGGCTCTGCGCTGGCAGCATGGAGCCTGCTTGGGATTCTCTCTCTCTCTCTCTCTCTCTCTCTCTCTCGATCTCTGCCTTTCTCCCACTTGTTCTCTCTGTGTGTCTCTGTCTCTGTCTCTCTCTCAAAATAAATAACCTTTAAAAATAAAATAGCTTAGTGGTTTCTTATAAAATCAAACATGCACTTCCTGTGGTTGGTACTACCACCCCCAGGTATTTATGCAAGAGAAATGATTTCGTATGTCCGCACAAAGGCCTGTACATGAATGTTTGTAACAACGTCTTCATACTAGCTAAAGACTGGAAGCAGCCCAAATGTTCACCAGCCGGTAAATAGATTAAAAAACCATACTATATCCAGACCATAGAACAATAATAGTCAACAATTAAAAAAAAAAAAAGCAAACTACAGACACATACAACACTATGAATTCGTCCGGAAGCAGTATGTGGAGTATGAGAAGCTAGACACAAAAGGCTACATATTATAGAAGTCCATTGACATGCCTTTCTGGAAAACAGATTAGATGTTGCCAGGAAATGGGGGTGGGTGAGGAGACTGACGGTGGAGGAGCACGAGGAGGCTTTTGGAGTTGGTAGAAAGGTTTTACGTTTTGATTCAGGCAGCAATTACACGACTGTATACAATGGACAGAACTCACTGAACGATACACTCCTAAAGGGGTAAATTTTATTTTCCGTAAATTATTTCCCAGTAAATCTGACTCTTAGAAAGGTAAAACTAAAAAATAACTAACTTGGAGAAGAACAAAGAGAGGGGAAAAGCTGAAATCTTGTATCGTGCAGTCTAAGAAGTCAGTGTACATGGAAGATTCCATCACTGAATAACCTTCCTTCCCTCTCACCCACATTTTGGCATTTGTACAGTCCTCACCCCAGAAAGACAAATAAGAGAGGTAAGGGTGATTTTTTTTTTTAATTCCCACAACTTAAAGGTCTAGGCACATGCTCACCCTCCACCTTAATTCAGATTATTCAAGAAGGAAAATAGTTCAGGGTCAGTGAAATTACACGTAAGAAAAGATACTGACTTACCTTCAGTACAAAAACAGGTTTAAAAATAGCACTCTTGGGGTGCCTGGGTGGCTCAGTCACTTAAGCTTTCAGCTTTTGATTTTGGCTTGGGTCATGATCTCCTGGTTCACGAGATGGGAGTCCCGGGTCAGCTCTGCACTGATGGTGTAAAGCCTGCTTGGGATTCTCTCTCCCCCTCTCTCTGCCCCTCCCCTGCTTGTGCTCTCTCTTTCTCAAAATAAATAAATAAACATTTTTAAAAATTAGCACTCTCACTAGATCTTAAATGTTATAATCATAAGAAAGAAATAATATTATGGGATGGGGTGATAATCATGTTGTCACCTATAAACGTATCAAATCAACATGTTACATATCCTAAACTTACACAATGTTAGATGTTAATTATGTCTCGATTTTAAATAATTTTTTAACGTTTATTTATTTTGGGGAGATAGAGAGACAGAGTGGGGGGCAGGCAGAGAGAGAGGGAGACACAGAATCGGAAGCAGGCTCTAGGCTCTGAGCTGTCAGCACAGAGCCCGACACGGGACTCGAACCCACAAAGCGCGGGATCGTGACCTGGGCCGAAGTCAGACACGCGGCCGACTGAGCCACCCAGGTGCCCCAATTATATCTCGATTTTAAAAGATAAAAATACATCAAAAAACAAAAATAGCACTCTTACATTCTCCCAGATAGGCTGAAGTGGTTTACACACATTTGTTCTTAGCTCCTGATAGTTCTGCGAGCGGAATGCAGGTAGAGCAAGATGCTGTGGAGACTGGTTTCCACCCAGGGGGACATGCACCTGGATTTAACATGTTGCGGGGGTCACTCTGATGGTCATGGTGGGAAAGCTGAATTTGATGAGGGCAAAGCGAGATGGACGGACGTGGTTGTTGAAATCATCCCTTGACAGATGATCAGACCCCTCACTTGGGATACTTGGAGACAACGGAATTAGGGGCAGCACCCCAGTGAGCCTTGGACATTGGTTGAGTGTGAGGGGTGCCAGAGAAAGTGACTTTGGCGGGGGGGGTCACACTAAAGTTCCTGACTTGGTGGGGGATGTTACACCAAAAGGACCGGGAAAGCAGGGCCAGAGGTCATGCTTGGGACGAGCAAGTGTTCCCCTGTGACGCTTGTCCGTGTTGATCTGGGCATTTCACCTTGGCATTTCCCATAAGTCCTAACAAGGTGCCCACCAGAGAAAAGATGTTCCATAAATGTTTGCAGAATTGATTGAGGTGAGGAGGTTGTGCTTGACCTGGCAGCTCATATCTGGCAGAGAAGAGAGGGCGGACCAGGTAAACTCTCATAAACATTGCGTACCTACACCGGGCTTAGGGGCAGGGACACGGCGGTAAAAACACGCTCCAGCAAAGCTGCGTTAAGGCCATGAAGGAGGGGTTCCTGCCTCTCAGAACAGCTCCAGAAAGATTCTTATTTATGATTCACTTTATTTCCAGGAGCCAATGTCTAGACACAACCCTAGAATTCCCCTTACTGATGTATCTCACCGTGTGCTGACCTGTGACCTGTGACCTTCCACTTCCCCGTAAAATGACTCCACACCCCATCTCACCCCTCCTTCTAGTGGCCCTCTCTTGTATACATCTTATGTGACTTTCCGGGACAGCTCCTGAGGCGAGGACACACCACTGTGAATAATGGAGGTGCCCCTGGTGAGGTTGTTCACTTCGCATGGAAGCATCTTTTCTGGGCGCCCCCATGCTGCAGTCTTATGCTTCTGGAAGTCAGAACCTGATCTAGATAAAAGGAAAGTGGCAGGTCTCCACTAAGTCCTGAAGGAACAGGAGACGGTGGCATGGAGAACTGGAACTCCATTCCCAGGGCTGTATCTATCTGTCCTTCTCTGAATAACTCCCAGAGCCCAAGCCCCACTCAAGGACCAAGGACCATAAGCAAGTTATTTAACTTCTCTGCGTCTCAGTTTCCTCATTTCTAAAATGGAGATCATTCTCCCTCGTAAGACTGTTGTGGGAGGTAAACAAGACTGTATATGTGAAAGTGCTTTCTTTATAAATTGTAAAGCTGGAGCCAAATAGTCACAGCATCTGACAAATAGTATGTGCTCAATAAATAGTTATGTGTTTGTTTTTGTCTTAGCTTTCTAAAAAGCAGCAGGATGGTAGTCTCACACCCTAAACCAGGATTTCATTTTAAACTTCATTTTTGGCTCTATTTTTAGTGCTAGGAGCCCTCCAAGTGTTCTTCCTCAGACACTCCTAGGTGTTATATTTAAACGCCCAGCACGTCAATTCTGCCCTAAACACTTTTCCATTGCGTCACTATGACGGCTGATCTCACATGTTGACATGACTGGGCAGAGAAACGCCCAGATACCTGCTAAAACATTTCCTGGTATGTCCGAGAGAGTGTTTCTGGAAAGGATTAGTATGGGTAGAGTGAGTGAAGAAGATCGCCCTCCCCCATGTGGGTGGGCATTGTCCAATCTGTCAAGGGCCTGAATAAGAACAGAAAAGCAGAGGAAGGGAGAATTTGTTCTCTGCCTGAGCTGGGACATCCAGCTTCTCCTGCCCTCAGACGTCATGCTCCTGGTTCTCAGCTCAGGCTGGGACTTAGACCATCACATACCCCAACCCCCTTCCTCAGGCTGTTGGCCTTGAACTGAAATATACCACTGGCTTTCCTAGGTCTCCAGCTTATAGGCAAGAGATAGTGGAGCTTCTCAGCCTCCATAATTATATCAATATATATGTGTGCATGTGTGTGTGTGTGTGTGTGTGTGTGCACACATTAGCATCTCCTATTGGTATTATTTGTCTGGTGAACCCTGGGTAATATAATCACCTTATATCTTATTGGAATCTTTAGGCAGGAGCTTCCTGATGATTTTTCCAAGCGATCTCTTTTACTTTTGTGGGGGAAGAGCTACCATTTGAACGACAGCCCCCTACTGATTTCAGTGGATCAACTCACATCTCCTGGCAACTTCCACCAACACTTTCCTATCTTCCTCCAAATGCAACTTTGTAATCAGCGCTGTTGTGTGCTGTCCAGATTCCCTTCACCGGCAGGTGTACCGGCCCATGGCTACTGCAAGTAACGGCTGCCACAGGCTTACAGCTGCACCCTTCCCTTGCAGAGTCGCCCTTGACCCATGGGAGCCAACTTGCCCAGTAACATTCAGGAGAGTATTCTACCCTCAGGGAAGCCCATAGCCAATGGCTAGCTGACACAGGGCATGGAAGTTCAACCGCCTTACCTCAAGCTGCAACAACTTTGTGGTACTCTGTGGTGTTTTCTGACACCAAATGTGGTTTTTCCTGACACCAAGCAATTCTCCAACACCTATTGGGTGTCCAGCAATTTAGTTCAGTTCTAACGCTATCTATCTGGAGTTAGTTAGCATGCGATCCTACAAGTTAAAGGCCTCAGTCCCACAAGACAGACCCCACTTCAGATGCCAACCACAAATGGGGTCCCCAAGTGGCCAGCACTTCTGTCTAACGGACTACAGATTCAGGGCTTCCCACGAGGCCCCCCACCCAGTTTCGATAATTTGCTAGAACAATTCATCATAGAAATTCAGAAAGCGCTCTACTTACTATTACAGTTTATTATAAAGGATAAAAATGAACAGCCAGGTGAAGACGTACATAGGGGGAGATCTGAAAGGCTTCCAAGAGCGGGAGCTTCTTAGGTTAAGGGTGTGCCACCCTTCCAGCACGTAGACGTGTTCACCACCCCCAAAAGCTCCCCGAACCTCACGGCTTAGGGGTTTTGTGGAGGTTTTATTCTGTGGGCACAACTGATTCAATCACTAGCCATTGGTGATTGTCCTCAATCTCCCGTCCCTATGCCCTGCCGGAGGTGGGGACGCAGGGCTGAAAGGTCTAACCTTCTAATCACGTGGCTATTTTTTTCTGTGGAGCAGCTCCCATCCTGAAGCTATCTAGGCCCCCCTCCCCCAGAACTCACCTCATTAGCAAACAAAAGAGAATCATTTCTAAGGGTTTTAGGAGTTCTGTGTCAGATATATACTTTTTATTATGTCACGGGCATCTTGTGGGACCCAGCCGAGGCGGTACCCACCTCTGCCTAGCTTCTCCCCTGCCTTGTCCTGCTTCACTCGCATCCTCAAAGGTTTCACCCTAGAGCCCTTTGTCAATAAAGCACGCACACACACAGCCCTGCACCTGTGGGTTTCTACTCCTCACAGATATATGTGTGTCGTGTATGTGACTTTTTTGACTGGGCACCCCTTGAGATCTAACCCATATCTAGTTTACCTTTGCCTTCCTGTAACATCTTCCCAATGCCTTACACATATCCAATTGTCAGAGAATTTTGTGGAATGACTTCTTTCATATTTTGAAGTCATTTTAATTCCCATTCTGCACCCCACCCCCCAAACTTAGCATATGAACAACAGTTCATTTCTCCCCTGTGAAGATGAGGGCAAAGGATTTCAAGAAACTGCTCAAGAACAGACCCCCATGGCGATACCTCCAGGCCCTTTCTGCCTGGTGCCGGAGATAGCCCACCAAGGCTGTTCAGTGCCTCGAGTATTTTTGTTCCTTCCAACTTCTCTGCCCGATCAAGTTAAATAGTCCCTAAGAGTAAATACATGTGGCAAAGATAAAACAAATATTTTTTTCCAGTTGGATTGGTTCATTCCTTGCGTGGGTTCAGACGAGGGAGAACCAGAATGTTTTGATCAAATCAGCTGTTGCCATGAAATGATTTGCTTGTTTACTAACGGGCTGTCTTACTTCTTGCCATTATCTACCAAAGTGGGAATGCTTGGTATTATTGAGTGAACTGCTTTGAATAGGAAAATGACAAGGTTCCTTAACCTAATGTTCTTACTATGTGACAAAGTGTAAAAACACCGAATCAAAAGCAACAGACAAGTACAACCCTGTATAATTGCAGAGGAAAGAAGAAAGGAAAGCAGGTGGGCTCCCTTCGTATCCTGTTTACAAGTCTTTTTGTGCGGTGTGTTTCTGAAAACTAACTTTTCCACTTTCCTTTCTTTTTCTATATTATATGTGCATCTCACCCAGGCACTGCCATGACGTTTTGACCTCCTAAAAAGAGAGGTGTTGTTGCTCCAATAACTTCCACAGTGTGAGGACCACAGCTCTTCCAACCTAGAAGGTCTCCGTGATCCCATGAGGTACCACTGACTTTGTGGTGGTGATTGCTTAGTTATTAAGCATCCAGAGTTATGTGACCCTGTACTACTGGTAACAGTAATTAGGATAGATAACACTGATTGGATCTGTCAGGCATTGTTCTAGGACTTCACATGTATTCATTGATTAATGCCCCAACACAGCTCTATGAGCGAGGCAATTTTATTTTCATTTTTTAATGCTTATTTATTTTGAGAGAGAGAGAGGTGGCAAAGAGAGATGGGGAGACAGAGAATCCCAAGCAGACTCATTGCTGTCAGAGCAAAGCCTGACACGGGGCTCCATCCCACAACTGTGAGATCATGACCTGAGCCGAAATCAAGAGTCGGACACTTAACCGACTGAGTCACCCAGGTGCCCCTGTTTTCTTGTTTAAAAAAAAAAATTCCAGGGACGCCTGGGAGGCTCAGTTGGTTAAGCATCTGACTGCAGCTCAGGTCATGATCTTGTGGTTTGTGAGTTCGAGCCCTGTGCCGGGTTCTGTGCCGACAGCTCAGAGCCTGGAGCTGCTTCAGATTCTGTCTCCCTCTCTCTCTGCCCCTCCCCTGCTCACACTCTATCTTTCTCTCTCTCTCAAAAATCAATATTAAACAAAAAATTTTTAATTCCATCTGATACATTTTTATACACCTAAGAGCTTTTTTTTCTTTCTTTTTTTTTTTATTTTTTTAATGTTTATTTATTTTTGAGACAGAGAGAGACAGAGCATGAACGGGGGAGGGTCAGAGAGAGGGAGACACAGAATCTGAAACAGGCTCCAGGCTCTGAGCTGTCAGCACAGAGCCTGACGTGGGGCTCGAACCCATGGACTATGAGATCATGACCTGAGCTGAAGTCGGCCGCTTAACCGACTGAGCCACCCAGGCGCCCCACCTAAGAGCTTTTTAAAAAACATAACCATCTTACCATTATCTCACCATTAATATCATCAAATATCCACTGAGAAGTGTTTATATGCCCCCACTCACTTTATAATATTTTTTAAAAGATTTTTTATTTTATTTTGATTTTTTTTTAGTTTTTAATATTTATTTATTTTTGAGAGAGAGAAAGAGACAGAGCATGAGCATGAGCATGAGCAGGGGAAGGGCAGAGAGAGAGGGAGACACAGAATCCAAAGCAGGCTCCAGGCTCTGAGCCGTCAGCACAGAGCCCGACTCGGGGCTCGGACTCACCAACTGTCAGATCATGACCTGAGCTAAAGTCGGACGCCTAACCGACTGAGCCACCCAGGCATCCCTAAAGATTTTATTTTTAAGTAATCTCTACACCCAACGTGGGGCTCAAACTCACAACCCCAGATCAAGGGTCACATGTGCTACCGACTGAGCAAGCCAGGCAACCCGGTAGGTAACTTTAATATCATCATTTTGCACATGAGAAAACTGGGCCTGATAGATGTTAAAGGACTTGCCCAAGCATAGAAATTCTAAGTGACAGAGCCAACTTTGACCCTACAAATCCTGGCTCCAGACCCAAGGATTTACAAATCATTACACATACTGCCTCATAGCGTTAGTTGTAACAGCAGCCAACAACGTTCGAGTCTCAGTTGTATGCCAACGATGATGCGTAGTTATATGTATGGACATCAATCCTCATAAAAACTCCATCAGATTGACATTTATCATCCTCTTTTTGTGAGGCACAGAGAGGTTAAGCAGCTTGCCTCGGGTTACCCAGCTGGTAAGTGAAGGAACTAGGTTTCGAGTCTTTGTAGAGTGCCTTTGTAGGCAATACTCTTAGGCTGTGCTCTTAGGGTGTGCTCTTGCTCACAGGTGCTGTGAGCTTCGGCTTTGTGGAACAGGTGCACGCCGATACAGATACCACTTTGTAAAGTATGGTTTCTGCCGTCTCCCCTGGGAAAGATCCAGAGAGCCACAGAACAAGACATACTGGAGACCCAGTCTCCACTATACATCTTCTCTGGCCTCTTTGTTTGCCTGCTAGCATTTTCCTCTCATTTTGCTAAGAGCATTCTTGTTTTCTATTGGGGAATATATTGGTTTTCTGTCATTGCCATAACAAGTGACCGTTAACTTAGTGGATGAAAACCACACAAATTTATTATCTTACAGTTCTGGAGGTCAGTTGTCCAAAACAGGTCGCGCTGAGCTAAAAGGCAAGGTATCATCAGGGCTGAATTTCTCTAGGAGGCCCTCAGGGACAATCCGTTCCTTTGTCTTTTCCAGTTTCTAGAGACGCTCGCATTCCTAGGCTCATGGCTGGGTTCCTCCACCTTCAAAGCCAGCAACCTGTCAGGCCAAGTCCTCTTCTCACACTGGTTCGTCGACTTAACGATCCTGTTGACTGTATCGGGTTTACCTGGACAAACTCCCTGGGTGAAGGAGCTGACCAGCCACCTTAATTCCTCTGTGCCTGTTCACGGCTCCTCAGCGTTAGGAGATATGTGTCTCTGGGAGCCTCATTCTACCTGCCCCAGGAGACCTCCCTCTTTCACTCTCGGACCATATATTCTGCATTAGTCCAGCTCAATAACCCTGCCTCACAGGATGGGTCTGGGACCTTACTGGAATTCTTGGAAAAGGGAGGCCCTCCTCACCCCCCAAAGAGCTGATCACAGCTCAAGAGTGGCCCTCTCCCTGAGTGGTCGGAGCCTTTTGCACTGGCTGTTAAATACGGTGACAGTCCTCCCTGCTGCTGGGGGTGATGAGCCGGTAGCTGCTGTGCCCAACTTTATGGAAACATGGGACGAGGGTCCCTAAAAATGAGGCCCCTTCCTCCTGCTGCTCCTTCGGGGAGCTACTATGTGGCACTTAACAATCTCTAAAAAACAAAGACAACTCAAATAAGATCTCTTTAATGCGACCCAGCTTAGCACTGTTCAGTACTTCGTTTGGTACTCGCCAGCTTGCTTTGAGCGTCAGGATGCACACCAGTGTTCAGCATGTTGACTGCTTCTCCAGCCTCTCCTTTGTCATTCTTGGCATCCCCGAAGCTTAAAAAACTGCAATAAAATATCTTTTTGCTAGGATCCACCCGAAGCACACATTATTAGTGGGGCTTCTGCGCTGTGAATGCTGTGTAAGAAATGACACAAGTCTCTGTGGCACACCAGAAGCATTTCTTTTTCTTCCTCACAGGTCTGTGGGGCTGCTGGGGCAGCTCTGCCTCGGGCCGCAGATGGAGATTGGGTCCACTCCCATTTCTCTCACTGTCCTTGGACCAGAAGGTACCCAAGGGCAGTTCTTTCTTTCTTTTTCTTTCTTTCTTTCTTTCTTTCTTTCTTTCTTTCTTTCTTTCTTTCTTTCTTTCTTTCTTTCTTTCTTCTTTTTTAACGTTTTTATTTATTATTTTTGAGAGACAGAGAGAGAGAGACAGAGCACAAGCCTGGGAGGGGCAGAGAGAGAGGGAGACACAGAATCGGAAATAGGCTCCAGGCTCTGAGCTGTCAGCACAGAGCCCGACGCGGGGCTTGAACTCATGAATGGTGAGATCATGACCTAAGCCGAAGTCAGACGCTTAACTGACTGAGCCACCCAGGCACCCCAGGGACAGTTCTCATGGTAGAGGACAGAAGGACAAGAGGTCAAGCCAAACTACAGGAGCATGTTTAAAGTCTCTGCTCATATCATGTCCGCTAATATATTCCATTGGCCAAAACAAGCCATATGCCAAGTCCAACATCAGTGGATGGGAAAATATACTCTGGTCTCTCCAGTAGGGGGGTGAGGGGTGGAGTGGCAAGGTAGAGAGAGTATCATGGCAAAGACTGGACACATTCCAAGGGGGAAGAGAAGAATTAGAATAATCCAGTCCTATCACAGACACCCTCCATTAAAAAAAAAAATTTTTTTTTAATGTTCATTTACTGAGGGGAGGAGGGGCAGAGAGAGAGGGAGACAGAATCTGAAGCAGGCTCCAGGCTCTGAGCTGTCAGCACAGAGCCCAATGTGGGGCTCGAACCCACAAACCACGAGATCATGACCTGAGCTGAAGTCAGACAATTAACCGACTGAGCCACCCAGGCACCCCCAGACACCCTCCATCTTTAAATTGCCCTCTTCTTTCATGAAAAAAAAGAGAAAACCACATAAAAAGGTCATTTCAAGGATTTCTGCAAAAATTTTCTGAAAGCTATTTCCAGAAGTTACCAGGATTAGTAAAATGTCATTCCATCTCCTACCTTTAGGTCTGACTTCATGGGACTCAGGCAGGAGCATGGGGGCCCACATTCAGAAGGACCCCATATTTGCTTTAATGTTCTGCTGTCCCTGTCTTGAGGTTCTTAATAATTTTTGAATAAGGGGCTCTAAATTATCATTTTGCACTGGTCCCCACAAATTATGTAGCCAGTCCTGTCTATACATGTTATATTTATGGTCCCAGATAGTGAGGACTAATGCTCAGAATGGCAACCCTAAGACCTATAGATTCCAAAATGATCCCCAATCCAATTACAATAACCATGTTCTTTCATGCATTCAACATGCTTATTGGGTACTGTTATAATTCCAGGATTTAGAGGTCAAACCATGAACTAACCAGCCCTGCCCTCGTGGCATTCACACTGTGCCGTACTTCCTGTTATCTGCCCACTGGACAGATGACTTTCATGCACAGCTGTTCAGGGGACATCAGAGGCAGACACATACAGCAGAGTGTGTCATAGGCACTGTCGGGTAGGGGGCACATGCAAATCCCAGCAGTCACCAGGAACTCCATCCACCCCAATCTCTCAGAAACAAATCAGAAATGCAAGAGGGTGAGAGTGATAATATCAGAGCGCTCATCTTAAACCCACTCTGCATTGTAAAAGATAATAAATCTTTCACAACTCTGCTACTTTAGATGTTATTCTAGTCTCTAAAGTGGCAAAAAGACAGATCCATTTTAGAAAGGTTTTCAACCATAAAGACTGAAGTCAAAGAGCCAACCGAGTTTCTGGTTAACATTTCCCAGGGGCTCTTCAAATATTGTGAGAAATGCTACTCTGTGACAGCTTTAGCCGAACACTAGCCCCATCCTTCAAGAAAGCTGCTGGCTCTGGAGTGGGAGGATGTCAAGCTGCTGATCTGCTTGAAAGATCAGAACAGGTGTATTTCACACTCCAGCTGCAGGGACCTTGCCCTGGGAAGGAACCCGTCCTTTTCCTCACTGCCTTGCTTTCCAAAAATTCATGCCCTTAGACCCCGCACCCCCATGTACCCCCACCCCAAACCAGACTCCGTGCTTCCAAGCAAGCCCAGCTGGAGTAAACATGTTACTACCACACACGTGTGCCTCCCTGAGCACACGGCACCAGTAGTTCTGTCAAAGTTGGTTCCTCCAGGCTCCGGAGGCCGGAGTGCCCACATCAGGGTCACCTGTGGGCTTGTTAAACACAGATTTTAGGGCTCCACCCTAGAGGTTTTGATTCAGTAGGTCTTGGATGGGTCCTCAAAATTTGCTTTTCTAGTAAATTCCCAGCTGCCTGATGCTGCTGATCTGGGTTACAGCCTTTGAGAACTACTGCTTTAGGGCATTGCCTCCTGAAAGGCTGCCTCAGCAACACTGTCGTCATGGTGAGACCCTAGTTCTCTGGCTTCTGACCAGCCCCGCTTCGACTTTGTTCAGTTCCCATCCATTCGTCAGCTCCCTTCAGCAGTCCCCTTGCTCCACGCTCCACTGAAAGTATTCTTGCTAAAATTAAAAATGATACACCTACTGCCACATTTAACGGACAGGGACATCACTCTCAGGTGTCTCACCTGCTGTGTCACAACTTGGCACGTCCAGATGGAACTCCCCACCTTCCTCTGCACCATGAGCCTGCTCAGCCGCGTGGGTCCGCCTCCTTCTGATGACAGTATCGCTCTTCTTGGCAGCAGCTGCCCCGCCCAGTTTGCATAGTTCAGGTGTGATTTCCTGACACCTTGATTTGGGGCTTGTGGCCTCCAGAACTGTGAGAAAATAAATTCTGTTGTTTTAAATATCCTCCCCCCACCCGAGCTTGTGATAATTTGTTATAGCAGCCATAGGAAACTAATACATCCTGCTTCCATTCTTTTTAAGTTTACTTATTGTGAGAGACAGACAGTGGGGGAGGGGCAGAGAGAGGGAGAGGGAGAATCCCAGGCAGGCTCCACACCATCAGTGTGAATCCTGATGCGGGGCTCGAGCCCACAAACCATGAGATCATGACCTGAGCTGGAGTCAAGAGTTGGACGCTCAACCAACTGAGCCACCCAGGAGCCCCTATCCTGTTTCCATTCTAATGGGGTGGTGGAGAGGGGAATACTGCTTAGGAGATTTGACCTAAGACATCGAAAACAGGAAATTTCAAAGCTTCCTCAGGGCAGGTCTGGTGCTTGAAAAATAGTCCGGGCACCAGCCTATCCAAGATGAAGGTAGTTACAATTTTGGCACAGATTAGTAACCTACCAAAGTAGGACCATCTGTTTCTTACGCCAGTCCTGTATATTTGGTCCCTTGAGGTTGTAGGAAATTCTTTCTCTGGTAGATGGGAGATAGGCTTTCTTTATATAATAAATTCAGAAAAGTTTCCAGTTTCACTGAACAGCTCCTTTCCCAGAAAGTTTAAAATTAATTTTCTTTGTAATTTCTGATAATAAGTACTGATAGCAAATTTCCTTACCAGCTTTTGTAATCCCGATGCCGTCACAGATCCACTATTGCTGTAGGAAATCATTCTTCTTTGTGGCTGTGATGACATCAACCTCTATGAGGGGGAAAGAAGAAAAACAACAGGAAATTCTGTGTTCAGCTGTTAACTGATAGGTGAAGGAGGAACTGGTTTTTAAGTAAGTTCCCTTAATGAAGCGGCATCCTCCATTACTTGGCTTTATTTATTCAATCTATTTATTTACATTAAATCATTTGTAGTAGAAGTCTTTTGTCAAAAAAATCAGGGAGTATACTGCAGAAGCCATCACTTTGGTAGGGTCCTAGGTCATATTGCCCCATGTCAGGCATGAGCAGAGGGGCTGAAAAAGACCCCAACACAGGGTGAGGAGATAATTTTAAGAAAGAAAGAAAGAAAGAAAGAAAGAAAGAAAGAAAGAAAGAAAGAAAGAAAGAAAGAAAGAAAGAAAGAAAGAAAGAAAGAAAGAAAGAATAAGAGAGAAAGAGAGGGAGGGAAGGAAGGAGGAAGGAAGAAAGAGAAAGAAAAAAGAAGGAGAAAGAAAGAAAAGAAGGAAGAGAAAGAAAGAAGGAAAGAAAAGAAGAAGGAAGAGAAAGAAAGAAGGAAAAGAAAGAGAGGGAAGGAAGGAAGGTGGAAGGAAGAGAAAGAAAGAAAGAAAGAAAGAAAGAAAGAAAGAAAGAAAAAGAAAGAAAGGAAGAAGGAAGGAAAGAAAGAAAAAGAGAGAGGGAGGGAAGGGAGGAAGAAAGAGAAAGAAAAAAAGAGAAAGAAAGAAAAGAAGGAAGAGAAAGAAAAAAGGAAAGAAAAGAAGAGAAAGAAAGAAGGAAAAGAAAGAAAAAGAAAGAAAAGAAAAGAAAGAAAGAAAGAAAGAAAGAAAGAAAGAAAGAAAGAAAGAGGGAAGGAAGGAAGGAAGAGAAAAAGAAGGAAAAGAAGGAAAGAAGGAAGAAAAGAGAAAAGAAATACAGATGGCTAATAAACAGTTGACGTGGGCAACTTCACTGATTGTATTAGTTAGGGTTCTCCAGAAAAACAAAACCAACAAGATATGTGTATATTTAGAAATTGAACTTTATTTTAAGGAAGTGGCTCATGCCATTGTGGGGACAGGCAAGTCCAAAACATGCAGGGCAGGACAGCAGGCTGGAGACCCAGGGAAAAACTGACCCAAGTTTTTCCTCTGAAGGCCTTCAACTGATTGGATGAGGCCCACCACATTACAGAGGGTAGTCTGCTTTACTCAAGAGCTATTGATTTCAATGTTAATCTCCTCTAAAATATGCTTTCACAGCAGCATCTAGACTAGGGTTTGACAAAAAAACTGGGCACCAAAGCCTAGCCACACTGACACATAAAATTAACCATCACATTCATAACAAAAAAGCAAATATAATTGACAATAAGGTATTTTTCACTCAGCAGGTATCCAGAGATTGAAAAGAATTGCACCCTTTGTTGAGAGATAACAGAATACTCACACACCACTGCTGGGGGCACAGACACCAACAAATTTTTCTGTACTGCAGTTTGGCGGTATTAAAATGTCAAATGTGCATATTCTTTGACCCCACTATTCCACTTCTAGGAGCTTACTCTAAGAGAATATTCAAACAAGTACAAAGAGGCGGGTATATGTACATGGTCCAGCAATGTTACATATCGTGATAAAAAATTGGAAGCATCTTCAATGTCACAGATTATGAGCAGGTTACGTAAATTATAGAACATCTGTACAATGGAATACATACTAGACTTTAGAAAGCATAAGGATAGTCTATATTCCTAGACATGAAATGATCTTTGATCTCATTTATGTACAAGTAAGTTAATTGATACATTTCCTAGAAAAGACATTTACCAAAATCATAATCGTGGTTCTCTTTGGGTGGTGGAATTTCAGGTTATTTTTGTAGTAGTTATTGAGGGCTTATTATGTGTCAGGTATTCTTTTTAAGTACTTTCTGTGGATTCAACTCATTTAATAATCTGTATTATTTGCATCTTTTTAAAAAACAAAAGCATTATCATTGTTTTCCCAAAAACTACAAAGTAGTTTTTAAAAATATCCCTTCTAGGGACGCCTGGGTGGCTCAGTTGGTGAAGCGTCCAACTCTTGATTTCCATTCAGGTCATGATCTCATGGTCCTCAGATCAAGCCTTGTATCAGGCTCCACACTGGGCCTGAAGCCTGCTTAAGATTCTCTCTCCCCCTCTCCCTCTGCCCCTCCCCTGCTCGTGCACTCTCTCTCTGTCTCTCTCAGATAAATAAAATAAAATAAAAAATAAAAATAAAATAAAAATATCCCTTCGATTCTCCTGCATGAGAGGGAGCCCCTGTTTCCTAAAGCCCCACAATCTTGGAACAACCAAGAGTCGGAAACTACTCCACGCACACCCTACCAAGCGTTATTATTGGGAATCTCCTCATTTTGCAAAAAAAAAAAAAAAACCCCTGACATTCTCTCATTGCTGTTGGAGTGTTTTGTTTGTTTGGTTGTTTTCATGGTCCTCTTTTGTTTATTGTGGACTGAGTGAGTGACTGAGCGAGCAATGTGTTCTCTTTTAACCCTGATTCTTACTCCTAACCCTTTCCCATAAGCAGCCCCTCTGATGTATCTAATTTGCCTCCTTCCATTTCTGAGTGTTCTCACATGCATTGTACTTTTAATTTACCTAAAGGGTCTGATTTTATCTTTCATTCAAGGGTCTTCCCTGCCTCCCTCCCCCGGCCCGCCACACTTCCACCCACCCAACACCAGATACTCAACGCTCTCCCTGTTTCTGCTGTGGCTGCCACGGGATTCCTGGAGTTGCAGGTGCGTCCTTCATCAACCCTCCATCCACGACTCACCCCCAACGCCTGGCTCGGCCCAGTATTTAAGGTTCACCCAAAAGTCAACCTTGGTTTTTGTTTTGTTTTGTTTTTCTTCTTACGTGTAGCCTTCTCCAGAGAAACTTGGTGCAAGTTTTCCATTGGCCAGCCTGGAGGGAATTGCAAGGCCAGCACTGAGTGCCCAGTGAGAGTATTCCTTGTAGATCCCAAACTAAGGCATCTGGGCAAGACGCTGTCTCCTTGTTCTCTTACCTCCAAATAACCCCCCTGCCCTCCTAGGTCATTTTCTCTTCTCCACTGGGTTGAAACAGCCTTACTTTCCAGTCTGTGCTAATGCTTACCTCTGGAGGCCTGTCAGCCCAAAGACTCCTTTATGTATCTTCCCGAAGACCTAACGTGTCCTTCATCATCTCCCAGTCTGAGGGCTTGATATTTGCAAGAGGAATATGAGTCCCCACTGTGATCTTTCTATAATTTCTGCCTTCTACTCATCCCACTGGCTGCCTTTAAGTTTAGTCGGATTTAATCTGCAGAAAAATGCTAGGAGGGGTGGGGCTGGTCAGAGGAGGATTTCTCTCAAAGTTAATGAAGCTTGAGTTTCAAGGCCCCTAACTTGGCAAGGCCTGAGAAGGAGCCCTAACAACGTGTTCACAAAGGCACATGTTTTTGTTACATTTGCAAATTTATGGTATTTTAACCACAATCAGTTAAGACCTCTGTCTTTGCTCTCCGACTTTCCTTCCATCACAATCTCCCTCCTGTCAGAGAGCTTTGAAGTGGCCTTAGACATTATGGGATCTAGCTGAAGGAAAGTTGGCTTGGGGATACATGTTGTAGGGTTTAGTGGATATATTTAAATGTTTCTTAAGCACTGTTGTGTCTCCTTGTTGCAGTATTCTATCCTAAAATTGTATTATTTTCTCAAAGAATGTTTCTAAAATTATAACGCTTTCTTTCACTTCACAAAGCCGAGTCTTCCCACGCCATGAAGCACAGTGCTTTTCACTTCAGGGGCACCTGGGTGGCTCAGTCGGTTAAGCATTCTACTTCAGCCCAGCTCCTGATCTCACAGTTTGTGAGTTCAAGCCCTGCGTGGGGCTCTGTGCTGACAATGCAGAGCCTGCTTGGGATTCTCTCTCTCTCTCTCTCTCTCTCTCTCTCTCCTCGAAATAAATCAACTTAAAAAAAAAAAAAGAACTTACATATCCCTCAGGATGTCCTTGGGTATTGATGATGCTTCTGTCCTGATCTTAGTTTTGAAACATTCATGTTGTAGGTGGACCCCCAATTTCCACTCAACAAGTGCAGCCCTTGGCTCAGAGTATGGCTTCGAACTCATATATCTTTGTTAGTTTTCTTTCTGGGGCCTCTCCCCACTGTCACCTTACACACGCACTCTTTCTCTCTCTCCCTCTCTCTCCCTTTTATATCTGGCTCAGTTCAATCTCCTATTTAAGTATCACAAGCTGGAGTGCAGAATGGCAATGAGCCAGTTTTTCAAAATGAGCTAAAATCTACAAGGCACACACTTTCAAGAACGCCCACAGCTGCCAGTCTTAACCTTAGAGGACAAGAGTAGGAAACAGGCTTATGTGGCAGGTGCTCTGTCTGGGTGTTTGGAATTGAAGCTGTTTTAATGAGATAAAAATATTTCCAACTCTTCACCTAACAAAACGGTAAAAGTATTAAATTCTTTTAAATTCGAAAAGTCCCTCAAACTAACATCTCAGAAAAATTTTTAGTGCACACACACACACACACACACACACACACACAACTAGTTGCCCAAGAGCTAGTAGGTTAACAGAATCTCATTTTAGTGAAACACACTACAATGTCTCAGAAGAGAGGTTTTTCCATTGACTTAGATTCAAGATCAAGTTTTTTGTTGGTGGTCTTTCTTTGTGGGGGCGGGGGGATCTATTTTTTTATCTTCTTTTCCCCCTCTAAAATGCCTTTCCAGGAGTGTTAACCCTACCTATAGTTTTTAAAAGTGTTAACCTTCAGGGGCACCTGGGTGGCTCAGTCGGTTAAGTGTCTGGCTTCAGCTTAGGTCATGATCTCACAGTTTGTGGGTTCAAGCCCCTCATCAGGTTCTGTGCTGACAGCTCAGAGCCTGGAGCCTGCTTCAGATTCTGTTTCTGTCTTTCTCTGCCCCTCCCCTGCTTGCTCTCCGTCTGTCTCTCTCTCCCTCCCCCGCCTCTTCTCTCTCTCTTTCTCAAAAATAAATAAACATTAAAAAATTTTTTTAAATGTTAATCTTCATTTCTCTGGCAGTAATCCAGTCATGTATTGATGAAACAAATATTTACTGAGTGCCTACAATATTTCAGGCCTTGTTCTAGGTACTTATTTCACTAGGAGCATTTTCCTATGTATTTTTTATTTTTAAAAATTTGCATCCAAATTAGTTAGCATATAGTGCAACAATGATTTCAGGAGTAGATTCCTTAGAGCCCCTTACCCATTTAGCCCATCCCCCCTCCCACAACCCCTCCAGTAACTCTCAGTTTGTTCTCCATATTTATGAGTCTCTTCTGTTTTATCCCCCTCCCTGTTTTTATATTATTTTTGTTTTCCTTCCCTTATGTTCATCTGTTTTGTCTCTTAAGGTCCTCATATGAGTGAAGTCATACGATTTTTGTCTTTCTCTGACTGACTAATTTCACTTAGGATAATACCCTCCAGTTCCATCCACATAGTTGCAAATGGCAAGATTACATTCTTTTTGATTGCCGAGTAATACTCCAGTGTGTGTGTGTGTGTGTGTGTGTGTGTGTGTGTATACACACATATATACCACGTCTTCTTTATCCATTCATCCATCAATGGACATTTGGGCTCTTTCCATACTTTGGCTATTGCTGATAGTGCTGCTATAAACATGGGGGTGCATGTGTCCCTTCAAAACAGCATACCTGCATCCTGTGGATAAATGCCAAGTAGTGCAATTGCTGGGTCATAGGGTAGTTCTATTTTTAGTTTTTTGAGGAACCTCCATACTGTTTTCCAGAGTGGCTGCACCAGCTTGCATTCCCACCAGCAGTGCAAAAGAGATCCTCTTTCTCCGCATCCTCACCAACATCTGTTGTTGCCTGAGTTGTTAATGTTAGCCATTCTGACAGGTGTAAGGTGGTATCTCTTTGTGGTTTTGATTTGTATTTCCCTGATGATGAGTGATGTTGAGCATTTTTCATGTGTCGGTTGGCCATCTGGATGTCTTCTTTGGAGAAGTGTCTATTCATGTCTTTTGCCCATTTCTTCACTGGATTATTTGTTTTTTGGGTGTTGAGTTTGATAAGTTCTTTATAGATTTTGGATACTAACCCTTTATCTGATATGTCGTTTGCATATATCTTTTCCCGTTTGGTCTGTTGCCTTTTAGTTTTGCTGATTGTTTCCTTCGCTGTGTGGAAGCTTTTTATTTTGATGAGGTCCCAGGAGTTCATTGTTGCTTTTGTTTCCCTTGCCTCCAGAGACGTGTTGAGTAAGAAGTTGCTGAGGCCAAGATCAAAGAGGTTTTTGCCTGCTTTCTCCTCAGGGATTTTGATGGCTTCCTGTCTTACATTTAGGTCTTTCATCCATTTTGAGTTTATTTTTGTGTATGGTGTAAGAAAGTGGTCCAGGTTCATTCTTCTGCATATCGCTGTCCAGTTTTCCCAGCACCACTTGCTGAAGAGACTGTCTTTATTCCATTGGATATTCTTTCCTACTTTGTGAAAGATTAGTTGGCCAGAGAATCTTCCCATGTTATTAAATCTCTTTGCAAACATGATTTAGTATCATAATATTTTATAATAAGCAGACCTGAGAATTTATTTAGCCATTCTGGTTTTGTTAAACATTTAGACCATTTCCAATTTCTCCCTATTATAAGTAAGGCAGCAATGATCCTCCTTGTAATAGACACTTGTCCATATCTATGATTAATTCTACAGGACAGACGTCTACGAGTGGAATTACTAGATTGGAGGGTATGAACACTTGAGTTTCTTGACAAATATTTCTGGCAGACTTTCTAATGCATATTATCACCTTTGACTTCCTCAAATCCTCTTCAACTGAAGAATCACCCACCCCCATTTAAAGACAGGAGAGCATATTCAATTCCTTCTGTAGAGGTTTGCTGATTCCTAAAATAATGGCAATAAAAGTAATCAGGTTGTTTCTTGAATACCTCTAGTCCTTTCTGTACCATACCCATTGTCTAGGATCACATTTCTGCACTCTTTTTGCAAAGCCAAAACACTCACAGAAGAAAGAGTATCCATTTACTCGGCTCGTTATTATCACTCTAGGCAGATGAGAAGTCAACCTGGGGAGGAAATCACCCACGAGAAATACAGAATCATAGAAAGGAATGTAAGGTTATAGTAATCATTACCATTCGTATTGGGGCCTCTGAGGAGGAGGGAGTGACAATGTATCCTAAACACACCCCTGAATGGCCTTACTCACAATCGCAGCCCACACTGGGGAAATGAGCCTTCCTAGCTATCAGCGTCTCTGCTCTGGCAAGTCAAACGGTAAAAATACCTCACAGGGGTGCTTTTCAATGTAGCAGTAAATTTCATCGCCTAGTTCTTTGTCCTCTAATATTTTCTGGAATAACTTCATTTTCCTGTCTACCAAGAAAAACTTCTGCCTTCCAAGAAAACCAGTGCCATCTTGAGAATGCCCCCAGGACATGGTCCTCAAAAAGAAAATCTAGGGGAAACAAAACCAGGAGCAAGTCCCCTTTGGTCTAGTTCGAGGTAGCGTATTTGCTACCTGTGTTGCCTTGTTATCTTATTTGGATCAGAAGCCCCTTTAAGCAGGAATTTTGTTTTGATAATGGTCTGCTTAGGACAACAGCTAGTAAGATTGAAATTCAAGCTTTTCTCTTTCCTGGGAGTCAGGCAGCCTGAACACAACTGATTGCCTGGGTGTTTCCCCCTCTCACTGAGTCCAGACTGTTGGAAAATCCCTGATGAGGGCACAGTTTCTTCTCTGGCTGACCAAAAGGGCTTTTTACCAAAGTGGAGAACAGAATCTGTGGTGGGTACAGAATGGCCATGATTCATTCACCCACCAATGAGTACTGGATGCTCAGTACAAGCTAGTACAGGCTAGAAACCAGGCGGGGCATTGTGTGAGTAAAATGGGCAGATAACTTGCCCTCATGGAGCTTGCTGCTGAGTGAGAGGCAAACAGTAAACAAATGATTGTGCCCAGAAACATAAAACTTCAGGCTTGGTAAGTTCTGGGGCATCACAGACACAGAGCTGTGAATGCCTATGACAGGAATGACCCGATTGGAAGGTAGGCAGCTGTGGGAAGGAAGTGTGTTTCTGGCACAGGGAAGAGCATGGACAGAGGGACCAAAGCTCAGTGAGAAGGGGGTGCACGCAGAAGGGGGTGCATGCAGAGAGGTGATCAGGGCCACGCAGGGTTTGGGTCTTCATCCTAAATGGATCTTTAGATTGCTGAACCCCATGTTACTTGGTGACAATTCCACTCTTAGGTATTTACCCAAGAGAAATGAAAACTCACATCCTCAGAGGACTTAGATATCCATAAAAGCCTTAAAATAGCCTAAAACTGAAAACAACCCAAATGTCCATCAACAAGAGAATGGATAAACTGTGGAATATACTCATACTTAATTTAAAGGAATGAACACACAACAACATGGGACACTCTCAAAAAACTTACACTGAGTAAAAATAGGCACAAAAGTCCATACCATGTGATTATATTTGTATCAAATCCAAAACCAGGCAAAACTAATCTGTGGTGATGATAATCAGAAAGTGGTTGCCTTTGGGAGTGGAGGCTAGGCAGGGGGCCAATGACTGAAAAAAAGGGGGCAAGAAAACTTTCTGAGGCAAAAAGAAATGAAAAAAGAGAAAGAAAGAAATGTTTATATCTTATTTGGGGTGGTGATTTCACACAGGCATATTCAGTTATCAAAACTCCTCAAACTGTACTGAACATCTGTGCATTGTGTTATTTGTATAATATACATTAAACTTACTATTTTTTTAAAGTATAATACATACAGCAGAGTGTTTTAACCACAGGAGTCATAGGAGATTTGAAATGTGAAAGGAGTCCTCTGGCTGTGGTCTGGAGAAGGGTAAGAAAGGCCTAGAATGGAAGTAGGTAGACCAGTTACCTCTGCTTTATGTGACTGACCTAGAAGCCAGAATAGTCCTGAGGGGCATATCAGCCCCTCATCAGCCTTTAAAAAAGGAGAATTCAGACCTCCCCTCGCTGACATCCCCCAGGAATTGTGCAAAGGGAATTTAGCCGGAGCAAAAAAGCTGGGACACTGGGGCTAAGAGAACTAAGGCAACCACAGACAAAGGAATTAGATTGAGCCAAATGACTATTACATAGGATCTTTCAAGACAGGATTAAAGTAATCATGTGTGTTTTGAATATTTCAAATCTGGTGAATGCTTTCTTAGGTTCTCTTCCCCACATCTACAAGTTTCTTCCGAAATTAAGAAATCTAGCAGGCTGGAACTGGCTGATGTAACAGGAAGGCAAAAAATGATCTTTTATCCAGTTAGAACGAACAGAATTAACATGGGATGAGAATGAGGTTATGACTCTGAAAGAACATGGGCAATATTACAGCAGTGAAGGAGGGTTTGGGGGCGGGGGGACTGGGTTATAGAATCATGTGTAGAATCCTAAGGCACCAATGCAGTCAGAGAGGCATTTGCTTGGTGAAAGTTTAAAAGAACTACAGAATCTAAGCGTCTCAGGGTTGGGAAGGATTCTTAGAAAGCATATCAATCTACACATTTCACAAATGAAATGCAGAGGTAAAGGGACAAAATTACCCAGGAGTATTCATAACTAGCATTTGATTACCACTTCACCATGTCCACACCTGTTGCCTCATTCAATCGTCATAAAGTGCTGGCAAATAGCAATTACTAATTTTTCTGTTCAGAAGAAAACTTGGGGCTCAGAGGGTGGCGCAGAGAAAGCTAGTTCTTATCGATGTTCAAGTTTCTCCTCTCCCAGGACATGCCACTAGATCACAGATCTCTGCTCTCTTGCAGTTGGTAAGATGGGCTGGCAGAGAACTGAGTTGTGGCCAATGGAATGTGGCAGAAGCCCCCTCTTTGGGGGCTGACTAAAACCTGGCACATAAGCCTCTCTTCTCCTCACTCACTCTTCTCCTTGGCCTGCCATTAGACACACAGGATCCAGTAGAGGATTTGAGGCCCCAGAGGATGGTGAAGCCACAGCTTGGCAGGAGCCTGCGTTCTGTGAATGACTCTGTGGAGCAGAGATTTTTTTCCCATTCACTGACCCAAGTTAGATTGTAATAGGAGTGTGGTGCTTGGGTGGCTCAGTCGGTTAAGCATCCTAGTCTTGATTTCAGCTCAGGTCATGATCTCACAGTTTGTGCTGTCATCACAGAGCCAGATTAAGATATTCTCCCCTCTCTGCCCCTTCCCCACTCATGGTCGCTTACACCCGCTCTCTCTCTCAAAATAAATAAAAAACATTTTAAAAATCTTTAAAAAGGGACGCCTGGGTGGCTCAGTCAGTTAAGCATCTGTCTTCAGCTCGGGTCACGATCTCATGGTTCATGAGTTTGAGCCCCACATCAGGCTTTCTGCTCTCTGTGCAGTGCCTGCTTCAGATCCTCTGTCCCCCTTTTCTCACCCCTCCCCCGCTTGCGCTCTCTCTCTCAATCTCTCTCTCTCTCTCAAATAAATAAATAAAAACTTTAAAAAACCCAGCAGCAAGCGGACGGCTGCTGATAAGGATCGAGGGGAAGAGGATGCTGATGGCAGCAAAACCCAGGGCCTGTTCCGCAGGGTGCGCTCCATACTGAATAAGCTGACACCCCAGATGTTCCAGCAGCTGATGAAGCAGGTGACACAGCGGGCCATCGACACTGAGGAACGCCTCAAAGGGTTCATTGACCTCATCTTCGACAAGGCCATTTCAGAGCCCAGCTTCTCTGTGGCCTTTGCCAACATGTGCCGCTGCCTCATGGTGCTGAAAGTGCCCACTACAGAAAAGCCAACAGTGACTGTGAACTTCCGAAAACTATTGTTGAATCCACGTCAGAAGGAGTTTGAGAAAGACAAAGATGATGATGAGGTTTTTGAGAAGAAGCAAAAAGAAATGGATGAAGCTGCTACGGCAGAAGAACGAGGACGCCTAAAGGAAGAGTTGGAAGAGGCTCGAGACATAGCCTGGCGGCGCTCGTTAGGGAATATCAAGTTTATTGGGGAGTCGTTTAAGCTGAAGATGTTAACGGAGGCAATAACGCATGGCTGTGTGGTTAAACTACTTAAGAACCATGATGAAGAGTCTCTTGAATGCCTTTGTCGTCTGCTCACTACCATTGGCAAAGATCTGGACTTTGAAAAAGCCAAGCCCCGAATGGATCAGTATTTCAACCAGACGGAAAAAATCATTAAGGAAAAGAAGACTTCATCCCGAATCCGCTTTATGCTGCAAGACGTGCTGGATCTGCGACAGAGCAATTGGGTGCCACGCCGTGGGGACCAGGGTCCCAAGACCATGCTGCAAGACCAGATCCACAAGGAGGCTGAGATGGAGGAGCACTGGGAGCATGTAAAAGCGCAGCAGCTAATGGTCAAGGGCAGCGACAAGCGTGGGGGTGGCCCTCCAGGCCCACTCATTAGCCGAGGCTTCCCACTTGTGGATGATGGTGGCTGGAACACAGTCCCCATCGGCAAGGGCAGCCTTGCTGACACCTACTGACACCTCACGGCTCACCAAGATCACGAAGCCTGGCTCCATTGATTCTCACAACCAGCTCTTTGCACCTGGCGGGCGATCGAGCTGCGGCAAGGGCAGCAGTGGAGGCTCAGGGGCCAAGCCCTCTGATGCAGCACCAGCAGCTGCTCGTCCAGCTACTAGTACCTTGAACGGCTTCTCAGCCCTTCAACAAGCAGTACCTACAGAAAACACAGATAGCAGACGTGTGGTACAGAGGAGTAGCTTGAGCCGGGAAAGAGGTGAGAAAGCTGGGGACCGGGGGGACCGCCTAGAGCGGAGTGAACGGGGAAGTGAGCGTGGAGACCGGCTCGATCGCTCTCGGACACCTGCCACCAAGCGGAGCTTCAGCCAGGAAGAGGAAGAGCGGAGTAGAGAGCAGCCCTTCCAGCCTGAGTGACCGCGCAAGGCAGCTAGCCTCACGGAGGATCGGGACCGTGGGCGGGATGCTGTGAAGCGAGAAGCCACCCTGCCCCCGGCGAGCCCCCCAAAGGCTGC
The DNA here is from genome assembly GCF_027475565.1 of Acinonyx jubatus. Classification (NCBI taxonomy): domain Eukaryota; kingdom Metazoa; phylum Chordata; class Mammalia; order Carnivora; family Felidae; genus Acinonyx; species Acinonyx jubatus. Next base: position 112,817,672 of record NC_069387.1, on the reverse strand, counting down.
GCTCTCTGAGGAAGAGCTGGAAAAAGAAATCCAAGGCCATTATTGAAGAATATCTCCATCTCAATGACATGAAGGAGGCAGCACAGTGCGTACAGGAGCTGGCCTCACCCTCCCTGCTCTTCACCTTTGTGCCGCATGGCATCCAGTCGGCACTGGAGCGCAGCACCATCGCTCGTGGGCATATGGGGTGGCTGCTGCACCAGCTGCTCTTTGCCGGGCACCTCTCCACTGCTCAGTACTACCAAGGTTTATATGAAATCCTAGAATTGGCTGAAGACATGGAAATTGACACACACCCTCCATGTGTGGCTCTACTGAGCAGAACTCATGACGCCCATTCTGCAGGAAGGTGGAGGACCTATGGGGGAGCTGTTCAGGGAGGTTATAAAACCTCTGAGACCCCTGGGCAAAGCTGCTTCTCTGTTGGAGATCCTGGGGCTTCTGTGTAAAAGCATGGGTCCCAAAAAGGTGGGGATGCTGGGGCGAGAAGCTGGACTCAGCTGGAAAGAATTTCTATCTGAAGGCCAGGACGTCAGGGCATTCATCGCTGAACAGAAGGTGGAGTACACCTTGGGCGAGGAGTCTGAAGCCCCTGGCCAGAGGATGCTCTCCTCTGAGGAGCTGAGCAGACAGCTGGAGAAGCTGCTGAAGGAGGGCAGCAGTAACCAGTGGGTGTTTGACTGGATAGAGGCCAACCTGAGTCAGCAGCAGGTAGCATCCAACACACTGGTTCTTGCCCTCATGACAGCTGTCTGCTATTCTGCAATTCTCTTTGAGACGCCCCTCCAAGTGGATGTGGCGGTGCTGAAAGCTTGAGCGAAACTGCTACAGAAATACTTATGTGATGAACAGAAGGAGTTGCAGGCGCTCTACGCCCTCCAGGCCCTTGTAGTGACCTTAGAACAGCGCGCCAGTCTGCTTTGGATGTTCTTTGATGCGCTGTATGACGAGGACATGGTGGAAGAGGAGGCCTTCTATAGCTGGGAGAGTAGCAAGGACCCCGCTGAGCAACAGGGCAAGGGCGTAGCCTTAAATCTGTCACAGCCTTCTTCAAGTGGCTTCATGAAGCAGAGGAGGAGGAGTCTGATCACAACTGAGGGCGGGTGGGGCCGGGGACTTGGAGCCCCATGGACACTTGGATGGCCCGGCCAGCCGCCCGGACTTCCCATAATTTGGCTCTTGTTGATGACGTTGCTATAAACATTGGGGTACATGTGCCCCTTCGAATCAGCATTTTTGTATCCTGTGGATAATTACCTAGTAGTGCAATTGCTGGGTCATAGGGTAATTTTTTAAGTTTTTTGAGGAACCTCCATACTGTTTTCCAGAGAGGTTACACCAGTTTGCATTCCCAACAGCAGTTAAAAAGGGTTCCTCTTTCTCTGTATCCTCACAAACATCTGTTGTTTCCTGAATTGTTAATTTTAGCCATTCTGACAGGTGTGAGGTGATATCTCATTGTGGTTTTGATTTGTATTTCCCTGATGATGAGTGATGTTGAGCATCTTTTCATGGGTCTGTTACCATCTGGATGTCTTTGGAAAAGTGTGTATTCATGTCTTTTGCCCATTTCTTCAGTACATTATTTGTTTTTTGGGTGTTCAGTTTGGTAAGTTCTCTACAGATTTTGGATACCAACCAATATGTCATTTGCAAATATCTTCTCCCATTCCATCAGGTGCCTTTTAGCTTTGTTGAATGTTTCCTTTGCTGTTCAGAAGCTTTTTATCTTTTTTTTGTGTTTCTTTTTTTTAACCATTTTTTAATTTATTTTTTTAATTTACATCCTAGTTAGTTAGCATATGGCACAACAATGATTTCAGGAGTAGATTCCTTAATGCCCCTTACCCACTTAGCCCATCCCCCCCACAACCTTTCCAGTAACCCTCTTTTTGTTCTCCATATTTAAGAGTCTCTTATGTTTTGTCCCCCTCCCTGTTTTTATATTATTTTTGAGAAGCTTTTTATCTTGATGAGGTCCCAATAGTTCATTTTTGCTTTTATTTCCCTTGCCTCCACAGGTATGTCAAGCAAGAAGTTGCTGTGGCCAAGGTCAAAGAGGTTGCTGCCTGTTTTCTCCTGTAGGATTAAGTGTCTGACTCCTGATTTCAGCTCAGCCCATGATCTCACAGTTTGTGAGACTGAGCCCTGTGATGATCAGAAGCCCCCTTGGGATTCCTCTCTCTCTCTCTGTCTCTCTCTCTCCCTCTCTCTCTGCCTGTCCTCCACTCATTCTCTCTCTGTGTCAAGATAAATAAATAAGCTTTTTTTTAAAAAAAAAAAAGATTCTTTTGGTTATAAGTAACAGAAAGATTCATTCAAATAGGCTTGAGCACAAAGTTAATTTTTGGTTCAAGTAATTAGGCGTGGGTTCCTCTTTCTCTTTCAGCTCCGTGTCTTTCAGGCTGGCTCCGTCCTCAGACAGAGAATCCCTTCATGCTTATGAGATGGCTGCAGAAATCCCAGCCTCACAGACCCTTAAGTTCATATTCAAGGGAGAAGAAAAATATATCTGCTGGTAACATTAACAAATATCCCGAAACGTGCTCGGACTGTACTGGGTTAGGTGAAGTACTTACCTCCGGAACACATGTGCAGATTGTCTTGGGCCTGGGTCATGGCTCAAGGATCTTGATCTTGGGCTCTGATACAGGGATCATAGTGCACTGAGATCTCATAGACTCAAAGTGGGGGAAAGGTCAATCCCCAGAAGAAAACTAGAGGATAATTCTGTAAGGAGGGGCTGGCAAAGAAAAACTATGGAATGCAATGACTAACAATGCATTGAATGCATTGAGTGATTATAAGCACTGAACCCTAACCAGATTCTTTTTAAAGTACAAAGCCATTAGCCAACTTGAATAGCTGTCCTTGAATTCTGCAAATGCCTGGGTAAACATAAGGATTAAGGCTTCTACTTATCCTTACGGGCTAGAAAAGCTAAAGAGTAGATAGTAAAACCTGTCAAAATAACTTTTCAGTTATGGAAAGTGTAAGTTTGAGTAAGCACTTGGTAGGTTGTAACTAAAGGGGTGAAAGATAAGAAAGTATACATACTTTCTCTTACAGATCATTTATTTCTTGTTGCTTTAGAAATGGGAGATTTAGGGGCACCTGGGTGGCTCAGTTGGTTAAGCTTCCAACTTCGGCTCAGGTCATCATCTCGCAGTTTGTGGGTTCGAGCCCAGCGTCGGGCTCTGTGCTGACAGCTCAGAACCCGGAGCCTGCTTCAGATTCTGTGTCTCTCCATCTCTTGGCCCCTCCCCTGCTCATGCTCTGTGTGTCTCTCTCAATAATAAATGTTAAAAAAAAAATTTTTAAATGGGAGATTTAACAAAGTAACAAGATAATATACAATCAGTACAATAAAGTGCAGAAAGTGAAGAATAGAAAATACAATTTAAATTAAGGTTGTTAATAAGAAAAAGATCCTTGGGAGACCACCTGGGATAGAGGTTCTACTATTAGGCATAAGTAGGAAAAAACATTTTGAACAACTTCTGGGATGCACAAGTACAGGAGGGGCAGAGAGAGACGGAAAGAGAAAGAATCCCAAGCAGGCTCTGCACTCTCAGCAGGGCTCAAACTCCCTATTGTGAGCTCATGACCTGAGCCAAAGTCAAAGTTGGATGCTTAATGGACTGAGCCACCCAGATGCCCCCCAACTGCTGCTTTTATTAGGAAAAACGCAATAGCCATTTGTGGTTACTTTACTTCTTACTATTTGAGTGGGTTGTTTGAAATCCTTGTCAGAATGAAGTTAACTTCATTTTAAATGATAAAGGATAAAGGATTAAAGACCTAAATGTGAGACCTGAAATCATAAAAATCCCAGAAGAAAACATAGGCAATAATTTCTTTGATATCAGCCATAGAAACATTTTTCTAGGTAAGTCTCCTCAGGCAAGGGAAACAAAAGCAAAACTAAGTTATTTGGACTACACCGAAACAAAAGGCTTTTGCACAGCAAAGGAAACCATCAACAAAACAAAAAGAAAACCTACTGAATAAAGAAGGTATTTGCAAATGACATATCCATTAATAGGTTAATATCAAAAATATATAAAGAACTTATACAACTGAACACCAAAAAAAAAAAAAAAAAAAGATACAATTTAAAAATGGGCAGAGGACCTGAACAGACATTTTTCCAAAGAAGACCTACAGATGGCCAACAGATGCTTGAAAAGATGCTCAACATCACTCATCATCAGGAAAATGCAAATCAAAACCACAATGAGATATCACCTCACACATGTCAGAATGGTTAAAATCAAAAATAGAAGAAACAACAAGTGTTGACAAGGATGTAGAGAAAAAGGAACCCTTATGCACTTTGATGGGAATACAAATTGGTGCAGCCACTGTGGGAAATAGTATGGAGTTTCCTCAAAAAGTTAAAAATAGAACTACCCTATGATCCAGTAATTCTACTACTGGGTATTTATTCAAGGAAAACAAAAACACTAATTTGAAAAGATATATGCACCCCTATGTTTACTGTAGCATTATTTACAATAGCCAAGATATGGCAAGATATGGAAGCAACCCAAGTATCCATCGATAGATAAGTGAATAAAGATGTGGAAAAAGATGAATGGATAAAGATAGATATAAGTATAGATATAGATAGATATAGATACAGATATAGATATAGATACACACACACATATATATCATAGTGGAATATTACTCAGCCATAAAAAAGAATGAGCTCTTGCCATTTGTAACAACAAAGATGGACCTAGAGGGTATACTGCTAAGTGAAATAAGTCATACAGAAAAAGAAACATACCATATGATTTCACTCATATGTGGAATGTAAGAGACAAAACAAATTTAAAAAAGACAAACTAAAAACATACTCTTAAATACAGAGAACAAACTGGTGGTTGCCAGAGGGGAGGTGGGTGGGGGGAGGAGTAAAATAGATAAAGGAGATCAAGAGTACACTTACGTTTGATGAATACTAAGAAATGTACAGAATTGTTGAATCATTATATTGTACACCTGACACTAATATAACATGGTATGTTAATATACTTCAGTTTAAAAAGGGGGGGGGGAATGAAGTTAACTCTTGACAGTACCAATGAAGTCATAAGCTTCTGACAATACAAATTCAAATGAGACTTATTTGAAGTCATTGTATGAGTGAGGTCTCTCTCTTTTGGTGAAAAGTGACTGAAACTCGAGTCAAAACTAGCTTAGGCAAAAAGGAATCTGTGTTAGCAGGCTCCTCCAGTTCTGAGATGGCAAGAGTGCACCTGGGCCTCACAGACAAGGGATCAGAGAGATTCAAATGCCACTCGGAGTGGCATCTCGCATCTCTGTTTCTCTTACACTGGCTTCTTCCTGGGAATTTTACCACAAACAAACTGACGCTCCACCTCTCTGTCTGACAGGGGGAGTAAGCCTCTTTCCCAGCATCAGTTTTTCAACCCCCAAGAAAGGACTCTCATTGACCTGGTTCAGGTCACCTGCTCACTCAGGACCAAAACACAGTATTTTGATCAGCCCTACTTGATGTGGTTACTCATCTTTAGTCCAATAACCTCAGCCAGGAGTTGGGATTCCCTATGTTTGTGGTAAGAAAATGGATATTTTCTGGAAGAAAGAGAGGTGCAATACTTGGTCAACAAAACCAGAGATGTTTATACCAATGTCCAATTCTTTTCTTAATGATAAAGAATATTTAAAGTCAATAAACATAATTATCACCTTAATAATTAGAGAGTTACAATTGCACCACTAAAGCCCACATGCCAGGAAAAATGGTTGGCACAGGAGATAACCCAAATATTTCACAGGTGGCTTCAAGCTTTGTTTTGGTGTGCAACCCTGGCAGATGGCCTCTCTTAATGCATGTTGAAAGGCAGAGCTCCACGCAGATTCCTAAAATGAATCCTAACCTTTGGAGTTCTATATGCCACTCCGGGACTCAAGGTCAAATCATCCTTATCTTGCTTCTGACCTTAAGCTTCAGGTCTGATAATCAGATCTCTGGTTTGCTCATCTTTACTTAAGCCAAGTTTCCCCCTCTCTCCATCCTTCCATTCCCCCATGTGACCACCATATAGCCATTGGCCTTCACAGACAAGCTTCTTAAAAGGAATAATATCCCAGATCATGGTTTCTAAATACCATTTTCCACTCAAAGGAAACAGGAGTTCTTAGACAAATGGCTGATGCTAGGGTTAGGGTAGGGAAGAATAAGAGGAACGTGAGACATCTTATTGTGCCAGAAAGTAAAGAGGTGCTCAAAAAAATAACGGAACATGTCAGATGGCTTGAAGGGCTCCTTATTTCACTTGTCTTCTTAGCAGCATATAGAACTAATCTCATTGTTCTTCTTAAAACTCTCTCCTTTTCTAACTTCTGGTCTTTTTCTACTTCTGATTCTCTTCTTAATGGCAGCTTCCCCCAAGAGTCTTTCTGGGCATCTCATTTTCTGCTCACCTCATAAATATAGGTGTTCTTCAGAGTTCAGTCCTCAGGCTTTTCTCTTTTCATTTTCTCCCTCCCTGCTGACCTTAGCTAACCCCACAGCTTCAATTGTTATATAAACAATGGCTCTCAAATATATATTTCTGAGTATACTTATGTATGGGTAGAGATGAGAAATAGATACATTCAGCACAGACATCTCACTTAGGGGCACCTGGCTGGCTCAGTCAGTAGAGCATGCGACTCTTGATCTCAGTGTTGTAAGTTCAAGCCCCACACTGGGTGTAGAGATTATTTAAAAATAAAATCTTGGGGTGCCTAAGTGGCTTAGTTGGTTAAGCATCTTGACTTCAGCTCAGGTCATGATCTCACGATTTGTGAGTTCAAGCCCCATGTTGGGCTCTGTGCTGACAGGTCAGAGCCTGGAGCCTGCTTCAGATTCTATGTCTCCCTCTCTCTATGCCCCTCCCCCGCTTGTGCGCTCGCTCTCTCTCTCTCTCTCTCTCTCTCTCTCAAAAGTGAATAAACATTAAAATAATAATAATAATTAATAAAACCTTTAAGATGAGCCTGGGTGGCTCACTCAGTCAGTTAAGCATCCAATTGTTGATTTCGGCTCAGGTCATGATCTCACAGTTTGTGAGACTGAGCCCTGAGTCGGGGTCTGCGCTGATAGTGTGGAGCCTGCTTGGGATTCTCTCTCTCCAATCTCTCTTCCCCTTCCCCACTCTCACCTACCCCCTCAAAATAAATAGGTAAACTTAAAAAAAAAAAAAAAGAAAAATTATTATTTTAAAAGACATCTTTCTTAAGCCCCAGAGCCATATATCCAACCAAAATCCTCCTAGATATCCCCACTGAGATTAAACCACTATTATTTCAAAGATAAGCTGTTAAAAATTGAAGACATTACCTTCCTCTCATCTAGTATTCTTTACTTCTATACTAAATAAAGTATACTTTATTTCTATACCTATTGTCCAAGCAAGAAACTCTGGAATTATTCTTAACGCCCTTCAGCTGGAGACAACCAGGAACCCATCTCTAGTTGAATGAGGTGAGTTATGGCTCATTTGCAGTAAAGAATGCACAGCATAGGGAACCATAGAACTCAGTATGAGAGCATCAAAAAGAACCCATTATAGGATTTGCTATTTGCTTGAGTAATTTGAGAAAGAGTCTAAGGATGCAGTGGTCTATTCTAGATTGAATGCTGGCAGAAAGGGGAAATTTTATGATAGTGATCTCAACACATCTTCTGTACAGGAAGGAGAGCCCAGAGCAAGGACAATGCTATAATTGGTAAAAAGTGCCATCACTCATTTCAGTCAAAAGAAGCGGGTGTTTGGAATTTTGTAGATGGCACAGTGACTGCTTTTGTCTACACTTAGACAAAGCATGGAGTGGACCTGTTTTGTCTCATGTTATTATGGCCTCAGAATATCTCATCGGATAGTATTCTGTGAAGTTCTTACGCCCGACAGGAAATAACATGGCTTACCTGTAAATGCCAGGTCAGCTTCTAAATGTCAGGAGCTGCCATTTCCCCCTTCCTCACTCATTACTGTCATTTCCATATAAATTAGTTATCAAGTCCTATTAATTTTTATTACTTACGTATCTCTGGGTTCTGTTCCCTTCTCTACATCTTCTTTGTTTCTTCTCTAACTAAGGCCATTGTCATTTGTCATCTGAGTTTCTATATCAGTCACTGAACAGTTCGTCCAACATTTCATCTCCCTCCTGTTCCAGTTCATCTGCTACCCTCCACCCTTTACCCACAATGATGTTTCTAAATATAGCACCCCTGCTTAAAATCTGCTGTCACATTACCAGCCATGTTGCCAATATTTAAATGGAAAAATTAAAAATCAGCAAGGTTAGAAATGAAAATTAACTTTTTTCTTTCCTCCCTAAAAGGAATCAAAAAAGGCAGACAAGTGTATTTACACAAGGAGTCAGCTGACTATGGAGACTATTCTGAAGTTCTGATTCCCTCTTAAGAAATTATGACTCATTGTGAATCAACAGTGACAGGACTGCTAAAAAGCTTACTGCATTATTGGCACCATTAGCAGAGGTATATTTATTGTCCAGAACAAGAAATTTATGATCCATTTAGCTCTGGGTAATACATTTTAAGAAAGACATTATTAAAAGAGTACGTCCAGAAAAGGGCAATCAGGACAAGGAGGTTCTGGAAACTGTCATATGGATAATCAGAAAAAGTGAGGCTTAAAGAAAACTAAAGAGGGATATGACAAGTGTTTTTGAATATCCACAGATCTGTCGTACATTAAAAGATCTGTCGTACATAAAACATTTATGTTGTATAGTTCCAGGGGCAGGATCAAGTCTTAGGATTACAAATCATAGGAAGGTTGAATTCTACTCAGTCTAAGAAAACATTTTCTAATAATCAGAACAGTCCAATAATGAATTAGCTTCCTAGAAAGGTAATGAGCTCCTAGTTACTAGAAGGGTTCAAGCCAAAGCTGAATAATTGTCTGGAAAGTATACTATAAAACAGGAGTTGTCAAATCTTCTGCTAAAGGGACAGTTCCTTCATCTCTTGTGGTCTAATGCTTTTATAAATTACAATAAAATGAAATAAGTAGAAATGAAAAAAATTAAAAGTCCAAGCTTTATTTTTTTTATTATCTGATTCAATGAACATTACATTTCAGCAACTAGAATTAGAACAAAGATAAAAGGGAAAAAGAGTGATTAATAAAAACTTGCTCATTGTTCCACTTTACCACTGTTATTCAACATAGTGTTAGAAGTCCTAGCCTCAGCAATCAGACAACAAAAAGAAATAAAAGGCATCCAAACCAGCAAGGAGGAAGTCAAACTTTCACTCTTTACAGACGACATTATACTCTATGTGGAAAACCCAAAAGACTCCACCAAAAAACTGCTAGAACTGATACATGAATTCAGCAAAGTCTCAGGTTATAAAATCAATGTACAGAAATTGGTTGTATTTCTCTACACCAATAATGAAGCATCAGAAAGAGAAATCAAGGTATTGATCCCATTTACAATTGCACCAAAACCATAAAATACCTAAGAATAAACTTGACCAAAGAGGTGAAAAATCTATATGCTGAAAACTATAGAAAGCTTATGAGAGAAACTGAAGAAGACACACATTAAAAAAGGAAAAATATTCCATGGTCATGGTTTGGAAAAAGAACTATGTTAAAATGTCGATACTACCCAAAGCAATCTACCTATTCAATGCAATCTGTATCAAAATAACACCAGCATTCTTTACAGAACTAGAACAAACAATCCTAAAATTTGTATGGAACCAAGAAAGACCTCAAATAGCCAAAGCAATCTTGAAAAAGAAAACCAAAGCTGGAGGCATCACAATGCCGGGCTTCAAGCTGTACTACAAAGCTGTAATCATCAAGACAGTAAGGTACTGGCACAAAAACAGACACTCAGATCAATGGAAGAGAATAGAGAACCCGGAAATGGACCCACAAACACATGGCCAACTAATCTTTGACAAAGTAGGGAAGAATATCCAATGGAATAAAGACCGTCTCGTCAGCAAGTGGTGCTGAGAAAACTGGACAACGACATGCAGAAGAATGAACCTGGACCACTTTCTTACACCATACACAAAACTAAACTCAAAATGGATGAAAGACCTAAACATAAGACAGGAAGCCATCAAAATCCTAGAGGAGAAAACAGGTAACAACCTTTTTGACCTCGGCCACAGCAAATACTTACTTAACATGGCTCCAGAGGCGAGGGAAATAAAAGCATCAAGATAAAAATCTGCACAGCGAAGGAAACGATCAGCAAAACTAAAAGGCAACCAAGGGAATAGGAGATGACATATCAGATAAAGGGTTAGTATCCAAAAATCTATAAAGAACTTATCAAACAACACCCAAAAAGCAAATAATCCACTGAAGAAATGGGCAAAATATATGAATACACACTTTTCCGATGGTAACAGACGCATGAAAAGATGCTCAACATCACTCATCAGGGAAATACAAATCAAAATCACAATGAGATACCACCTCACACCTGTCAGAATGGCTAAAATTAATGACTCAGGAAACAATAGATGTTGGTGAGGATACAGAGAAAGAGGAACCCTTTTGCACTGCTGGTGAGAATGCAAACTGGTGCAGCCTCTCTGGAAAACAGTACGGAGGTTCCTCAAAAAATTAAAGATAAAAGTACCCAATTGCACTACTAGGTATTTATCCAAAGGATACAGGAGTGCTGATTCAAAGGGGCACATGTACCCCAATGTTTACAGCAACACTATTGACAATAGCAAAAGTATAGAAAGAGCCCAAATATTCATCAACTGACAAATGGATAAAGAAGATGTGGTATTTACACACAATGGAATATTATTTGATGATCAAAAAGAAAAAATCTTGCCATTTGCAGCAACATGGATAGAACTAGAATGTATTATCTAAGCGAAATAAGTCAGTCAGAGAAAGGCATCATATGATTTCACTCATGTGGAACTTAAGAAACAAAACAGATGAACATAGGAGAAGAGAAGGAAAAGTAAAATAAAAACAGAGAGGGAAGCAAACCATTAGACACTTTTAATACAGAGAACTGAGGGTTGCTGATGGGGTGTTGGGTGGAGGGATGGACTAAATGGGTGATGGGTATTAAGGAAGGCACTTGTTGGGATGAGCACTGGGTGTTATATGTAAGTAATCAATCACTAAATTCTATTCCTGAGATCATTATTACAATATATGTTAACCAACTTGGATTTAAATTTTAAAAAATAAATAAAAAGTGGTTCTCTATGAAGAAATCTTCCCCAACTAATCTCTTCTCCAGTGACTGTTTCTTTTCCTGAACCTGAATGATGGTATAAAATTTATCAATTGATTACTTAATGTCTTATATTGGTCTCCAATTGTTAGGCAGACAATACTGCCTTATTGTTTAGTTCTGCCCCCCTCCCAACCCTTAGCTACCTAGTGTGTGCAGAAGAGAGTGTTAAAATATATGAATTAAACTGATAAGGAAATTATTAGTTGTTGAGTGTATCAATGAGTGATCATCCAAGTAGAGATGGTTTATAAGTAAAGGTTATTAATTTCTTTTAAACACTGGAAAAGAAAACTCTAATCAATTTCTTTTTTAAAATTTTTATTATAAATTTTTTTAATGTTTATTTTTGAGAGAGAGACAGAGACAGAGTGCGAGCGGGAGAGGGGCAGAGAGAGAGAGAGGAGGAGACACAGAATCCGAAGCAGGTTCCAGGCTCTGAGCTGTCAGCACAGAGCCCAGTGTGGGACTTGAACCCACGAACTGTGAGATCATGACCTAAGCTGAAATCAGACGCTTAACCTGAGCCGAAGTCAGATGCTTAACCGACTGAGCCACCCTGGCCTCCCTAATCAATTTCTGACTGAAGGCCAACCATGCCATGTACACTCACCTCTGTCCCATGGACGTAACGATCTAAACCTTAAAACAAATCAGTAATGGAATGGAATGGAATGGCCACAATATTTGGTGTTTCTCCCTTCAAAAGGTAGAGTCTATTTCCCTACTCCCTCAACTGGGATGGACTTGTGGAAGTAATGACCAGTTTGGAGACTAGGCCTTAAGAGACCTTGTAGTTTTCACTCTGTACCCTTGAAACCCTGAAGCTATGTGAACAGGCCAGGTCTGACTCACTGGATAGTGAGAAACACAAAGTTCCCCTTACGGCTTCAGCCAACAGCCACTCTATCACTGGACATATGGGTGACAACAGCTAAGACCAGCCAGCCTCATCAACCCTATTAATGGGTTGCATTAACAACCTCAGATGCATGGACAAACCCCGTCAGGATCAGGTGAGCCCAACCTAGACAAGATTTAGCCAGAACCGTAAACTATAGGTTTTTTTTTTTAATTTCTTTAAACAAAATTTTTTTAATGTTTACTTATTTGAGAGAGCGTGCTTGTGTGAGAGGAGGAGGAGCAGAGAGAGAGGAAGACAGAATCGGAAGCAGGCTCTACATTATCAGTGCAAAGCCCGACATGGGGCTTGAACTCACAAACCATAAGATCATGACCTGAGCCGAAGTTGGACACTCAACCAACCGAGCTGCTAGGCGCGCCGGGTTGTTGTTTTAAGCTAATAAGTATTTGGGGAGATTTGTAACCTAACAATAGATAACTGATACTCAGGGATTCATCCAAAGTTCTCTTAATAGACAGACCCTCAAGTAGTTTTAAACACTTATTAACAAGTTATTAAATCCTAAAAACAAAACAAACAAAACAAAAACACCTTAAAGTGAAGATTAAAGCTGACATGTACAGGGGCACCTGGGTGGCTCACTCGGTTGGGCGTCCGACTTCGGCTCAGGTCATGATCTTGTGGTTGCGAGTTGGAGCCCTGCGTCAGGCTCTGTGCTGACCGCTCAGAGCCTGGAGTCTGTTTTGGATTCTGTGTCTCCCTCTCTCTGACCCTCCCCCCCGTTCATGCTCTGTTTCTCTCTGTCTGAAAAATAAATAAACATTAAAAAAAAAAACTTAAAAAAATAAATAAAGCTGACATGTGAGGAATAATTTATTTCCTCACGGAAATATTAATCAGAAAATAAGGTAAAGTGTCTCTGAATGGATAACTAGAAAGAGTAAGAAAATGGTCGAATGTTTTAATTGTAAATACATGATTTCAGGGGCACATCCAGTGGAATGCTAGAGCTGGTTCATAGCAACCTGATATACAATTATTAAATTTTCAGAAATTTTGTGAGCCAGTTGTTAAACTTTTGGTAGATTAAATCAGCCATGATGAGAATATGTGCACCATGGAAATTGGCAAACATCACCAGGCAGAGCCAGAGTTCACAGTATATCAATGAACACATCTGTTGTTGCAAATTTCATCAGTATGTGTGTGCGTAACACATATAAAAATATCCTTAATATTTAAAGACATTGGTTCGTTCTGCCATGCTGTGATCTTGGGCAAGTCAATTAGTCTTACTGAATCTCAGTTCCCCTACCTATAAAATCAAAGTATGTGCCTCAAAATCATCTTTAAGGTGATTTTCGGGTCTACTATTTCTATCTTCTTTGATCCTACTGATGGTAGTTCTACCTGGGTGGCAATGAGGAAAAAGACCAACAGGATTAATTAAAATTGGCACACTGACCATGTTACCAACCACAATTTTTGCTCTAATTCAAGATAAATTAAAGAGGGCAATACATTAGTAATTCAATGTGCTTTGGACTATGGAGAAGGAAGAGGTGAATTCTGACTAGAGGGGATTAGGAAAGGTCTGGGCAAGATATTTTGTCAATCAGGAATAAGGTCTCATCTTTGAATATACAGTGGCTTGAACTCTACAAGTGCTTAATAAAATGTGCTGAAGTAATTATATACCTGGAGAGAAAATTGGAAAGAAAATACAATCTTGTTGAATTAAAGACTGACTCAGGATTCTACTTGTAATTTCCATATGTAATTGTGGAACTCTGCCTCAGCTTCTCCATCTAAAAATGTTTATAAGCAACATTATAAGAATTCAGGCAATCATAACTGTGGAGCATGTCAGGAATCCTATAGGAAGATGCTATATAAATATGAAGATGATGTGACTAAATCAAAGTAGATGCCTTTGTGCCAAACTAGAAAGCACATTACATATATATTCTACCTGGGCATTTCTTCCCAGCGTGTTAAAATATCTTTTCTTTCAGAAGGTTAAACAGCATATTAAAAACTAGTAGGGGGCTAATGGCCAAACTGTAATTGGGACAGTATTTGCAAATTATTTTGCTAAGAATATTAGCAAGTCATTTTGAACTTCTGAGAAAAAAAATCTAAGAAATCATTCCCTTTTCCTGTAAGCAATGAAGACATTTATTTATGCCTTCAGCAAATAAAATAATTTGCTAACCTCTTGGGCTTATGTGCTGATACTTCAGCTGATTCCTTTCTGGAAATCATAAATACACAACTGAAAAATATTCCGTAAGTAAGGGTTTGCATACATTGCTAGAGCTTTCCAAAATGGAGGTACATGCTGTCTTGTTTTCTTCTGTTCTTAAAAATGCTTGGAATCTAACTAAGGTTGCTTTCTTAGAATATGTGGAAACCAAACTTTCTATCTTGCATATTAACAGCACTCCAGTACTAATGTTATTATGTACTTAGCTGCAGGCAAGTAAGAACTAGGGCATTATGTGCTACAGCCTTTAATGAATTGAAAAACAACAGATTCTATCCCCAGGAAAACACACAGATATATATCCTCAAAATTCTACACATAGATATCACCTGTCCCCAAATCCCATTTGTAAAATTCTTAGGTTAAAGTGCTCTGCACTACAGCAAATCTTTTACAACATCATGTTTGTGGTTATATGAATGTACCAGGCCATATTAGGCACTAAGGACACAGTGGTAAACAAAGCCAGTCAGGGACCTTGCAAATTATAGAGCTGAGTTTAGTAGGAAAGATGGATATTTATCAAATAATCACACACACATACACACACACACACACACACACACACACACACACACACACAAATGCTTAATTAAAAACTTTGATCAAGTGCTACAGAGTAAGAATTACATCCAACTTCCTTCAGATACCATGTAAGCAAGAAGAAAATAGAGGGAAATATTTAAAGCATTGAGAGCAGAAAAACCCACCAACCTAGAATTCTGTACCCTGTAATACTATCCTTCAAAAGTGAAGGAGAAATAAAGACTTTGTCAAACAAACAAAAATGTAAAGAATCTGTTGCCAATAGACCTGTCTTGTAAAACTATTAAAAGAAGTTCTTTAGAGAGAAGGAAAACAAGACAGGTCAGAAACTCAGATCTACATAAAGAGCAGTGGTGAAGGATAAGTCAAGACAAAACCCAAACTTTTTCTTACTCTTCACTGATCTAACATAACAGTTTGTTTAAAAAAATAACAACAGTGTATCTGATTATATGTATATACGCTTATGCATGAGAAATGAATGACCACAACGATACAAGAGACAGGAGGGAGGAATTAGAATTATCTTGTTTTTATAAAATACTTGCACTGCCCATGAAGCAGTATAGTGTTGCTTGAAAGTGGACTCGGCTTATTTGCAAATGTATATATGCAATCACTCTAGGGCAACCACTAAAAAGGATTTTTAAAAAAGAAGTATATTACAACAGGGCCTGGCAAGTAGGAAGGCCTTAAGGGGAAAAAAGGTGTAACAGATGTGCTAAGAAAGGAGAGAAAACGGAGTCACATAAATCAAAACCATAAAAGGCAGAAAAAGTAAAAAACAAAAATAGAATAGAAACAAAGAACAAGGGCAACAAATAGGAAACAGTAGCAAATATAGTGGAAAGTAATCCAGCTATCTCAGCAATCATTTTGAATGTCAATGGTCTACAGGCACCAATTAAAAGACAGAGATTGTCAGATTAGATAAAAAAACAAGACCTAACTCTATGTTGTCTGCAAGAAACCCATTTAAAATATAAAAACACATACAGATTAAAAATAAAGAAAGAAAGATATACTATAGTAACACTATTCAAAAAAAAAGGAGCAGCTATATTAATTTCAGACATAGCACACTTCAGAGCAAAGAATGCTATCAGGGAAAAGAAGGACATTACATAATGATAAAATGATCAATTCTCCAAGAAGACATAACAACTGTTAAAGCATATGCACCTAACAACAGAATGCCAAAAATATGTGAGGCAAAAACTGATGAGACTGCAAAGAGAAATAGATGAATCCATTATTATAATTGTAGACTTTAACCCCCTCTATCAGAAATGGACAGATCCAGCAGGCAGGAAATCAGTAAAGACATACCTGAACTCAACAACACCATCAATCAAATAGATAAAATGGACATCTATAGACTACTTCAACCAACAACAGCAGAATACATATTCTTCTCAAGTTCACATGAAACAGTCACTAATATAGACCACATTCTGGGTCATATAACACAACTTGACAAATTTAAAATAGAAATCATACAATGTCTATAGCCAAAGTATGGAAAGAGCCCAAATGTCCATTGAGGGATGAATGGATAAAGAAGATGTTTATATTTACAATGGAGTATTACTCAGCAATCAAAAAGAATTAAACCCTGCCATTTGCAACAACATGGATAGAACTAGAGGGTATTATGCTAAGTGAAATAAGTCAGTAAAAGAAAAATATCATATGACTTCACTCATAGGTGGAATTTAAGATACAAAACAGATGAACATAAGGGAAGGGAAGCAAAAATAATATAAAAACGGAGGGGGACAAAACATAAGAGACTCTTAAATATGGAGAACAAACTGAAGGCTGCTGGAGGGGCTGTGGGTGGGGGATGGGTTAAATGGGCAAGGGGCATTAAAGAGGACACTTGTTGCAATGAGCACTGGGTGTTATACATAGGAGATGAATCACTGGAATCTAAAAACATTATTGCACTATATGCTAACTAACTTGAATATAAATTAAAAATTAATTAATTAACTAAAAAAACCCCAGAAATCATGCAATGTCTGCTCTCAGATTACAGTGGGATTAAACTTGAAATCATTAATGGGAAGCCAGCTGGACAATCCCAAAATACTTGAAGATTAAACAATACACCGCTACATAACAAGTGGGTCAAAAAAGAAATATCAAGAGAAATTAAACAGTACTTTGCACTAAATGAAAATGAAACACAACTTACCAAATTTGTGGGATGCAGTGTAAGCCACAAATGCTTAAAGGGAAATTTTAGCATTGAATATACATGTTAGAAAAAAAAAGAAATATCTAAAACCAACCATCTAAGCTCCCACCTTAGGAAACTAGAAAAAGAAGAGCAAATTAAATCTAAAGTACGCAGAAGAAAGGAAATAATAAGAATTAGAGTGGAAATCAGTAAAATTGAAAACAGGAAATCAATAGAAAAATTGATAAGATCAAAAGCTCATTCTTTATAAAGATAAAAAAAATTAATAAGCCACTAACCAGGCTAACTAAGAAAAAAAGAGAAGCCACAAATTGCTAGTATCAGAAATGAAACAAGGGACATTATTACAATTCCCATGGACAACTAACTCTATACCCTCAGATAACTTAGATAAAGGGCACCAACTCTTTGAAAGACACAACCTGGCAAAATTCACACAAGAAAAAGACTACTTGAATAAGCCTGTATCTATTAAAGAAATTGAATCAATAATAACCTTCCAGAATATAAAGCACCAGGCCCAGATGGGTTCACTATGAATTCTACCAAACGTTTAAGAGAGAAATAATACCTATTCTCTACAATCTTTTTCATAGAATAGAGCAGAGGGAATACTTCCTAACTCATTCTATGAGGCCAACATTACCCTGAGACGAAAACCAGACAAAGACATTACTAGAAAGCCACTAGCTAGTATCTAAAATGAATATAGATGCAAAAATCCTCAACAAAATACTAGCAATTCAAATCTAAAAAAAAAAAAAAAAAAAAAAGGTGTAAAAGAGAATTATGCACCATGATCAAATAGAACTTATGCCAGGTGTATAAGGCTAGTACAACTTTAAAAAATCAATTAATGCAATATACTAGTATTGAAAAAGAACCAAGTGAGAGGACTGACCCTGTCTGATTTCAAGACTTACTACAAAGCTACAGTCAAGGGAGTGCAGTACTAGTGAACAAGCAGACAAAATATTTCAACAGAACAGAACGGGAGAGCCTAAAAACAGAACCACATAAATACAGTCGACTGATTGTTGACAAAGGAGTAAATGCAATACAATGAAGCAAAGAGTCTTTTCAACAAATGGAGCTGGAACAACTACACATGCAAAAAAAAAATAATAATAATAATAATAATAATCTAGACAATGACTTTACATCCTTCATAAAAATTTGCTTAAAATGGATCATACATACACACATACACACACACACACACACACACACACACACACACACAGGGTCACAGACTTAAAGGTAAAATGCAAAACTATCAAACTCTTAGAAAATAACATGGGAGGAAGTTTAGATGATCTTGGGTTTGATGATAACTTTTCAGATACAGCATCAAAGGCATGATCCATGAAAGAAAAAATTAATCAGCTAGAGTTCATGAAAATTAAAAATTTCTGCTCTGTGAAACGACAGTGTGAAGAGAATGAAAAGGCAAGCCACAGATTGGGAGAAAATATATGTAAGAGGCCTACCTGATAATAGATTAATATACAAAATATAAAAAGAACTCTTAAAACTCAACAATAACCCAATTAAATAACCTGATTAAACAAATAACCCGATTAAAACAAATAACCTGATTAAAAAATAGGCCAAAGACCTTAACAGACACTTCAATAAAGAAGATACACAGATGGCAAATAAGTATATGAAAAGATGCTCCACAGTCATGCATCAAAGAAATGCAAATTAAAACAATCAGATACAACTACACACCTATTAGAGTGGTCAAAATCCAAAAACACTCACATCACCAAATGCTGGTGAGGATGTGCAGCAACAGAAACTTATTCACTGTTGGTCTGAATGCAGAATGGTCCAGCCACTTTAGAAACAAACGTGGCAGTTTCTTACAAAACTAAACTTACTCTTACCTTACAATCCAGTAATCATGCCCCTTGGTATTTACTCAAAGGAGATGCAAACTTATGTCCACACTTGTGCACAGATGTTTATAGCAGCTTTATTTATCATTCCCAAATTTGGGAGTGACCAACAAACCTTTCAGTAGGTGAGTGGATAAAGCATGGTATGTCCAGACAGTGGACTGTTTTTCAGCGCTAAAAAGAGATTAGCTACCAAGCTATGGAAAGACACACTACGAAGTGAAAGAAGCCAACCTGAAAATGCAACATTCTGTATGATTCTAACATATAACATTACGGAAAATGCGAAACTATAGAGACAAAAAAGATCAGTGGTTACCAGGGGTTAGGAAGGAAAAGAGGATAAATAGGCAGACACTAATTTTAGGGCAATAAAACTATGCTGTAGATAATATAATGGTAGAAATATGCCATTCTACATTTGTCAAAATCCACAGAATGTACAATACCAAGAGTAAACCCTAATGTAAACTATGAACTCTGGGTGATGATGTGTCAATGTGGGTACATCAATTGTAACAAATGCATCATCCTGGTGGGTGATGGTGATAACAAGGGAAGCTATGCATGTGTGGGGACATGGAAAATACCTGTACCTCCCTTTCAATTTTGCTGTGAACCTAAAACTGTTCTAAAAAATGAAGTCTTTTTAAAAAAGGAAAAATATCCACTAGAATGTTAATAACAGCATTATTTATGTTTTATTTTATATTTGAGAGAGAGAGAGAATGCAAGCAGAGAAGGGGCAGAGAGACAGAAACAGAATCTGAGGCAGGCTCCAGGCTCTGAGCTGTCAGCACAGAGCCCAACGTGGGGCTCAAACTCATGAGCAGTAAGATCATAACCTGAGCCAAAGTCAAATGCTTAATCAACTGAGTCAACCAGGCACTCCAACAGCATTATTTATAATAGGGAACAAAGAGAAACAATGATTATGCCTAAAAGCAGTGAGGAAGTTAATTATGACATCCAGATTATAGAATAATATGCATTCATTAAATGAGAGTATTTAATGATATGGCAAAAAAATTCTATTAAATGAAAAAAGCAAGTTATAAAACAGCATGCATAATTAATACTGTTTTTACTCTTTGAAATATATTTATGCAGTGAAATAAGTGGGAAGAAGTGAAGCAAAAATTGAAGTGTTATCTTTACAAGGGACAATTATGGGAAATTTTTATTTTCTATTTATTTTTTAATTAAAAAATAATAATGCATTATGCTTATGGTTTATAAACATTATAAGGGTGCCTGGGTGGCTCAGTCAGTTAAGTGTCCAACTTTGGCTCAGGTCATGATCTCACAGTTCACAAGTTCAAGCCCCATGCCAGGCTCTGTGCTGACAGCTGAGAGCCTGGGACCTGCTTTGGATTCTGTGTCTCCCTCTCTCTCTGCCCTACCCCACCTCATTCTCTCTCTCTCAAAAATAAACATTAAACATTTTTAAAAAGTTATAAACATCATTATAAAAATTCAGTGGCTCAGTAGATACTAGTTAAGTAGATATTATCATCCTTAAGAAGGGACCATTTTTTTGCTGTTGGCCTAGCAAAAAGTATAATGCCTCTTCAAATGTATTAGGGGTTTGGTAAATCCTTGACAACTAGATCAACAGAATGAATAATGGCCTCAGAATATCTCAACACATAATTTCACTACTCCCATTTATTCTACTAGACATTCTTACCTAAAGAACATCCAAATAGTCTCTGGTAATTAAGCACATTGTTACTGCCTTTGGGTAAGCAGTGTTTGAATTGAACTCTAAGAGTGCCCTCTGGTGGCTCACTGACAATGCTTTTATATCAGCTTGAGGTGTGTTAATCCACCTCATCAATGGAAACATGCGAACTGGAAAATTTTTCACGACTGAATGAATTCGCTTTAAAGGACCATCCCACCTTATGCAGTTTTTAAATTTCTAGAAAAAAGGAGACAAGTAAGTGGACCTTTGCTAAAATGTTTGTGATGGTGGATAAGTTACTACCCCTGGGGTAGAGAATGGAAGGAGCAGAGAGGAAGGAGGTGATGGTGGTGATGGAATATGTACTTACTTAGCAAACTAAATAACAGCAATCCATGAAAGCCAAAATTCTAGCATCTACAGTATTAACCTGTAGTTCCAGTACAATAAAATCAAAGTTAATTCTCCAAAGCACTGACATGTGGATGTGTGGTTTGGGCATCTTACAATCAAACAATCTCTATTTAGTACATCTTTGTACTTAGAAAAAAAGTTTTTAATTAATTTATTCTTTATTCTTCCTACTTTTATAATGTGGCATATCTCAATCTTTGTAAAAATTTGGATATAAATCAACTGGAAAAAAATCTAATCATTTTTCAAAAATATGCCACTGAACATGGCTGGTAAATATTTAAAATTTCTGATTCGTAAGTTCTATCAACCTGTTTTTCTTTGCTCTTTCCCCCACATTAATATATTAATGATAAAAGGAAGCCACTTAAAAACATTTCCTTTTGGTAACAGAGGGTGGCCATTATTACTTCCTTAATTCTTTCCTATTTATTATTCCTTACATTTTTACTGAATACTTGAAACTTCAGGGAGAGTTCCTCTATTAAAAGAACTAGATTAAAGAATAGACTTTTTATTTTATTTTTTTAAAGTTTTTATTTATTTTGAGAGAGAGAGAGCACGTGTGCACATGTCGGGGAGGGGCAGAGAGAGAGGGAGACAGAAAATCTCAAGCAGCTTCATGCTGTCAGTGCAGAGCCTGATGTGGGGCTCAAACTCATAAACTGAGATTTGGGATTATGACTTGAGCCAAAATGCAGAGTCAGACACTTAACTGACCAAGCCACCCAGGCATCCCAAAACAACAGACTTTAAATGAAGTTTTCATTTCAATGAATTTCATTTCAATTTTACTTCAATGAAATCATTTTCCACATCAGATTTTAAAATATCACAAATATTTTACAAGTTTCAATAAAGCACCTTTCCACCTTCTTAAAAGATTCCTCACGTCCTAAACAGAAATCAGAGGGGCAGCAATGCCATTAAGGATCACATATAAGGTGGTAGTGACAACCAACAGCAAAATAATCAATTAACATTCTCATCACACTAGTGATATTAACATTTTAACCACAGAGTTGCATGTGTTCTGAAGCTAGCATAATTTCTAAAACAGCCAGAAAAAAAAAATTTAAAACAAATTCTGTAATATCCTTTCTAGGAAAGTACATTCTTGGGTAAAAGAAAATACCCCTTTGTCACTGTAATGCACAGTAGAAAGGCTCTGGAACCAGACCATTTGGGATCCTGGCTCTCCCACTCCACTTGCTAGGTAAGTGGAGTTCAAAGTCACTTGGCCTTACCTATAAAGTAGGAATGATGATCTTTCTTCAAAGGATTATTGTGAGAATTTAATAATAATGTATATATATGTAAAGGACCTAGCAAGCAGTAGAAACTAATTAAAATGTAACTACAGTTAACCCCTGAACAAAGGGGTTAGGGGTACCAATCCCCATTGCAGTCAAAAATCCATGTCTAACTTTTGACTCCCCAAAACTTTAATTACTAATAGCCTATGATGACTGGTAGCCTCACCGATTAACATAATTCATTAACATGTATTTTGCATGTTATATGTATTTTATATTATTATATTGTTACAATAATGCTGGGGAAAAGAAAATGTTACTAAGAAAATCTTAAGAGAAAATACATTTACAGTACTGTACTATATTTATCAAAAAAAATTCTGTGTGTAAGCAGACCAGTTCAAACTCATGTGGTTCAAGGGTCAACTAGAATTTATTTCCTAGAAGCCACAAGAAAGAAAACATCATAACATTTATTTTCTGGGTGGACCACATGAGTTTCTTTTCAAAGACAATTAAAAAATCTCCCTGTGAAGGAGAACCATGCACATTTTTATGAATCATATTTGTACTACTAACAATATTTGGCTGATAATGTAAAAATACTTAATCACAACTAGATACATAAAAATAAATGGTATACCTTCATATCTCAAAGGCAAGATAAGATGAAGTAGGTTTCCGCATATAAGAATGTCAAATCCACAATTACCTAAGATATATAAAGAAATTGACATTCTAAGACATTCTAAGACATAAAAAGACATTTTATTATTGTTTTGCTACATAACAGTGAATACACTCAATTGCATTTTCTCAAATGGCAAATAAGACACAAGATAACATCTCTTTGATTCCTGAAAACCTCAATATCATCTGTCTTTTGGAGGATCCAGTTTCCTACGACGTCTATGATACCTTTAAAAGAAGAAAATATTTAAGATATTATTTTAGTAAATGTTAACTGTTCCTGATAAAAATATAAAATTTCTATGATTAGTTTGCTGTTCATTAGCACTCAATGAAATCAACAAAACCTAATACATATATATATATATATACATATACGCTGTTAGATATAATTTATACATACTTAGCTAGATAAATATTTCTTAATAGGAAGCCACATTTCCCCACTGTGGGAATTGTTTTCTACTAATTAAGCATTTTGGAAAGGATTTTGCAGCTGTTGAGGTTAATTTCAATATGGTAACCTGGGTAATTAATCCTTAATTAAAAACGAATAATTGTCTTTATCGTAAAGAAACAGCACATCATGAACGTGCTGAGCATGCTCTATTAAAGTTTTATTCAAAAGGGATGTCTTCCCCTACATGGAGCCCTCTTAAGCTACAAAATTATATTTTAATACACAATAGGATACAATCAGTAATATGTTTACAGAAAAAATGTACAAGGTCACAACAAAATGAAAGAAATGCAAATTCTAAGTGAGGAAACTTTTACTTGTTTTTGCAATCACAAATATTTTAAAAAATCATAATTCCCAACCCAAGCACAGGTGTGATGAAATAAGCACCATCAGACATGATTGGTTAAAGTATTAATCGGTAAAATACTCAGGAAAAGCAGTGTGGCAATATATATATCAAAAAACTTTTTAAAATAGTCTTTACTTTTAATCTAGTAATTCCTCTTCTGGAAATCTATTCTAAAACACATAGAAAAATAGTTAAAATAGTAACTATTTTAATACTAAAATATATTAAATATTTAAATATTAAATATTAATCAGGGAGGGGGAGATACAGGATGCACATTTACATATACAGTAGGATTAAGACCATATAAAAATAGGCAAACTAACAAAACTTATTAAAATAGAAATATGAAATGCATTGTTACCAGTGATTGAGTCATTTTACCATGAAGAATTTTTCTTTTTGCTTCTTTGCATTTCCTTATTTTCTTTCTTAAGAGAATTTCTGCATAGATACATGTGTTTATGGTGATGAGTTCTCTTCAAAAATTCCCTTTAGGCCAGATTTTGGCAAGTTGGCCTGAGTTATTTACTTTTTTGCTAATGTGGAAACCCAATGTAAGGATTTCTATACCATAAATAGTAAGCCATGTATCTTGCACTCTTTAGCTGTGATTAAGATATCAAAAGCATTCTTTTTGTTTATCTCATGGTTTCATATGGGCAAGTTTCCTATACGTTGTTTTTTTTATACTGATTTTTTGAAAACTGACAAAACACAGAAATTACGTTGATAAAATTATGTTGATGTACACAGAAAGTACATCTATCTACAAAAACACAGAACATTAAGTTGTAGAATAATATACATATAGTGTAATATACATATATTTTCTACATGTACTTATACTGGCACAGAAAAAAACTCACCATTTTCTTAAGCTCTCCAGTTATATGCCAGATAATCAAGGTTTTACTAGTGCCACCCTGAAAGGTGGGGTCTCTCAAAGCAACTAGTCACCAGAATAGGGGTTTGGGAAGTCACAATTTCTTAGGATGCATGAATTTCAATTTCTGCTACAATCACTAGCCAGAAGCAAGCACCTTGATTATAGGGTGCCCTTATAACTTACCATTCGGACCTGGACTCTTGAGAGAATTAAAAACCCACCCTATTAATAATTAACAAAACAACGAAACCAAGACTCTTCCTGGAAAACCAAGACATATTGTTACCCTTCTTCAACTACACAATGATTCAGTGACATCTGAAATACTTGTCCACAGTTCTTAATCGAGAGCAGAACTTTATCTCCTGGTTCACACCACAGCTGGATGTTCAAATCTGTTTCCTACTGATGGTAGTAACTAATTTTTGTGGGCTCCATGGAAAAATATTAAAATAGTTATTTAAATAAAGTAGTACTGCTATTCATATATTTATAGGATTGCCCTATATTTTGAGAAATTTCAAATTATTTTCCAAATCCTTACTTTTCCTCCAGCCTCCTTTCAATCCTTCCATCCTTCTTTCTTTCAACATAACTTGACATCTAGTAGTGCTGTTAGCTTACTATCTTCTTTTTTAAGAGGTATTATGAGAATGAGTATCATTTATTCATTCATTTATTTTTAAATATGTGGACATCTACTATGTGCCGGGCACTACTTCTAGGTGCTCAGAATTCTGCAGTACACAAAACAAGACAAAATCTCCACCCTCATAAGGCTGACATTCCAGTGCAGGAGACAGGAAAACAAGTAAGTTAGCCAGGGAAGGTTTCAGAAAGAAAAAACCCAAAGTGAGAAAGCTAGCTTTGCTGATACCAGCAAGAGAATTCTACAGAGACTGAACAGCAAGTATAAGGGCTTTGAAGGAAAGGCATGTTCAAGGAAGAGCAAAAAGGCCACATGGCTGGAACAGAGTGAACAAGGAAGAGAACAAAAGAAAATGAGAATGGAGATGTAATGGAGGATCAGATCACACATGTTCTTATACGTAATAGTTAAGGCCTTTAGCTTTTTTTCTGGGTAAGATGGGAAACTGTTGGAAGGTTTTCAACAGAAAAATTATAAGAATTATAAGTGAAATTTTAACAGGGTTACTCTGGCAATGTGCTAACAACAGACAGTAGGGAAGCAAAGCAGAAGCAGGGAGACTAGTTAAGAAGTGACTTTAAAAAACCAGGCAAAGGGTGGTCACATGGAGCAGGATGGTGGCAGAAGGAATGGTGATAAATGGTCAAATGTGGACACATTTTGGGAGACAGAGCTAACAGGATTTGCTGAGAGACCATACATACACTGGGTGTGAGACAAAGAGAAGAATCAAGAATGGCACCAAGGTTTCTGGTCCAAGCAATGAGAAGAATGGAGTTAGCATTAACTGAGATAGGGAAGGCTGCAGGAGAAGCTGGTTTGTGGCGGACCATTAGAAGCTCAGTTAGAGACATATTAAGTTAGGGTTGCCTATTAGACATGTGGATATACAGTTGGAGCTGGATATACAGTTTTGGAGATCAAGGAACAGGGCTTGGCCAGAGATTAAACTGGGAGCTATCAGGGATGCCTAGGTCACTTAGTCAGTTAAGGTCAGACTCTTGATTTCAGCTCAGGTCATGAGTCTCAGGTCTGAGTTTGTGAGATTGAGCCCTTCATCGGGCTCTGCACTGACAGCATGGAGCCTGCTTGGGATTCTCTCTCTCCCTCTCTCTGCCCCTCCCCCACATAGGTGCTGGTGCTCTCTCTAGCTCTCTCTCAAAATAAATAAATAAAGTTAAAAAAAAAAAAAAAGAATTGGGGCTTTGCAGACGCCACCACCCTGGAGCCGCCCATGCTGCCCAGCCATGGTCAACCCCACCATGTTCAACATCTCCATGGATGGTGAGCCCTTGGGCTCCATCTCCTTCAAGCTGTTTGCAGACAAAGTTCCAAAAATGGCAGAGAACTTCCATGCTCTAAGCATTGGGGAGAAAGGACTTGGTTATAAAGGTTCCTGCTTTCACAGGATTATTCCAGGATTTATGCGCCAGGGTGGTGACTTCACATGCCATGATGGCACTGGCGGCAGGTCCATCTATGGGGGGAAATTTGATGATGAGAGTTTCATCCTGAAGCACACAGGTCCTGGCATCTTGTCCACGGCAAATGCTGGACCCAACACAAACGGTTCCAAGTTTTTCACGTGCACTGCTAAGACTGAGTGGTTGGATGGCAAGCACGTGGTGTCTGGCAAGTTGAAGGAGGGCATGAACATTGTGGAAGCCATGAGGCATTTTGGGTCCAGGAATGGCAAGACCAGCAAGAAGATCACTACTGCTGACTGTGGACAAATCTAAAAAATTTGACTTGTGTTTTACCTTAACTACTAGACCATTCCTTCTGTAGCTTGGGAAAGCACCCCTCCACCCCCATCTGTCAAAATCTCCTATAATCTTTGTGTTCTTGCAGCAGTTTCACGGGTTCCATGTTTTCCTTACTCCCCTCCAAGTCTAGCTGGATTGCAGAGTGAAGATTATGATAATGAAATAAAAGTTAAACAATAACAACAACAAAAAAGAGAGTTGGGAGCCATCAGCATACAGAAGATATTCAAAGCCATGAGACTGGATAAGATCACTATCTTGGAAAATGGGACAAAAAAGAAGAGAGAACCAAGGACTGATCTTTGGGCACTCCAAAATTTATTGATAAAAGATATGAAAAGGAATCAGTAGGAGAGACTAGCCTAGTATATGAACTTTAGATATATATAAATAGTTTCAACGAAGCTATTAAGGTTGAATTATTGAGAAAAATAACAGATAACCCAAATACAACTATTAGGGACTCTGTAACACTGCTAAAATGATGTGTTTTGGAAAGAGTTATAACAGAAAGAATGTTCCATCACTTCTGATGTTTTTCATGCCAACTGAGGAAGACTGAAAGGGAAAACATCCTGTACACAAATGCTATACATAAGGGCACAGATGACATACTTGTTTCCTGAGTACTAGCAACCCTAAAGGCCAACAGGAGATACTGCAGGGGCTGCTGTGCAGGCAAAGCCACTCAAAATCAGGTCCTCAACAACTATTTATGAAGGAGATATCTAATGCAAACTGCTGTTGAGAATATGGAAAAAAAATGGATTTGCATAATGGGTATCCTTCAAAGAACATGTTCAAAGCCCCATGACTTCAGGTGAATATGATGTAATAGCTAAGCTAGTTTAATTTGTTTTCATACCTGTAATATTATCAAACAGGAAGTAGCAGGAACCACATGGTTATCTATTAAAATCAACCTCAGCACAAATGAATATAAAAATAGTCATTCAGGCAAAGGCAAAACATAAGGAACTAAAAGTTCGATTTAACTGCAAACCCAGTGTCCTGGGTTTCCTCATTATCTATCTCCCACCCTAAAAATTTAAATAGTTCTGGCACCCAATCTCAGCATTAAGCTCAAGCCTAGGAAGAATCTTTGAATTGCCTTCCCAAAGTAAGTAGGATCACCAGGATCAGGAAAAGGCAAAAAGCAATTCACAAATTTCGCAGTAACAATATTAACTTTAGATTTCCAGACTTGAGATAATCTAATCACCAATGTTTTTGGCCACTGGGCTATTTCAGCATCGATTGCATACAGTCACACTACCTACACTTCCAACCCACCCACTTTGGGGGAGGCCATTAATTAAATGTATGTAGGTTCAGGACTGAATGAAGTGAGGCAACATCCTGGGATCATAAAGCCACTGCTGACCTTGATTAAGAATTTGATAATAAGAAACAACTTACTCTACCTGTGACCCTATCAAATAAAACGAAAATTGAATAAACTCACATAACTTGATAGCTAAACTCTGGGAATAAAACTTCTAAGAATCACTGAGAAATTTACCAGTGGACCTTCCCCAAAACTACCATAAATAAAGTACCATTGAAAAAAAACTGAACACCTTCAAGAAGCTGTGGACATAATTAGTAAGATATATTTCATCAGACAGCAACTGAGTACCCACACACTGTATTAAGAATACTGTATTAGAGATCATGTGGAAAACTACAAAAGATGTATTCCTGATGAAGAGAAAATAGTCTAGAGCAGGAGATGTAGACAAAAAATTACCCATAAATACAAATATAACATTAACATATATCCAGCCATCTATGGTTATATATAGTTGTGCTAACAGGGAAACTATTAGCTGTGTGTGTGTGTGTGTGTGTGTGTGTGTGTGTGTGTATAACTATGTGCTATAGTCAATGACTATAATCAAATTAAATTTCATGGAAAAAGTAAGCTAAGTAAGAGCAAATGGTAGAAAAATGAAAGTACCAAAAATCAAAGGAAACAGCATTTAAGATGGCTTGACTGAAATGAAAAGTCAGATTGGACAAAAAAGTAAAATCCAAAAGTAAAATTCTACTTCTAAGAAACCCACTTGAAATATAAAGACACAGATAGGTTAAAAGTCAAAGAAAAGAGGGGCACCTGGGTGGCTCAGTCAGTTAAGCATCCAATTCTTGGTTTTGGCTCAGGTCATAATCTCATGGTTCATAAGCTGGAGCCTCACATTGGACTCTGCTGACAGTGCAAAGCCTGCTTGAGATTCTCTCTCTCCCAGTCTCTCTGTCTCTCCTGCTCTCTCTCTCTCTCTCTCTCTCAAAATAAATAAATAAACTTAAAAGTAAAGGAACAGAAACAGATCATGTAAATGATAATCAAAATAAGTCTGGATAGGCTATATTAATACTAGACAAATTATCCTTCAGAATAAGAAATATTACCAGCAATAAATAAGAAGACTTCAGGGGTGCCTGGTTGGCTCAGTCAGTTAAGTGTCCAACTCTTGCTTTCAGCTCAGGTCATGATCTCACTGTTCATGGGTTCAAGCCCCACATAAGACTCGGCGCTGATAGTACGGAGCCTGCTTGGGATTCTGTCTCCCTCTCTCTCTGCCCCTCCTCTGCTCTCCCTCTTTCTCTCAAAAATAAGTAAACATTAAAAAAAAAAAAAAGACTTCATAAAGATAAAGGTGTCAATTCATCAAGAACCTATAATAACAAATGTATATACAATTAATAACACAATTTCAAAATATATGAAGACAAATAGAATTGGGAGAAGAAACAGAAGAATCCACAAATATAGCTGTAGATTTCCATATCATTCTAATAACAACTGATTAAATAGAAAATTAGTAAGGGTATAGAAAACTTGAACCACACTCCCAGCCAAGTAGACCTAACTGATATTTTTAGAATACTACCAGCGGCAATGGCAGAATATACACCTACTTTTCAAATGTATGTGAAACATTCACCAAGACAGACTATAATCTGGGCCATAAAACAAATCTTAATCAATTTAGAGACTGAAATCATATAAAGTATGTTTTGTGATCACAACAGAATTAAACTAGAAACCACTAACAGAAAAGTAACCCATGGTTCAAAGAAGAAATCATAAGAGAAATTAGAAAACATTTTGAACTAAATGAAAGTGAAAACATATCAAAATTTGTGGGATGCAGCTAATGCAGTGCTTAACAGGAAATTTATAGCATTAAAAGATTAAATTAAAAAAGAAGACAGGTGGGGTGCCTGGGTGGCTCAGTTGGTTCAGCGTCCGACTTCAGCTCAGGTCATGATCTCACGGGTCTGTGAGTTCGAGCCCCGCGTCAGCATCTGTGCTGACAGCTCAGAGCCTGGAGCTTGCTTCAGATTCTGTGTCTCCCTGTCTCTCTGCCCCTCCCCCGTTCATGCTCTGTCTCTCTCTGTCTCAAAAATAAATAAACATTAAAAAAAAATTATAAAAAAGAAGACAGGTTTCTAAACAACAAGCCTTTAGAAACTAGAAAAGGAACTAATTACATCCAGGGTAAGCAGAAGGAAGGAAATAACAAGGGTCAAAAACAGAAAACAGAAAGACAACAGAATCAATTAAACCAAAAGCTGATTCTCAAAAACCTCAACAAAATAACAATACCAGGAATGAGAAGTGACATCACTACACACTAGTGTAGCAGTGTGTATAATAAAGGAATATTATAAACCATGTGCAAATAAATTCAATAATTTAGATGAAATGGGCAAATCCCTTGAAAGATACAAACTACCAAAGCTTACTCAAAAAGAGAGAAATTAAACAGCCCTATCTATCAAGCACAGAAATTGAATGCAGTGAGAAATCTTTTCACAAAGAAAATCCCATATCTAGATGATTTCACTAGTAAATTCTATCATTAAGAAATAATACCTATTCTGGGAATGCAAGCTGGTGCAGCCACTCTGGAAAACAGCATGGAGGTTCCTCAAAAACTAAAAATAAACTACCCTATGACCCAGCAATTGCACTACTTGGCATTTATCCATGGGATATAGGTGTGCTGTTTTGAAGGGACACATACACCCCAATGTTTATAGCAGCACTATCAATAGCCAAAGCATGGAAAGAGCCCAAATTTCCAATGATGGATGAATGGATAAAGAAGATGTGGTGTATGTACACACACACACACACACACACACACACACACACACACAATGGACTATTACTCAGCAATCAAAAAGAATGAAATCTTGCCATTTGCAACTATATGGATGGCACTGGAGGGTATTATGCTAAGTGAAATTAGTCAGACAAAAATCATATGACTTCACTCATATGAGGACTTTAAGAGACAAAACAGATGAACCTAAGGGAAGGGAAACAAAAATAATATAAAAACAGGGAGGGGGACAAAACAGAAGAGACTCATAAATATGGAGAACAAACTGAGGGTTACTGGAGGGGATGTGGGGGGGGGATGGGCTAAATGGGTAAGGGGCATCAAGGAATCTACTCCTGAAATCATTGTTGCGCTATATACTAATTTGGATGTAAATCTTAAAAAATAAAAAATAAAACGTTAAAAAAAAAAGAAAAGAAATAATACCTATTCTAAGGTATTCTTCCCAAAAACTGAAGAGGAGGGAATACTACCAAACCCACTCTGTTGCAGGCATTACTCTGAAACCAAAACCAGACAAAGATATTATAAATCTATAGGCCAGTATCCCTAATAAACAAAGATGTAAAAAATCCACAACAAAATTTTAGCAAATCAAATCCAAACAATACATTAAAAAAAAATAATATATGATGCGGTGCCTAAGTGGCTCAGTCGATTAAGCGTCCAACTTCGGCTCAGGTCATGATCTC
Organism: Acinonyx jubatus; assembly: GCF_027475565.1. NCBI lineage: Eukaryota > Metazoa > Chordata > Mammalia > Carnivora > Felidae > Acinonyx > Acinonyx jubatus. Next base: position 112,785,608 of record NC_069387.1, on the reverse strand, counting down.
GCCGTTTGTGAGTTCGAGCCCAGCATTGAGCTCTGTGCTGACAGCGCAGAGCCTGAGCCCGCTTTGAGTTCTGTGTCTCCCTCTCTCTCTCTGCCTTTCCCCTGCTCATGCTCTGTGTCTGTCTGTCTTTCTCTCAAAAATAAATAAACAATAAATAGATAGATAAAGTAACCATAACCAAGTGAAGTTTAGCCCAGGAATGAAAGATTGGTACAACATTTAAAGTCATTCAATATAATTCATTATATGACTAAAAAAGAAAAACCAAATGATCATCTTAATAAGTACAGAAAACAGCATCTAACAAAATTCAACACCCATTCGCGATAGAATCTCTCCATACGAGGAAAAGAAGGATTTTTCTCAACCCGATAAAGGGCATCTATAAAGACCCATACTGAACATCACACTTAATGTTTAAAGGTTCAGTGTTTTCCTTCACTAAAACTGGAAAAAAAGCAATGATGTCCATTCTCAACACTTCTATTGCAACATTGTATATAAGATCCTAAGCAGCACACTAAAGCAAGAAAAATAAAAAGCATAAAGATTGTAAAAGGAAAAGTAAAATTGTCTTTATTCAATGATACATGATCATCTAAATAGAAAATCCTAAGGAATATATTTAAAAAGCTACTAGAACTTCTCAAGATCACAAGAGACAACATCAGTAAACAAAAATCAACCACATTTCTACAACAAATAAAACTGTATTACAAACAAAAAACCTTGGAAATTGAAATTAAAAACCCAATACTATTTATAATGGCATTAAAACTATGAAATATTTGAAATAAATTTAACAAAAATGTAGAATATTCATACACTGCAAATTATATAAAACACTATTAAGTGAAAAAATTTTAAAGACCTAAATAAATGGAGAAATACACTATTTTAACGGATAAAAAGATTCGATACCATTATGACATCAATTCTCCTGAAATTGATCTAGAGACAGAATACAATCTCCTTCAAATCCCAGCAGGTTTTTATCAAAACTGATAAGCTGATTCTAAAATTTATATGGAAATCTAAGAGACCTAAGATTGCTGAGACAACTTTGAAAAAAAGAACAAAATTAGAGGACTTTACCTGATTTCAAGACTTCCTTAAAGCTATTTAGCCAAAACAGAGTGGTATTGAAAAGACAAACAACAGACCAAAATAAGAGAGGCCAAGACCCACATACATTGTCAACTGAGTTTCAACAAAGTTGCCAGGGCAATTCAGTGGTGAAAGACAGTATATTTAACTAATGGTGTTGGAGCAACACACACACACACACACACACAGACACACGCGCCAAAAATATGAACCTCAAGTTATACCTTACACCATATATAAAAATTAACTGTAAATGGATAATACATCTAAATATTAGAGCTAATTATAAAACTTCTAGAAGAAAACACAGGAGAAAGTATTAGTGATCTTGGGTCAAGCAAAGATTTTTTAAGTAGTATGTAAAAAGCGTGAATTAAATGGAAAAATTTGTAAACTGGATTTCATCACAATTTTAAAAACTTGATCTTCAAAAAACACTATTAAAGAAATAAAAAAGCAATCCACAGACAAAAATATTTGCAAGACATATATCTCACAAAGGACTTTTGATCCACAAGTTTTATACCATAGTAAGACAATTAATCTGCTTTTTAAAAATAGCCAAAAGCTGTTTATAGATATTTCACCAAAAACAAATAAACCCTCACCCCCCAAACAAACAAACAAAAAAACTCCTGCCAAATGTACATATGGCCCATAAACACATGAAAAGATGCTAAAAATCATTAGCAGTTAGGGAAACATAAATTTAAAACACAGTGAAATGCTACTACTTATCCAACAGAATGATTAAAGTTAAAAAGACTAGTAATACCAAGTGTTGGGGAGGATGTGGAACACTAGAACTGTCAGTGGGAATGAAAGATGGTTCAGCTACTTTGACAGTGTCTTATGAATTTAAACATGTCCTTATCCTATGACCAACTAATCCTAACCCTAGGTATTTACCCAAGAGAAATGAAAATATGTCAATACAATGACTTGTACTTGAACATTTATGCAGCTTTATTCAAAGCAGCCCCAATGGAAAGAATCCAAAATGTCCATTAACTGGTGAATAGATAAAAAAATTGTGGTTTATCCATACGAGAATGTTATTCAAAAATAAAAAGGGATAAACTATTGGTAACATAACAACAAAGATGAATCTCACAAGCATTATAATAAGTGAAAAAAGCCAGACTTTACAAAAGGCTCCAGACTGTATAATTCCATTTACATGAAATTCTAGAAAGGGCAAACATGAAATTCTACAAGTTCAGGAAATTTTAAAAAATGATAGGAAGGAGATCAGTGACTGCCAGGGTGGAGATTAAAGGGAAGACACTGACTGCAAAAGGGCATGAGAACTTTTTGGGGGTGATGTAACAGTCTTTATTATGCTCATGGTAGTAATCATACAACTGTACATAAATTTGTCAAAACTCATCACAGTGTATACTTAAAACCAGTGAATTTTTCTGTATGTAAATTATACCTCAAAAGAGTTTATCTAAGATAAAATGCTTTAAAAATAGTTAAGAGGAAAACTATGAATAGGAGACAATATTAATAATTGTCATTACCATATTATCGCTAAGCATATATTATATGCCAGGTGTTTAACTTATATGATCATATTTTATCTCAAAACCACCATGCAGTATTTACCCAAAGAATATAAAAAACACTAACTTGCAAAGATATATGTACCCCTATGTTTACTGTAACATTACTTACATATCCAAGTTACAGAAGCAACCCAAATATCTATGTATATACAGACGAGTAGATAAAGATGTAGTATATATATTTTCAACGGACTATTACTCAACCATAGCAACAACATGGATGGATCTACGGGATATACACTGCTAAGTGAAATAAATCAGAGAAAGAAATACCATATAATTTCACTCATTATGTGGAATTTAAGAAACTAAACAAACGTAAAAAGAAAAAAGAGACGAACTAAAAAACAGACTCTTAAACAGAGAACTGATGGTTACCAGAGGGGAGGTAGAGTGAGGGGCAGGAGGGGGATGGGGGGACAGATGAAATAAAGGGGATTAAAAGTGTATTTATCATGATGAGCACTGAGTAATGTACGGAATTGTTGAATCACTACATTGTACACCTGAAACTAATATAACAATGCATTAATTATACTGGAATTAAATTAATTAACTTTTAAAAACCACCAGGCAAATTAGGCATTATTTCTATTTTCTTTAATAAATAACAAGATTAAATAAAGAGCTAGTAACTAGCAGAGGGAAGATGATTTGAGTAATCCCAGGCCCCTTTAAAACAAAGCCATACACTCAGAAAAGAGTTTTACTTTACTAGAGTTTAAAAAGCACAATATTGAGTATGAGATAGGTCTATTCATATAAGAAGGGTTTAACAGTGCTTACCTATGGGGCACAGGACATGAATAAGTATAAAGAAAATTTCTACCTTATACTTTAAAATAATGCATTGTTCAAAAATACTTTAAACAAACATTTTATATCTGTTAATACACACTTATTTAAAAAGATATTATATACCCCCAATTATTAAATTCATAATGTGTCCTAGTCTTTTGATTGCCATAACCTAAAAATTGTGAAATATTTAGTAAAATATCCTTCTATATATGCCTAATATTTAAGAAGAGCTCAATGACATCTAGAAATCAACACTTGAAAAATGGCTTATGTTAATCCAAAATAAATATTTAGACAGCAAATAAATACTTGTTGGATGATTAGTGATCACACCTCAGCTTATTTAAAATTCTGAAAGATGATGCATCACACAAGGACAATGCCTACAAGTAAAAATTTTCTTGGGGCGCCTGGGTGGCGCAGTCGGTTAAGCGTCCGACTTCAGCCAGGTCACGATCTCGCGGTCCGTGAGTTCGAGCCCCGCGTCAGGCTCTGGGCTGATGGCTCAGAGCCTGGAGCCTGTTTCCGATTCTGTGTCTCCCTCTCTCTCTGTCCCTCCCCCGTTCATGCTCTGTCTCTCTCTGTCCCAAAAATAAATAAACGTTGAAAAAAAAAATTTATAAAAAAAAATTTTCTTTATACACATAAGCTAGTATCTGAAGTTTTTCTGCTAAACTATTAGGAGAGGGGCACCTGGGTGGCTCAACTGGTTAAGTGTCCAATGTCAGCTCAGGTCATGATCTCACAGCTTGTGGGTTCCAGCTCCATGTCGGGCTCTGTGCTGAGAGCTTGGAGCCTGGAACCTGCTTTGGATTCTGTGTCTTCCTCTCTCTCTGCCCCTCCCCTACTCATGCTCTGTCTCTCTCAAGAATAAACATTAAAAAAAAAAAAAAAAAAAAGTAAACTATCAGGAGAGATATTGGGATAATCAACTGCATCTAATTGAAGTCTGCTTACAACTGCAGAACCTAGTAATCCTGATGGGACAAGACATACCAGGAGATTAAATTAATTAGCAGTCAAAAGCTAATTAGCAGTAATGATTAAAAAAGTAAATAAGATTAAATATAGGTGGGATACTAGACATAAAAGTATGAGGATAACATGCATGGTTTTAAGATTCTGTACTGGTCTTCTTACCTTCAATTTTGTCCCCTTCAAGTCCCCTTTACAAGATTTTCATTAACTACAGTAATTTGGTTACAAACAAAAGATGCCAAAAGATTACAGCAGTATGGAACATGCCGGGAGAAAATAGGTAGTGAAAGCCATTACAGAAGAATTTCAAGATAGGGCCTGAACTAAAATATCTGGATAATGAGACAAAATAAAAGATAAACATGAGCGACATTACAAATCATGGAAAGAAATCTTAGAATACAGTAACAACATACATATGGGGCTAAGAAATAGTTTGCTAATTTGTTCCCACATACCCTAAATTACAATTACAAAGACACGAAAAAACCCAGACAGAGTGTATAAACAAAGTAGGTACTAAATAAGAAAAGAAAAACCAAAGAAGAGGATAAAAAACAGAAGTAGGTTGGGATGCCTGGGTGGCTCAGTTGGTTAAGTGTCTAACTCTTGATTTTAGCTCCGGTCATGATATCACTGTTGTAGGATGGAGTCCCACATGGGCTTGGGATTCTCTTTCCCCCCTCCCTCGTGCCGTCTCTCTCTCTCAAAAATAAATAAACTTTAATTTTTTTTAATGTTTATTTATTTTTGAGAGAGAGAAAGAGACAGAGCATGAGCCAGAGAGGGGCAAAGAGAGAAGGAGACAGAATCCAAAGCAGGCTCCAGGCTCTGAGCTGTCAGCATACAGCCCAATGCAGGGCTCGAACTCACAAACCGTGAGACCATGACCTGGGCTGAAGTCAGACGCTTAACTGACTGAGCCACCCAGGCACCCCAAAACTTCAACAAAAAAGAAAGAAAGAGAGAAAGAAAGAAAGAGAGAAAGAAAGAAAGAACGAACAGAAGCAGGAATTGAAAGACAGCTTGGTGGCCAAAATATTGCAAATTTCTTCTTGAGAAACTGATACAGAAAGATCACTTTTATTATAGAATGATTATTAAAAGAGGAGCTTTTTTAAGACAGAAAAAGAAGAGCTGTGTTTTTGTTATAATGCATTTAAAACTTTGGACAAGATACTTAGTTTGAAATTTCTAAGGACAAATACTGGCAATAAGATCAAGGAAATAAAAGAATGTATAATAGAGCAAGTTGCATGTCATCTGTATAATGAATATAATTAAAGCTCTTGCAATGATTTTCAGCAAGACATGGAGTATGAGACAAAGCCTCAAGGAATCTCTATTTTAACTAAGAAAAAGGGAGGATCTTCTAAAGAGAAACTAAAAAAGTAAACCAAGCCCCAGATCCATACATTCATTTGCTTTCAGACTTGCTCCCTACCAAATGGATCCACTGACCCTTCAGACTCAGTATGACCAACAATGGGTTCATCTTCCTCACTGTCAAACCTGTTTCCCCATGTGTATGAATGGCACCACGATCCACCCAAACACCTCTGTCTGTAACTTGAGAGGCCACCTGTCTCTTCCCATGCCTAATCAGTGACCTAGAGCTGCTAATTAAAATTCTTTTGTTTTCTTCCTTCTTCCTTTTATTTCCTCCTTTTATTATAGTTCTTTCTTTTATGTTCCCCCTTTCTATTCCCATTGCTGGTCCTTTCATTTAGGCCTTCAACAAATTTCACCTAGACTATTATAATAGTTTCCAAACAGGCCCCCCTGACTCCAAACTTTCCATAGATCACCTTATCCCAATACAGAACCCACTTAATGAATTTTTTTTTAATGCTTATTTATTTTTGAGAGACAGAGCACGAGGAGGGGAAGGGCAGAGAGAGAGGCAGACACAGAATCCAAAGCAGGCTCCAGGCTCCACGCTGGCAGCACACAGCCCGACACAGGGCTCTAACTCACAGACTGTGAGATAATGACCTGAGCTGAAGTTGAATGTTTCACTGACTGACACACAGGCGCCACCCCCCGCCTTGATTTTTTAATGCATAAACCTTTCTTCTTAAAATATGGCAATGAAAATAAAACCTAAACTCCTCAGCACAATACAAAATCCTTCATAAGACCCTTCCTACATTCCCTCATATTCTGGGTCCCCTCCATGCTGAACTACTTGCAATTTCCCCAGCATACTTTATGACATCCTGTTCTCTCTGCCTTTTCAGAATTCCTCATGGCTAACTCCTAACCACTCTTCAAGGCTCAATCACTTGATTTTGTTTACCCTCTCTCCTTGACTATAAATAACTTGCAAACAAGGATTGTGTTTGTGATCTCCCAGCAGTTACTTAGTAGAGCAGGTAGATGAATGTATATTTATTAATTCCATAAGCATGTCCTGTCATAAAATGTGCTTAGTTACTGGGTGATGGGTGACTGGTGACAGTAAGAACAAAATTTGCTCAAACATAAACGATTAAAAACAGTCACCTCTCAGTTTTGATAGGGAGTAAGATAGATATAAAAGAAAGAAGAATCAAAAGAAAAAAAAAAACTAAAGCCAGAGTCAATTAGGAGGTTAAAAAAAAAATCTATGTAATAAAATATGAGTACTAGCAAACAGAGGGACAACTAGTTTCTAAAGGAACTGAGAACCATATACACTGCCCAATCATTGGCTGTACCCCAATTTTTTTAACGATAACTCGAAATCTGTTAAATAAATGGATGAAGGGCCAAGGACAAAATTAATTATTTGGCAGGAGGATGAATAAAACAACACAGCAAATGACTGTATCACAGAACAGAAAAAGTTTCAAGAATTCTTACAAAATTCACTGAAAGTTTGGTTAAATTCCCCCACTCAAATAAAAGAAAAAAGAAGTATTATTTCATTTTAGCTACACTATATGTACATCTAAAACTACAATTTACTAGGTGATCATACTGGGTGTTAATTTCACCACACAGACTATAACCTCAGAAGTTTGTTAATGCAAGAAAAGTTATGTATTCTTTTAGTTGTCGAGTGGGAGTTAAGAAAAGAAAATAGAACTCACTGTCCACGAGGATACCAACGGTGCTTAGTAGTAAAGAACATTTTGCTAAGTTGTTCTATCATAGGTCCTTGCTCCAAGGGTTCATTTTTTTCTTCTAATCTGGTTTTCAGCACTTGATCATGTGTTTCTTCATTATTACACACAGGATCTGGCCGTGGGATAGGCTACAAAATAATAAGTAACGAAGAACATCAAAAGGTAGGAATGTTAGCCAGCAGTAGATTGAGTTCACAATACAACAATACCCATATTCAGGAATCTATTACAGTACCTCAAGGTAGGTAAGTTTTCAGAACAGAATTTTGCTTTAGTTGCATTATCCACTAAAGAATCAGAAATACTTTTCCTCTCCTATCAAGTTTTGGGTTTCTTTTCCAATAATAAATTTCTTTATTTAATGTTATTTTCCCCCAGTAATAAAGTACTTATTATTTTAATTTCTATTCCTAAAACTATAAATTGTACCCATTATTTTTTAACTTAAAAGTTTACAGTCTCGGGCACCTGGGTGGCTTAGTCGGTTAAGCATCTGGCTTCAGCTCAGGTCATGATGTCACTGTATGTAAGTTTGAGTCCCACGTTGAGATCTGTGCTGACACCTCAGAGCCTGCTTCAGTTTCTATGTGTCTCTCACTCTGCCTCTCCCCTACTCATGCTCTGTCTCTCTCAAATATAAATAAACATTAAAAAAAAAAAGTTTATAGTCTCTAACCTTGCTTATCATTAAAGTGAAATACAATGAAAAACATTTAAAAAATTTTTTTAATGTTCATTTATTTTTGATAGAGATAGAGAGACAGAGTGCGAGCAGGGGAGGGTCAGAGAGAGAAGGAGACACAGAATCTGAAGCAGGCTCCAGGCTCTGAGCTATCAGCAGAGCCTGACACAGGGCTCAAACTCATAAACTGCGAGATCATGACCTGAGCTGAAGTTGTACACTTAACTGACTGAGCCACCCAGGTGCCCCACGGTAAAAAACATTTCATTGAAGTGGTATTTCTTATATCCAAAGGAAATTTTAAAAATTTTAATGTTTTCATTTACGTGACTGAAATGTCATCAAATGATGCTTTATGGTAACTTGAGAAATTTTTTGCCCAAAGACATCAATTACTAAAATCTCATCTCCTCTACAACACATTATGAGTGATATGACATGTTCCCATCAGTAACACTAGCTCATTAAAGCCTTAAAGAATCACTGTCTTGGGGGCACCTGGATGACTCAGTCAGTTGAGTGTCCAACTGCTGACTTCAGCTCACATCATGATCTCGCGGTTGTGAGATTGAGCCCTGAATCGCATCAGGCTCTGTGCTAGGTGTGTAGCCTGCTTGGGATTCTCTGTCCCTCTCCCTCTGCCCTCCCCAACCTGTAAGTGTACTCTCTCTCTCTCAAAAAAAAAAAAAAAAAAAAAAGTCACTGTTTTGGAAAGTGAAGTCATATATATTTTAAATATTAAATGACACTGTATGTAACAGAGGGTGGGAACATTGCCTTGCTTTACAGATACCATATATATTACAATACAATGAAAATCTGAATTTACAACCAGAAAGGAAACAATTCAAACGTAAGAGTCCTCACATTCATACACTATTAACGTCAACTACAACATTCTACCATTGTATTAAATGTTACAGCATATACTTATGTTTATTTGGTATATGCACATGACAAAATAAGACTTCTTTAAAAAGCAGTATGTACGGGCATGAAGGTGACACAATTGACTTAGTACTACAGAAATGCAAAGTAACAAAGATATTAGTGAGAAGTAGAATAGGAGCCAAAGTCAGAACTTTGTCAGAGTGCAGAATATATTCTACAAGGTATAACAAATATTATGAGTAAAGGAAAGTAGGTAAGAACATACAATAGGGATAAGCTTTAAAAATGGATCTTGAGAAACCAGATTATGAAAGGTCTTCAAATTAGATTTACCAGTAACAATTTGAGGTAAGCAGAAATAAGGAACCACTTACATAGTGTAGGAGAAAATAAGGAAGTAGAATAATAAAAGAAGTTAAGGACTTGAGCTTTGGTCTCTAATTCTGCCACTTACTAGCTCCTGACCTTGAACAAGTTACTTAAGGTCTTAGTTTCTATTTCTGTAAAACCAGAGAAATAATACCTACCCAATAAGGGCTTAATGAGGATTAAATGAAATAATCATAGATAGTATGCTTAGCTGTCCCTCGTCTTTTTTTTTTTTTTTTAATGTTTATTTATTTTTGAGAGTGAAAGAGAGAGAGCACACACATGAGCAGGGGAGGGGCAGAGAGAGAGGGGGACAGTGGATCCTAAGTGGGCTCTGCACTAACAGCAGAGAACCCAAGGCAGGGCTCAAACTCATGAACCATGAGATCATGACCTGAGCCGAAGTCAGACGCTCAACCAACTGAGCCACCCAGACGGCCCTGTCCCTTGTACTCTTAAGAGTTCAATAATGGTAGGTAGCTACTAAGATTTAAGGCCTCAAACACAAAAATTTAAATTTATAATTTAAAGAAAAAGCTCTCCTTAGGCATTTAAAGTAATTTTAAAAGATCATCACCTGTATGTAAAGTAAAATATTAGTATTTTTGCAAGCTACTATCAGACCCTCAGGGATCTAGCAAACACAGGATTAGAGCCTATAATAATTTTCTCTCTTTTAGATTACTATACTTGATGCTAAAGATTAAATGTTTTTAGTATTATCAAAAGTTAAGTTGTTTTCAAGTGTTAATGAATGCTCACGGTCTTTCTTCCTATTCCCAAGCAGGCTCAATTCTAACATATCACAAATTCTCTCTGCTTTGTATGATTAAAAACACTTCTTTACCAGGCACATAGATAAAAGACATTGGAATTAATGGATTCTTCGAGTCTATACCAAGAGCCTCTGGCTGACTCAGAATTGATTTTTAGGTAGTATCTGATCTCCTTAACCAAAGAAAGGATATGTGAATGTTTCAGTAAAAAAGAAAAACTAAAATAAAACTGAATGTCAACTTTGAAAACTATTCAGAACTATCATCCTGAATTTCCCTTGTTTCTCTTAAGGATTTTCAAAATTTGACTTTTGAAATTTGCCACTAAATCAGACACTAAAAAGAACCGTCTAGTACTTACATTTCACTTTATTTTTCCAAGTCTTTATTTTTTTACCCTTGGAATTATATCTTTATTTTCCTAAACTTTAGAAATTTAGAAATCAATCCTAAATTCTAGAAAAACATTTTTAGAATATTAGTACTTTTAATAAAGTATATACTCAGCAAAAGAAGAAAAAAGGATCTTTTTACTTAGATCTATGGAAAACAATCAACATGTTTTGGATTCAAATAAATTACCAGAACACCAAAGATGCAAGTCAACTTAACTTTCTTAAAGCCAGTCTCAGTAGGCATATCTACACATGACTAGGATCTTTGCATGCAGTATGCTTTCCAGGGCCTAAAGAACCAAAGGGCCTGCTGGAGTTGCAGCCCTACCTCCTTGAGAAAAGAAAAAAAATCAATACTAAAATTGAAGTCATGTTTGAAGATATTTATTTACTATCATGTAGTACCTGCATAAGATTTGTAAATCTAGATTCAAAAAGAACACACTGTATTCTAACAGTAACACGTTTTCAAGAATGTTTCTTACTATGCAGCCCAATCTATAATTTATCACTTGAGAAACAAAAAAATTCCATGTTTCCCTATATGAATGTCTCTTAGCCTTAAAACAAGAAAGCCATAAGCATGAAGAGAGAGAAACAAATGTATTCACTTAATCAACAAATATTGTACACCTACCAAATACGAGTGCTATTCCAGATGCTAAGGGTATAGCAGAGAACAAAACACACAGAGCCCTATCCTCATGGAGCTTACATTTTGGTGGTGGGAGACAGACAAACAAGAAAATATCTATTGTGCCAAAAATGATAAAAGCTATTGAGAAAAGACAATAGGAGTCCAGGGGCAGGGGTACTACTTTAAATGCAAAAGTTACTCACTAGTTAACAAATAAGGAAAGGGAATAAACTATGAGGTTTCTGGCAGGGAAGCATTCCAGGTAGAGGAAGCAGGAACTACAATGGCCCAGAGGTAGGAGCCTAATATACTTGAATAACAGCAGGGAAGCAGTGTGGTTAGCAGTGAAGTGATTACATGTAAACTGATAGGAGTGATCTTCTAGATGAGAGAGGAATATTGAGGATGCGGGAGGGGAAACAACTGCTACCACACAGAGACTGCAACAGAAAAAAAGGAGGCGGGGAGCTGGACATGTATGCAAGGAGTGACTGCAAGGATGGACCACAGAATCTACACCAGGTAAGAGAAGTGAGGATGTGTGAGGTGTGTGGCAGCTGTGATAAAGGGGTTCAATCAACAGATGTAGGTCTCAATGAGGGGATGAAGAATTCTTGGAGCTGGGAGCTGGGGGAATTCTTGAAATCTAAATTGGCAAGAAGGAGGAGGAGGCATTTGTGATTAGAACATCTCTAGAGTGCAGCCATGGGAGTGGGGCTGATGATGTCGGGAAAAAGACAAGACAGAGGCCAGGATATTAGATTATCTATATAGATACTGAAATAACAAAGAATTAGAACAGAAACAGTATTGGAGGGTGTGACAGTATATCTAAAATCTTCAAGGAAGAGTGAAGGGATGGGGGGAGGAGAAGTGAACTGAAAGACAGGAGATAACAGCAACAAAAAAAGGGAGTAGATGCTACAGTTTAATGACACAAACTACAAAGCTAGAAATTGTTAGAAAGGAGGGAAAATGGTCTGGATATGACAACAAGGAGCTACAGGGACTTCTACTTCCCCTGGAGGTCCAGTAGTAAAAGGGAATAGGGAAGAAAACATCAATCACTGAAAAAAAAAAAAGAAAAAAAAAAAAAAAACTGTTGGCAAAGCAATGACCCCAGGTACAGCCAGGTCTCTGGTAGAGCCAGAGGTGAAGGCAAAATTCTGGATGAAGTTAACATCATGAGAGATTTTAATGATGATGGTAAGTTCTAAAAGTACAGTGCAAAGTTTTGAGAGTTAGGAAAGAAAGGAAAAGTGTCAGATTCAGGGATGTAAAAAGCCATATATGGATGAGAGTCTGAGGTTGAGAAATGACTTTGCAGTCATGGTCTTGGTAGAACTGCTAAAACAGAGATAAAGCACATAACCAGAGATAGAATTCAAAATAACGATGAGGGAGGACACAAAACAGCATGTGCTGGAGCGTTTACAAGATAAAAGTCAGTGACTTACACCTATCTTCTACACATTGTCCCAAGAAATGAAACAAAAGAGGTACTGGATTATCGCCTATGATGTCTGGCTAGAATAGAAAGCAGTATAAAGCAGGCAGACAAAATGGTGAGGTTAAAAAGGGAATAAAAACTAGCAAAATAACAATCTATTTTGTCAAATCAACCAGTATTCTAGCCCTAATGATGCTTTTTAAAAACAGGCACAACTAGATGCATCACATCATGATTTGAATTATCTAGTTATTTTCTCCTCAAAAAGTACACCAAACATTATCAAATATGGTAAAAGAAGGCTTAGAGACATAGGAGAAAGCATTTCAAATAAAGATAAATTAATAAAAAGACTTGGGTCAAGCTAAAATAAATTGTATTGAGGGGCGCCAGGGTGGCTCAGTCAGTTAAACGTCCGACTTTAGCTCAAGTCATGACCTTGCTGTTGGGAAGTTGGAGCCTCGCATCTGGCTCTGTGCTAACAGCTCAGAGCCTGGAACTTGCTCCAGATTCTGTCTCTCTCTTTCTCTGCCCCTCCCCTGCTCACGCTCGATCTCTCTCTCTCAAAAAAATAAACATTAAAAACAATTTTTTTTAAGAAATTGTATTGAAAACAAAAAACCTCCTCTACCTAGTGTGTGGCTTTTGAAGAAATATGGAAAAAAAACTAGTCCTTGAAATACATGTCCATGTTGTCCCATTAGAAAAAGCTAACTGGAAAAAAAGAAAAGGAAATTCACCAAACATTAAAAGGATTACCAGATCCTATTCAATATAAAAGGTATAAAACAGCATTCTAAAATATAGTGCTTCATGACTTATGACAATATAAAGTAGTATGGGACAATGTGTTTTGTAAATTTGTACTATACAAAAATCTACCAGATTTTAGACCAGAAAATTGATGCCATGATTGCATTTAAATGGTTCACTTTGTGTACAGAAAAAAGCTTTTAAAGAAAGAAGATGGAAAAGAAATGAGAAAAATTGAAATGGTAAAATTAAAAAAACAAAAAGATCTACACCATATAAAGGAAATCAAACAGTTCTATTCTCTTTGGATACTGTAAGGAAGTGTGAATACTTCTAACAGCAAATTAAAAATTACAAGAGATTTTCTCATACATACTTTTGTATGTTCATATGGAATGTCCACAGAAGGGTGGTAGCATACTATTGTCCTGCCATCAGATGTCAAAGCAAGCTCTACTTTGCTAAAAAAAAAATGTTTTAGAAAGAGTTATACTGTATTCAAGGCAGAATGATTTTCTTAGAGATAAAAGTAATTAATCATAAACCCCTGAAGGGTGCTATGGCACCTGGTACCCAAATCATAGAGGACAACTTGACCATCCCACGAAATATGTCAGCTTAACTACCACAACAAACCCTTAATGCGTTACCCACTATCGTATCTAAATTATTCTTCAGATTATTTATTTGTAGAATATCCAAATCTTTGGAAGAGATTTTCATGTTTACTCATCACTATTAGAACTTTTTCCCCTTATCTAAAAACTACCTTCAAAAAGCTGTAAGAAGTACATTACTTGGTTGAATTATTAAAGATCAACAAAGTAAATAATCTTCCAGGCAAAGGATCACCTGAATTTCCAATCATAAAGTCTATAGCTGAGCACTTTTTCTAGATTAGCATTTCTCTAAGTGCCTTTGGTGGAACAGTGCAACTGTAAGAAGCCTCCCATAAAGGGTTCTGAGGTCAAATAAATTTCATAATTACTGAATAGTATCACTTCCCTCCATTAATATTCCTAGAAAAACACATTTTGGGCAATACTCCTCCAAATATTTTTTCCAGGAGTGCTGTGGCTGGATCTCATTCAGGTACCAACTGACCACGCTGGTTTGTCAAAGACCACAGCAACTACTATTATACTTAGATCCATATACATTCTAAAGAGAACAACTTTCAGCTTTCATTAATCTTATATGTTTTCTACACATCTATAAATATAAGTTTCTAGGACTTCAATACCAAGCAGATTTGAACCAGAGTGGCAATTAGACACTACAACGTCTTTTAGCTAACACAGCATAGGGTATCAAGTTGTTTCACCACGATTTTAAGATGGAATAACGTAACACAGCTATAACGAACATTGCATCTACCCAATGATTTTGGATGAAGAATGGAGTTTTACATAATACAAAACACCTGTAAGTCTGAATCTTTTCAGGTTCAGAAAGTATTACCTATTACCTAGTCTAATCTCATCACTATCTTAGTACTTACTAAATATACACTTAAAACTAAAACTAGTGTCAAGAGGGCAGAAAATACATTTTTACCAAAATCTGCAATAAAAACATAGCTTAAGAAGATATGTTGCTGTTTCTGTATATCAGACTCTCCTACAGAGAAAAAAAGCCAACATCTTATTCACGTTATTCCTAGTTCTTAACATAGTGACAAGAATTAAATAAATACCAAATAAATTGTGACTGCATTAAATTATTTGTAATTTAGGATTATTCTTCATCAAACAAAAGATAAATAATTGCTTAAGCTAACAGCTATGAACCCCAAGAGAAAAAAACTATAAAAACTAATTAACTTTTCTATAAAGCTAAGGAAGGTTTTGGGATAAAAGACAGCATTTCTAACAACATGTCTTACAACAAATTAAGTATTCACTGAAACACAATGATAATGATTTCTATTTAAAATATTTATGAGCCCAGATACTGGGTAAATAAGACCACTGAAATAATTTTTAAATACAGAATTAAAGAAAGAATAATCAGAAAAGAAAGCAGAAAATACCAAAAGGAGAAATAAAATTAAATCATTTCAGATACAACAAACAGACTGTTATTTTTTCAATTGAATTTAAATACATACCAATTATAGTCATCTGGAAGAGGCGAATACGTAGATTTATGACAAACACAATATAAAGCGCCGTCTGCAAAAAAATGGATTTAGTTAATTTCAGCATACCTTCTCACATAAATGTAAAGCTAGTTTCACTCATTCAGCCAACACTTACTGCATTTACAGGAAACAGGGCTGTACTAGAGACCGGGGATTCAACAACAAGATCTAGTCCCTGCTTTCAAAAAGGGTACAAGTCTGGTGAGAGATAATTCCAATATAAACAAACAATTCCAATATAAACGATAAGCCTGTTAGGATGGGTAAGCACCACGAGAGGGGCACCCGGACAGGTTACAAAATAGGACTGTGCAGGTTTAAGAATGCCCTTCCAGTAGAGATGATGTCTACAGTGCTCTAAAGGATGGAGGAATAAGCAGGAGTTGGTAGGGGTTGAGTACAATGATCTTTGCAGAGAGTTATAAGTACTAAGGACAGAGGTAAGAAAGAACATGAAGTATTTAGGTAGTCTAAAAAACGTCTGTAAAAAAAATAAATAAATAAAAGCTTTTGTGAGACCAAGTGCACAGTTCACAAAGGGGGAGTGTTAGCGATGAAATATAAAATAAATTGTTCATAATTAACTCTTCTTAATCAAAATGCTCACATTTCACAGAATATTTTCCCTTTTTTAGAAAGCCTACAAATTCAAAAGCCATAACTACTTGAAGTTTGTTAAGTATGTTCAGAGAAATGATGTTTTTAAATATAAAGAAAAAATGTAAATGTAGCTCAGTAAACTTAAAAACAGTTCTGAACACAGTAGTCCTCCCTCCCGCCACCTCCACCTTATCCGTGTTTTTGTCTTCTGCAGTTTCAGTTACCCAAGGTCAACCTCAGTCCAGAAGCAGATGATCCTCCTTCTGACATAGTGTCAGGTCAACAGTAGCCTAAAGCTACAGGACAATGCTAATGTCATCCACCTTGCTTCATCTTAGCACATACACATTTTATCTCACATCATCACAAAAAGAAAGGTGAGTACAATACAATAAGCTATTTTGAGAGATCACATTCACATAATTTTTATTACAGTATATTAAAATTATTCTATTATTAATTATGGTTATTAATCTCTCTTACTGTGCCTAACTAGGAAGTTTAACTTTATCACAGGCACGTATGTATAGGCAAAAACGTAGTGTTCAGGGGCGCGTGGGTGGCGCAGTCGGTTAAGCGTCCGACTTCAGCCAGGTCACGATCTCGCAGTCCGTGAGTTCGAGCCCCGCGTCAGGCTCTGGGCTGATGGCTCAGAGCCTGGGGCCTGTTTCCGATTCTGTGTCTCCCTCTCTCTCTGCCCCTCCCCCGTTCATGCTCTGTCTCTCTCTGTCCCAAAAATAAATAAACGTTGAAAAAAAAAATTAAAAAAAAAAAAAACCGTAGTGTTCAGTACTATCCACATTGTCAAGCAACCCTGGGACACTTGGAATGTATCTTTCGGGGATAAGGGTGAACTACTGTGTATGTTGGTTAAAGCCAAGATCAACTTCTTTCAACCCCGCCTCCGGATCTTCAGTACGGAGTGAAATCCCCACTTTGTTCAAATACCACTCATCCTTCAAAGTCAAATGTTACTCTTTCATGAAATCTTTTTTCCTCTCCCTGCCCCACAACCCCCAACACAGAGAAAAGAGTGGTCTATTTTGCATGTCCCACAACCTACGTTTCATATGACATTACTATAACTTCTGTGAGGTCCTTCTTATTTTTTTCTGCGTCAGTTATTTATATGTACAAAAGATGTGTAAAAAAGGTGTATTTTCCATCTTTGTATACTTCTTTCCCCGAAGACTGCATATACTTATAGACCTAAATATAAATTCTTACTCCAAAGCATAAAAAGTACCTTAGCAAAACTCTCTTTTATCATAAAAGACTGCTCAGCAAAATGTCAATGCCAAAATTCTATTGATGTAAAATAATAAAATACAAAGAATTAGAAATTTAACCTCATCTCTCAAAAGATTTGATTTTCAATTATCTGTGCTAATATAGAGAAGCATTCAAAAAGACAAATCAGAGGACAACATAAAAACCACTTACACTATTTTCTTCTCTGACACTGTTGGGGGTCTTCCTAATCATATATGAATTAATTTTAAAAGAAGTCTGTCTTCTCTGAATATAAACAAGCTAGGTGATATATACATTCAGTGAAACAAATAGGGTTGGGTGGCAGAGGCAGGACAGACAGACTTAAGTGTTTTTAAAACAGGCAGGAAGGGACGAGGCGCCTGGGTGGCTCAGTCAGTTAAGCATCTGACTTCAGCTCAGGTCATGATCTCTCGGCTTGTGAGTTCGAGCCCCGCGTTCAAGCCGGGCGTTCGAGCCCTGCGTTCGAGCCCTGCGTTTGAGCCCCGCATCGGGCTCTGTGCTGACAGCCCGGAGCCCGGAGCCTGCTTCCGATTCTGTCTCCTTCTCTGCCCCTCCCCTGCTCACACACTCTCTCTCTCAAGAATAAACATTAAAAAATTTAAAAATTAAAAAAAAAAAAATAAGCAAAGGGGAAACTCAAGACAATGGTATTTCAGGTGAACAAGAAACTCTTGTTAAATTTCTACCCTACACTTGTGCAGACATTTGTTTATGCCCTCATGACATACATTGCCTTCTACTTCATATTCCAGGTATTTCTTATTTTCATAGATGTCTATTTCACCTACAAGCATAAATAAGTTCTTTAAGGCCAGGAACCAAATTTTGATCATTACTCTGTCCCCTATAGTGACTACTAATAAAAAAGTGATCCCCAAACTGCCTCTAAATGTTAACTTCTTAATTAGTACATAATTTAAAAAACTAATTTGACACTTTGTCAAGAGAAAAACTCTAGATATGGTAAATATCAGAGGTTTTTAACATGTAACTAGAATTAATGCCAAAGTTAACATCAATCAACTCAATGCACTAAAAAGAATTTCAGAGAGTCAGCTCTCCATAACTTACAAGCTATTTTTGTTATGTATACATGTGTTCAATTGCTTTCTGCTAAGATCTATAAGAACTAATAGTCTTGCCTAACTTTCAAATACTCAATATTTTAAGTTAGTACAGGAAAGAAGGTACAGGAGAAAGTGTATCAGGCTAAACAAGATGGGAAGACCTAAGTTTTGATTACGGCTCTCATCTATCAGATATACAAACTTGATTAGGTTTCAGAGAGGTCAGAGAACTCAACTTCCTTCTCCTTTATTAAATACCTAACATTATTCAAAGTTGTAAAATTCAAAGTTGTAAAGATCAAATGACTTAGTACACTTAACAAAACTAAAATATTCTACATTCCCATTTTGACTACATATTTTTAAAGGTTTTAAAAGTTCCTTCTGGCATATGGGGAGGCCTTTTTATTTCTATTCACTGAACTTTCTCCCTTAATCATGGTTTTGCTTTGCCTCTAATCTTAATGTTCTTCCTTTTCATATAAAATATCATAATAGTAATACTTTACCTTCAATAATAGTAATAATAGAACTTGTGCAGAATAAGAGGCTTCAGAATGCAAGAAGTGAGGTATTCACTAAATACTAGGATGACTGAGTGAAATGGATTCATTTACTGGGGTAATGCAAATTAATTCTTAGTTAACTACGCATTTTGACAACTCCAATCCATTCAAATCAGTTCAACCACTTATCATCTACCATGTATGAGAGGTACCGAGGAAACCAAAATAAATTAGGTATTACAAATTTATAATCCAGTGGATAAAGTATATATGGAAAATTTTCACTTATCGAGGGGCATATTAACTGGTTTTCACACTAACCTCAGTGAGGGCTCTCTTTCAGCACATAGACCAGGGAAAAATGGATTAGGTCTGATTTCCCATCAGCCTTCAGGCTGGGTTCTGGTCAAGGCAAAGGGGAGGGTAAACAGCAGAGGTCTCTCCCAATTCTCAACAACTAAAATGCTCCTAAGTAATCAAGAGCAAACTATAGTTTTGTTTTGTTCTCATTCTGATTTTAGTTTATATCTAAAGTCTCTTAGCAATCTCCTCCTTCATTTACTTGGTTAATTATACTTTTACTCAGTTTTTACCCTAGTCTTCAACTCTTTCCCCCAACTCAATAAACCACTGTTCAATTACAAATTGCAATCAATAGGAAACATGAAGGAAGAGATTAAGGTCAGCCAGAGATGTGTAAAAAAAATTTGGCTAGCATAGCTAAAGATGAAAATGCAAACCTATTATAACACTATAACCATGTTTGTTCTAGAAATGGAAGAAGAGAGTTCACAGACAGAAGGAAGGGAGAGCGAAAGCAAGACCAGTTGGGAAATAAGATTTTAATAGTCTACTTATTTATATGGGTCAATATTTTGACTATCAAACATGTATTAATAGGCTCTGAAGAAAATATTAGACTACCCACATGTCTTTAGGAAAAAAAGGTACAAATTATATATTATATAAATTATAAAATTGTAAAAGTAAGCTCCATGCCCAACATGAGGCCTGAACTCATGACCCCAAGACTGAGAGTCACAAGTTCTACCCAATGAGTCAGAAAGGTGCCCCTATAAATTATAAATATTTTATGTATTATAATACATAAAACATTTTTATATTATACGTAAATATATTTTTTAAATGGCTTAGTATATAGAAAACACAAACTGAAATCCAAAATATTAGCAATGATTTTTATAAGATGGAATTGTAAATTTGCCCTTTATTTGTTAATTTTAAGAACTAGTAAAAAAGTAATGTGTGAAAACATAGTAAACGTAAGTGATTCAGACCAGAGAAAGTTCCTCTTTGTCAATCCCTCACTTGCCCTCAGCTAAATCCCAGTAGTGGTCTACACAGATAATCTCTTTGGTCCACATCTTTTACTCTGTATTTATACATACACATACACACATGTATGGTAGATCTTCTTTAAAATGCACAAATGGGATCATACAATAGATACCGTTCTGTGACCTACTTTACCCCCTGCTATTTAGAGATCTTTTCATGTTGGTAACAGCTGTATGATATTCATAGTAAAGATATGCCATA
The DNA here is from genome assembly GCF_027475565.1 of Acinonyx jubatus. Lineage (NCBI taxonomy): Eukaryota > Metazoa > Chordata > Mammalia > Carnivora > Felidae > Acinonyx > Acinonyx jubatus. The sequence goes on along the minus strand of NC_069387.1, from coordinate 112,764,937 downwards.
ATTTATCCACCCCCTTTTGATAGACATTTAGACTTTCTCCCCTTTTCCATTATTGCAAACATTCCTGCTATTAAGAGCATATACAATAAACATTTTTTATTAATAACTAGACACTAAATTTTCTACAGTGAACAAGGATTTCTATAATATTTGAAAAATTTTTAAACTCTTTTTAAACATTAAAAAAAAAAATCTCACTTTGAATCGGATATAAATGTTTCCAGATAGTTCTGTTTGATATCACCCGTTTTACTGCTGCTAATACCATGGTGACTCAAGATGCTTATCCGGTGGTGTGAAAGATGACCTGGAGAAACTGCTTTTAAAATCTGCTTCCAGGCATACCTATTTTCATCCCTGCGTAAGAGATAAAGAAAAATTAGTGCTACCTATGGTAAATTAAAGTGGTACAATATATTGAACACTGTAAGAACAAGACAGGAACCACTACCTAGAACTACAGTCACAAGAAAAACTTTTAAACAACTTTAAATTTCCCTGTGATATAGGACAAAGATCAACACCAAAATATAAGACCTAAAGCCTTAGAACTATGTCCATTACGATTTTTCTTAAATGCAAACTTCTTGGCACTTACTATAGTTCTTTCCATTTAGTGAGCATTCAGCAAATGCATAACTCCTCTTAGAAACAGTCACTCACTGGCACAAAAACAGACACTCAGATCAATGGAACAGAATACAGAACCCAGAAATGGACCCAGAAACGTATGATCAACTAATCTTTGACAAAGCAGGAAAGAATATCCAATGGAATAAAGACAGTCTCTTCAGCAAATGGTGCTGGGAAAACCGGACGGCGACATGCAGAAAAATGAACCTGGACCACTTTCTTACATCATACACAAAAATAAATTCAAAATGGATGAAAGACTTAAACGTAAGACAGGAAGCCATCAAAATCCTAGAGGAGAAAGCAGGCAAAAACCTCTTTGACCTCGGCCGCAGCAACTTCTTACTCAACACATCTCTGGAGGCAAAGGAAACCAAAGCAAAAATGAACTATTGGGACCTCATTAAAATAAAAAGCTTCTGCACAGCGAAGGAAACAATCAGCAAAACTAAAAGGCAACAGATGGAATGGGAAAAGATATATGCAAACGACGTATCAGATAAAGGGTTAGTATCCAAAATCTATAGAGAACTTACCAAACTCAACACCCAAAAAACTAATAATCCAGTGAAGAAATGGGCAAAAGACATGAATAGACACTTCTCCAAAGAAGACATCGAGATGGCCAACCGACACATGAAAAAATGCTCTACATCACTCATCATCAGGGAAATACAAATCAAAACCACAAGGAGATACCTCACATCTGTCAGAATGACTAAAATTAATCACTCAGGAAACAACAGATGTTGGTGAGGATGCGGAGAAAGAGGATCTCTTTTGCACTGCTGGTGGGAATGCAAACTGGTGCAGCCACTCGAAAACAGTATGGAACTTCCTCAAAAAATTAAAAATAGAACTATGCTATGACCCAGCAACTGCACTACTAGGTATTTATCCAAGGAATGCAGGTATGCTATTTTGAAGGGCACATGCACCCCCATGTTTATAGCAGCACTATCAACAATAGCCAAAGTATGGAAAGAGCCCAAATGTCCATCGATGGATGAATGGATAAAGAAGATGTGGTATATATATACAATGGAGTATTACTCGGCAATTACAAAGAATGAAATCTTGCCATTTGCAACAATGTGGATGAAACTGGGGGGTATTACGCTAAGCAAAATTAGTCAGAGAAAGACAAATATCATATGACTTCACTCATACGAGGACTTTAAGAGACAAAACAGATGAACCTAAGGTAAGGGAAGCAAAAATAATATAAAAACAGGGAGGGGGACAAAACATAAGAGACTCTTAAATATGGAGAACAGAGGGTTACTGGAAGGGTTGTGGGAGAGCAGATGGGCTGAATGGGTAAGGGACATTAAGGAATCTACTCCTGAAGTCATTGGCGTACCATGTGCTAACTTGGATGTAAATTACAAAAAAAAAAATAAGAATAATAATAATAGAAAGTTTTGTCTCAAAAAAAAAAAAAAGAAAAGAAACACTCACACGTGCTACACAAAACATCCTCCCTCATAATATTAATGTGTCTGTGTACAGCCTCTCAGGTGCCATACGCAAGATCTTACTACATCATTTGAAGTAGGATTGTTTCTGATTAAATTTAAACAAGTCCTATCCTTGGCCTAGTAAATACTGATTTAGGGGAACACATATAAACTCTCTGAAGTCCCAAGTAAAATTTCACCCTCTTATACATGTACAAGGTTTTTAACTTAACAATGTGCTTTCACTGCCATTTTATTCTATTAATCACGACAGGTATCTTTATTTCCATTCATGAGGAAACTAAAGTACACAATTTAAATGATTTGCTTACAAGAACTTTATTATCAGTCACTCATAAACTGGGAAACTTTGGGCCCTTTGTTTCTTTGATGGTAAAATGGGGAAAACCACCACAACCTCCATGGCTTTTGTAAGTAAATGACTTCTAACCATTGCTACATCCCTTGTTTTTAAATGCCCTCGATCGGGGCGCCTGGGTGGCTCAGTCGGTTAAGCGTCCGATTTCAGCTCAGGTCACGATCTCACGGTCTGTGAGTTCGAGCCCCATGTCGGGATCTGGGCTGATGGCTCAGAGCCTGGAGCATGCTTCTGATTCTGTGTCTCCCTCTCTCTCTGCCCCTTCCCAGTTCATGCTCTGTCTCTCTCTGTCTCAAAAATAAATAAACGTTAAATGGCCTTGATAACTGTTGGTTCCCTTCCCCCAACAGTGATAAAATGGAATGGGGACATAGGCCGCACAGTCTTATATGCTGGACTAACCTATGCAGGGCGATTCCCTGCACGATTAGTACATGTGTCTACTTTCCCTGAGTTCATACACTGTGGTTTTTGCAGTTCACGTTTCTCTATACAATATATGTTCTATCACAAGTCTGTGAAGTAGGCAACTCCATTTTATACACTGAGAACTGAGAACCGAGGCTCAGGGAGGTCAAACGATTTACTTGTCCACTTCTACCCCTGCTTTATAGGTGGCATGGATGGAAAGCAATGCCATGTTTTCTGACCACAAACCAAGGAACAAAATATCTGGAGGAACATCAGGTCCCCTCAACCCGGGACAAGCACCCCAGCGGGAAGCCAGATTACTCACTCCAGGGCGAGAAATTCAGGTAGTCAATTCCTTGGCCCATACTTCAGTCCCGAAACAAAAGCTGCGGGGAGCCTCGGAGGACCCGCGGTCTGAGAAACAGGCTACCAGGAGCACCGGGACTAGGACCCAGGGACAGATCCAAAAGACTTGGACTGGAGGGGTCCCCGAGTGACCCACCCAAGCACGAGGAAAGCCCCACAAGCGCAAGGCCATTACGCCAACCCTTCTGCAGGATGGACCGCGACTGGTGATACCAGCTTTATCCTACCGCGAACGACAGGTAGGGGACCTCAACATCTCTCCATAAAGCTTCTGAGCCTGTCTAGCTTCTAGGAACTCCCTGACCACAGGAGGAGAAGACAGCAGTTACCTGACAGACGCTCACCGCGAGCCCGCCATCTTACCTCAATCCGGGTCTTAGGAGACACCGCTTCACGCACCTCCCTGGCCCGCGGGGCAGTATGGGAAATGTAGTCTCCGAGGGCCGAGCGCGGGTCCACCGAACCGGCTCTCGGGTTAGTTTTAGCCGTTTGGCTAAACTTCAGCGGCGTTACACCCCCAAAAAACAAAATCAGTGCCTACGCACACATCCTTAGAAAGAAACAAGCGCTACCTTTTTTTAAAGTTCATACAAATTAATAGATGAGCTCAAGATCGCTCCTAGGTGGATGAGTTAAGGTTTCCTGGAGGAAGAGGTATTTCAGAGAAGCTCTGACGGCCGGTGGCTTGGATCTGGCGTTTGAAATGAGGAAGTGCGGAGGCCCTTCCACCCGAAACCCCAGCACTGTGTTCTGAGAATTGTGCTGACTATTCATTACGGAAGAAGAAAATGTGCAGAATCCTGGACCTTGCCTTATATTTAGTGCAGAGAGAAGCCCCTGGGCCTTTGCACTTTCTGCTCTCACTGCCAGTAAGGCTTTTCTCTCACCACTTCTCATGACCACTGCCTTACTTTATACAGGTCCAGTTCACATGTCATCTCGGAGAGGACCACATCATTAAAAAAGCCTCATCTACCCTTATCCCATTGCCGTCCTTTATTTTTCTTTATAACATTTATCATTATTTAACATTCTATTATCATTTTTTCCTTGTTTGTCTGTCTCTTATGCTAGAATGCAAGCTCCATGAAGGCAGGAACAAGTATCTATCGTGTTCTACACTGTATACAAACCCAACATCTAGAACTCCTCTCGGCCCCATTGTAGGTCTCCAACATTTGTTGAATAAATGAAACAAATAACACTGTGGGTATCCAAAACAGTAGATGACTGACTAATTCCTTTCCCAAATGATTTGCAAAATTGCGTATTTATGTACATTTTTCTGAAAAGAGTTCATAACTTCTATCATGTATTCAAGGGGGGCAATAAACTCCTCAAAAAGGTAAGGGCCATAGTCCTGAGTGATTAATATTGAAAATAAGTGAATGTAAGTTCACAGTAAAGAAAAATAAATGTGAGCTGCTTTGGTATCTCCGTATTTTTCACAGAATGCCAAGCTCATTCTGCTACTAATCTTTGTTCCTGTAGAGCCCACACTGAGAACACGACTCTGTCCTTTCTAATCTTGTCCATCCTTCAAAGCTGCCCTGTAATGTGTTTCTGGACTCTGCTGTAGGAAGAGACAGAAAGGAAAACAGATTTGAATGAACAATCAAATGGACTTGTTAAACATTTGCTAAGCAAAGCAGAAGAGGGATGGATCAAAGGTGACCCCAGAGGACACATCTTGATGACAGTGAGTTGAGTGGGGACCACTGACTAACAAGAAGACTCACTTATTGGGGCCAGGAAAAATTGACAAAGCTGAGACCAGAAAAAGACACCAACCACATGCATGGGAAAGAGAGTAGAGACAGTTCTAGAAGGGAACAACTTAAAACTCTAAAGGGTATAGAAATAGCTTGCCATGCGCTGGAGTATGGTGTGGAGGAGAGTGGCGGGAGATGAGGTGAATAAGAGCCAGATCACGTTGGGCTTTGTAGGTGTTGGTAGTGATAACATGGGATTGGGATGGAGGCCATATGCACAGATGTTATTCTAAATGCAGTAGGCGGTCACTGAAGGGTTCTAATGCAAAAGAAGAGACGTGATACAATATATGTTTAAATTTTTTTTTTATATGTACCTATTTTTGAGAGAGAGAGAGACAGAGCATGAGGGGGAGAGGGGCAGAGAGAGAGAGGGAGACACGGAATCCAAAGCAGGCTGCAGGCTCTGAGCTGTCAGCACAGAGCCCAATGTGGGGCTTGAACTCAACAACCATGAGATCATGGCCTGAGCTGAAGTCAGACGCCTAACTGACTGAGCCACCCAGGTGCCCCTACAATATAAGTTTTTAAAAGATTACTCTGGCTGTGTTGTGAGGAGTAATGGCGTGATGGAGGGTGGCAAAGATGAGATGGAGAGAAGGGCAAAGAGTCCAGATATATACTGGAAGTAGAAATGATGACCGAACCTGCTGATGGATTGATTAATGTGGGAGTTGAGGGAGAGGAAAGACACCTCAGGAGATTCTTTGACCACTAGCTTGAAGGTGGTATGGTTCGTGAGGTAGGGGAGACTCGAAGAGGAGCAGGTTTTGGAGTCTGATGAGGGTAAAAGTGAATAATTCCATTTGGGACTTGTTGGATTTGAGATATCTCTGAGATAGAAATAGAGATATAATAGACACGTAAAATGAGGCAGGTGGTTGGACAGATGTGTCCGAAGAATAGAGGTTAGGCTAGATGCAGATTTGAAGCCACGGGAATGTTGAGTGCATACAGGGAGACAGTGTAGAAAAAAAAGAAAAAGGCCCTGGAACCTGGCCCAGGGAATCCCAACATTTAGAGGTCATGTGGAGGAGGACAGACAGCAAGGGCCTCTCAGAAGTGGCAAGGAGAGAGGCAGTATGAAAACCAAGAGACCGTGGTGTGTGAGTAGTGAAGCAAGGCATGTCATGAAGTGTTTTCATTAACTTTAGAGTTTGGTGCCAGCAAATTTAAAACTATAATTCCCCAAAATACAAACTTGAAACACCAGCGAATAACTTACATCGGCCTACATAAAAGCAGTTTAAATTCATGCTAGTAAAATGATGAAACAGACAACATTGGACAACTTTGGAGTTGGCTACAAATGGCTTCAGCTGAAAGGGGATTGCCTTAATTTTCCTCTAACTTCATAAAATAAAGTCACTTTTTGTATAAATCAGAGATCAAAGACTCCAAAGCAATCTAACTGCCAAACTATTAGAGACAATCTTTCTAAAACCTTTTATTTATTTTATTATATAAAATTGGCTACAGTTTTGAGCACTAAGTATGTGACAGGCCTTATTCTTCAAGCACTTTACATATTTTTTTTCTTCTCTTCCTTCTGATAGTCCTAGGAGATGGGTATAACTATTATGACTGTTGTTGTTCAAATGAAGTTGCAGAAACACAGAGAGTGAAACAACTTGTTCGAAGTCATGCAAGGTACAAATGGCAGAACTGTGATTTAAGCCGAGAACTACTGATACAGCACCCATGAGCTTGACCACTGTGTGAACTTGTGAAGTGCTCATTTCCAAATAGAAAATGTACATTAAAAAAAAATACTAATACAGAGGCACCTGGGTGGCTTAGTTGGTTAAATGTCCAACTTCAGCTCAGGGTATGATCTCCTGGTTTGTGGGTTTGAGCCCTGTTTCGGGCTCTGTGCTGACAGCTCAGAGCCTGGAGCCTGCTTCAGATTCTATGTCCCGCCCCCCTCTCTCTGGCCCTCCCCCACTTGCGCTCTGTCTCTCTCTCAAAAATAAATAAATATTTTTTAAAAATGCTAATACAGATTTAAAAAACAAAACCCAAGAGATAATCACTGCTAACACCCTGGTGTATAATCTGTCACTTTTAATCGCTTCTTATATCTATGTTATAATAGCTAACATTTATTGGACACATTATGTGTACTGTTTTCAAATCCTATGTCTGTAAATGGCAGAGCTGAGATATGAACCAGATAGCCTGGTTCTCCTTCAATCTCCCTCTCTTTTACACAAACACATTATGTTTAGGTTTTCTTTTATTCCTATTAATATCCATGTATAAATCCACATATACTTGCACATTTAGATTTTCTTTTTATAAAACCATAGATATGTGCATAATAAACAAATAAGTTAATGTATCATGAACATCTTTCCTATGAATAGCCTAAATAGTGTTTTTTTATTTTTTATTTTGTTTTATTTTTTATTTTATTTGTTTATTTTTTTAATTTATTTTATTTCTTTTCTTTTCTTTTAGTGTTTATTTTTCATTTTCTTTTATTTTAATTTTTTATTTTAATGTTTTATTTTGCTTATTTTTTATTTTAGTGTTTTATTTTATTTTATTTATTTTTATTTTTATTTATTTTATTTTTATACTATTTTTATTCTATTTATTTATTTTATTATTTATTTTATTTTTATTTTTTAATTTTATTTTAGTATTTTATTTTATTTATATTTATTTTTGTTTATTTATTTCTTTTTATTTTTACTTTATTTTTAGTTTTTTATCTTATTCTTATTTTATTTTGTTTTTTATTATTTTATTTATTTTATTTTATCTTTTATTTTAGAGAGAGAGAAAGGAGAGAGCACTTATGCGTGTGCAAGAGATAGGGGAGGGGCAGAGGGAGAGAGAGAATCTCAGATTCCATGCTCAGCAGGGTCCTGGAATCATGACCTGAACCAAAATCAAGGGTCAAACACTCAGCCAATTGAGCCACACAGGTGCCCAAAAATAGTGTCAATTTTATTAAAAAAAAATTTTTTTTTAATGTTTATTTATTTTTGAGAGAGACAGAGACAGAATGCCAGTGGGTTAGGGGCAGAGAGAGAGGAAGACACAGAAACTGAAACAGGCTCCAGCCTCTGAGCTGTCAACACAGAGCCCGATGGAGGGCTCGAACTCTCGAGTGAGATCATGTCCTGAGCCGAAGTCAGCCGCTCAACTGACTGAGCCACCCAGGCCCCCCAAATAGTGTCAATTTTAAACTGCAAGCCTCCATCATTAGGACTTATTTACATTATTAAAAATCCTTACAATATAGTTTTAATTTTAAAATTATTTCATTATTTAAAAAATAATAATAAAAAAATAAAATAAAATTATTTCATTATTAGGTGATTTCATGCAACTCCTAAATTTTAAATTCATTCTACTTCACTCATTCATTCAACACATATGTCCCAAGTGCCTATTAATGTACCAGACACCAAAGCAACAGTTTCTGTCTTCATGAAGTACACATCAAGTGGGGGTGACAAATATTAAATGTATAATTATGTAATTATTCATTTTATTACTATTGTGCTGAGTGTCTCAGAGGAAAAGAATGCCATGAGGTTGGGAAATGTCTATGAGGTTGGGAAAGACACCCCTACAGATATGAATGTAAGTAGAAATCTGAAGGAAGGGTAGAGGTGAGGAAGATGAAGAGGGCAAAAAGAACAGCTTGTGTGAGAGTCCTAAAATAGGAAGCAGTATGGGTCTCTCAAGAAACAAAAAATAAGCTCCATATGACTAGAATATAGAGTGCAACAAAAACAATGAAGCTAGTGACAAAGGCAGATCTGTTTTATATTTCTCAGAAATACTTCACACTCAACAGGTAACACTTAAAAGGAGCTTTCTAGATTTACAGACTACATCTATTTGAACTGTACTTAACCAAAACATAAGACCCTGTTTTCCTAGTAAGCATTTGGTGTTCCTCTGAAGAAGTATTTGCTTTGCCTTCTTGATGATTCATTTAGTTTTTATTTTGTTTGTTTGTTTGTTTCTTTATTTTGATGTTTATTTAGTTTTTGAGAGAGAGTGCATGCAAGTGAGGGAGGGGCGGAGAGAGAGGAAAGAGAGAGAGAATCCCGGTGCAGAGCCCCACCCCACGAACTGTGAGATTATGACCTGAGCTGAAACCAAGTGTTGAACACTCAACCAACTGAGCCACCCGAGTGCCCCTATTTTTTTTTAATTATTCATTTCTTTTAAGAGAGAGAGAAAAAGGGAGAGAGAACGAGTCCATGTCTAGCACAGAGCCAAACTCAGGGCTTAATCTCACAACTGGGAGACGATGACCTGAGCTGAAATCAAGAGCTGAATACTTAACTGAGCCACCCACGAACCCCCACTTTGCCTTCTTGAGAAAAAGTGTATACCTTTAATCACACTGATAAATGATCCCACCAGAAACTTTGAGAAGTTTATAACAGAAATTGCTAGAGATTTTCTCCAATAGATATTTCTCCCTTTCTTCCATATTAATTGAACCCATAATCTTTGACTGGGTATATGCCTCCTCAGAATTCATTTATTTTTAATTTATTTTTTAATGTTTATTTTTTTTTGAGAGACAGAGAGAACCAGAGCATGTGCAGGGGAGGGACAGAAAGAGAGAGAGGGAGACTCAGAATCCAAAGCAGGCTCCAGACTCCAGGCTCTGAGCTGTCAGCATAGAGCCCAACATGTGGCTGAGCTCATGACCTGAGCCAAAGTTGGACGCTTAACCAACTGAGCCACCCAGGTGCCCCTGCCTACTCATAATTTAAAACTCCACATTTCCCAGCATATCTCACAAACATAGGTATGGTCGTGTGACTAAAATCTGGCCAATGAGGTGTAAGCAAATGGGTCTTACAAGACTTACAAGTCTTACAAGACTCCAACTTGGAGTCTCTTCCTTAAAGACATCTGATAGGTTCTCTCTGCCCCTTACTCCATCCTTTCTCCTGCAGTGTGGATGTTATGGTCACTATCTTAAAAGACTAAGAGAAGGGCCTTGACTTTGGAATGATGGAGCAGTCAGCTGGAAGGAGTCTGGGATTTTGATAATTTTGTGGACCAGATTTCCCAGTTCTTGTGCTTCCTACTTACAGGTTTTTATAAAAGAGGGAAGTAAACTTTTATCTCGTTTAAGCCAGTGTTACTTTAAGCCATTTTTACTATTAGTGGAGCCAAATCCTCACTGAAATGACAATGAAATAAATCATAAATGATTCGAGAAAAATACATACAAAAATTTGTACTGATTAAACAGTAAGGGCCTTCATGATACTAATACACACATCATGATACATAATACTAAATACAATATAGACCACGAGTTATAAACTGCTTTTCCTTCAAAAGCTCTTTTGCAAATGCTCCAAGTGATTTTTACATTCATGTCTTCTCTACCTATAAGATCTTGGGCTTCCTGCATATAGGCTCAACTTACTTCTCATCTGTGTATCTCATATGTATAGTTTAATGTTAAGGAAACAGTAGAGTGTGGAGATTAATAAGTGGATTCTGAGAATCTCTCTGCCTAAATTTGAATCTTGATTTTCTTATTTCCTAATTTTGTTATTTTGGAAAATTTATTTTCTTAATATTTTTGAGTCTTAGTTTATTTTCTAGAACAGGGGGATAATAATGATCTACTTTATAGAAATGTTGAGCGGATTAAATAAAAGAAGGTAAGTAAAATGCTTAGCAAAATACCTGGCATGTAATAAGCACTCAATCAATGTGAGTAACATTTATACTTTGCAGGTGTTTAGTAAATATTTGTGAATACCTTGCCCAAGAAGATTACTTATTTCTTAGGCATTAAGATACAATCCTTCCCTTTTGACTGTCAGGAATAATCTAATGAATGTAATTAAAAATGAAAAAATATTTTGGTCTAAAATAAACAATAATAATTTCTAGCTTAAAAAAATTTTTTTTGATGTTTCTTTATTTTTGAGAGAGAGAGAGAGAGAGAGAGAGAGAGAGAATGGAGGAGGGGCAGAGAGAGAGGGAGACACAGAATCTGAAGCAGGCTCCAGGCTCTGAGCTGTCAGCACAGAGCCCAACATGGGGTTCAAACTCATGAGCTGTGAGATCATGACCTCAGCTGAAGTCAGACGCTTAACCAACTGAGCCACCAAGGTGCCCCAATAATTTCTATCTTTAAGTTGGTATATCACTTAAGGTCAGAGCAGAAAACAGATGACATAGTCAAAGTATGTAATTCCGGAAGGGTTTATTTACAGAAAGATTCTTTACAGAGGTGTGAGTGGAATCACAAGAAGTGATAGTAATAGTGTAACCCAGGTTTCGTAGCACTGGCTATTCCTTCCATCCCAGAAGGGAGAGAATCCTATAGTTGGCTACCTTGACAAGAGCAGTAATGTTCTGTCAAAGGGCATAGCCAGCCTAAGGTGATCTTGCCAGGACTAACCTAGGTTAATAATTACTCTCACCTGGCCATCCTTCTCCAAACCAAAGGGCAATGAACCCCCTCCATGCAGGGTAGTACATTCAGATCAACTTCCTGGGCAGAGAGCAGGGTGGACAAGGTAAAGGGTGGGTCTAGAGGAGCACAAGGAAGATAACTGGCACCATATCAGAAAGAGTGTCATCAGCATGCGTTTAGTGTTGTAAATGGAAAGCCAGAGACTGGTGCAGAATCCAACTGGATTTCACTTAAACATAAGCATGTGACTCTCCCATATGGATAGAATGTGAAAGGAATTCTGAATAGTTTCGAGCAATGGGAGCTTTATTGAATGTATTGGTAAATCAAATAGTGAAACAACCTAGGTAAGAGATTAGGGACTCAAATCACACTGAGATTTAAGTATATGGATAACCTGAATTCAAGTGACATGGGCAGTGAGACAACCCTATTGGTGGGCATGGACTTGGAATTTCTATTGACATAGCAACCATAAAATAGGACTCTGCTTCTCCCTCCAGGTCACTCAGAAGATGATCCTGGAAGACTGCCCTTCCAAACTTCACCCTCACAACCAATCTAGAAGGCACCCCAAATTGTTGGTATAGATAATCCCAGATTACCTGGAGGTTCCTTAATTGTTTCCTTGGATGTAAGTGACTTCAGTTCTTCAAAGATTTAGAACTAGGGGCGCCTGGGTGGCTCAGTCGGTTAAGCATCTGACTCTTGATTTCTCTCATGGTTGTGAGATCGAGCCCCACATCAGGCTCTGTGTTGGGTGTGGAGGCTGCTTAAGGTTCTCTCTTCCTCTGTCCTCTCCTTGGCTCACACTTGTGCTCTCATGCTCTCTCTCTCTCTTTCTGTCTCTCTCTCTCTCTCTCAAAAAAAAAAAAAAGATTTAGAATTAAGTGTAGAAATGACTAAGTAAATCAAACCCATCTAACTTCTAGTTAGATTTGAAAATATAACATTTACAAACATGTGTATACCATGTTTATATTTAAATATTTAGAATATATAAGATAATTTGTATTAGATTTCATTTGTGGTCTGTTAGATTAGCTATTATAGTAGAATTAAATTAATCTAATTAAAAAAATTTTTAAATGTTTATTTTTGAGAGAGAGAGAGACAAAGCATGAGCAGGGAGGGGCAGAGAGAGAGGGAGACACAGAATCTGAAACAGGCCCTAGGCTCTGAGCTGAAACACAGACCCCAACATGGGGCTCGAACCCACAGACCACAAGATCATGACCTGAGCCAAAGTCGGACGCTTTACCAACTGAGCCACCCAGGTGCCCCTGTGATTCTAATTTTTAAAAATATTTTGTTAGTCTTACATATGGAATAATAAGATTTGTAATTGAAAGCTTATGGAAAAAGATTTTACTGTTACTTCAATAAATTGTTAATTAAAAACTAATCTGTGAATAATCTCCTTTTGCAGGATATGTTGCCTCAAAGACACAAAAATACTCATTTCAGCATAAAATGAGTTTTTACCCTCTTACCTCAAGAATCATACCCACACATTGATGAGAACAAGGGTGAAAGCCAGCCAATGCAGGAATGGCACCTGACTTAGCAAAGTTAAGACTACAGGTCGTACCAAGGCTCATATAGTTGGTGGCACCAAGCATTTAAGAAAAGGGAGTCAGGAGGGGACTGAAAACTGATGGAATGGTTGAAAGTCCATATAAAGTGCAGTCAGACCCCACTCCCATGCCCATCAGTCCACCCTAGTCAGAAACGGCAGTCAGAATCCAAGAGGCTCTACACCCAAGAACAGCATACTTGGAGGAGGGCAGGGGAGAAGTGTCCAGCAGAAAACTCACAAGGTGAGTCCTCTGGCTCCCTTCCTTGCCCAGCTCCAGAATGCCAGCACCTTCTGTGTTTTTGAGCCTGGTCTGAGGCCTTCCCTGTGAACAGATGAACCACCCTATGTCCTCCCAATGAATTCCTTTTCTGTTAGTCTGAGTCAGTTTCTATGCCTGCAACAAGGAACTTTGATTAAAATAACATTTCACACTTATCTTGTGTTAATTTCATTCATTTATGTCTGCATCCATTCTCCATGAGGGTAATTCCAAGTTTGATTTGGCTCATCGTTTACCTGTGGAAACTAGTATTGTGCCTGGTACTTAGTAGGCACTCACTAAATGCTTATTAAATAATTGAGTGAATGAAGCCTTCCCTGTATCTTATATATACTCTTCACTGTATCTTCTATCTCAATTATGGAACTTATCACATCAAATATATTAATTTGTTTAAAGATATTTCCATGTTAGAAATTAACTTCAAGACTGGAGGTCCTACTTGGTTCATTTTATTTTATTTTTTAAAGCATTTATTTATTTATTTGAGAGAGAGCCAGCAGGGGAGCAGCAGAGAAAGAGGGAGACAGAGATAATCCCAAGGAGACTCCACACTGTCAGTTCAGAGCCCGACTTGGAGCTGGAACTCACAAACTGTGAGATCATGTCCTGAGCAGAGACCAAGAGTCGGATGTTTAACCGACTGAGCCACCCAGGTGCCTCAATACCCAGTTCATTTTATTTTATTTTTTTTCGGTGTTTAGTTATTATTTTTGAGAGAGAGATAGAGCACAAACAGGGGAGGGGCAGAGAGAGAAGGAGACACAGAATCTGAAGCAGGCTCCAGGCTTAGCTGTCAGCACAGAGCCCGATGGAGGGCTCGAACTCATGAACCGGGAGATCATGACCTGAGCCGAAGTGGGACGCTTTACTGACTGAGCTACCCAGGCACTCCTACCCAGTTCATTTTAAAAAACTGGTTCCTAGGGAGGAGCTTGGACACAATAGGTAGAGAATGAAGGAAGGCAGGAAGGAGGGCATATGTGTCAAGTCATCGTGTTACTGTTGAACATAGCAAAGAAGAATATGGTGCTCCCTGACTTAACAAGGGTGCACAGTGTGGTGAGGGAGATAGGTAAACGGATTATCAGAGTGAGCATTTGGTAGAACATACTGTGCAAGATGTTTTGGAAAGGAAGGTAAGACCAGTTGGCAGATGGAGTGGAGAACCGTGAGTGAAAAGGCACCCAGATGTGAAAATTACGGTGTTAGAGAGAGTGCAGGTATGATGGATCACAGCATAGCCAAAGCTGCGATGAAATTGTCCAGACTGTGGGCTGAGGTGGCCTCTGGGGAGTTGAGACTGAAAGTGAGCAGTAGGTTAAGATGTCAAGTAACTCTGTAAATTGAAGGTAAGAGGAATAAGTTTTGTGATTGGTTATTTTATTTAAAAACATTTTTTTAATGTTTATTTTATTTTTGAGAGAGAGAGACAGCGTGAGTGGGGGAGGAGCAGAGAGGGAGGGAGACACAGAATCCCAAGCAGGCTCCAGCTCTCAGCTGTCAGCACGGAGCCGGAGCCCAGCCGGAGAGATCATGACCTGAGCGGAAGTCAGAAGATTAACCAACTAAGCCACCCAGGCACCCCAATGTGATTGGTGAATAATGAGCTGAGTCTGCTCAGCCTTGTCTCTTTCTCTTCTCTCTTCTTTCTCTCCCTTCCTTTTTCCTCTTTTCCTTTCTCCTTCTCTCTTTCACTTCCTCCTTTCTCCCCCCGCCACCTTCTCCTCCTCCTCCTTCTCTTTCTTCTTCTTCAGTGGCCTGTCTTCTGCTCTCCAGCATTCCCAGCGCTGCTCTGTCTTGGGTTAAGGGGCGTTGTAGTTGTCCGGCTGTGCTAAGTGTGAGTGGCTATGCCTGCAACTAGGGAACGGGTCGGGGGAATATTAGTAAACCCAAATTACTGCAGACTCAGAGCTGTGTTCTCCAATAAGCTTTATTAGTAATGAAAGCAATGGTCTGACCTCCATCTCTTTCAATTGGTTGTGGTTTCAGGAGGGGAAAGGGGGTTTTATTTATTGGCCTCCTCAAAACCCAACAATCTGGAATTCTGAGCACTTGGGCCAACTTAAATACAAATAATCTGAAATATATAACATTTGGACCAGAAAATTAGAACAAACAGGAGGAAAGATACGGGTTTGGGGGTCAAAGAGGATATAGAAAAACAGGAACAAGAACAGTATAAGTCAAGATTCCTGTTGCAACTGTTCTGTTTTCTTGAGTAGATCAGAAAATACAAGACAGTTTCTCTCAAGCTTTGGGCCCTTCAGTAGTGCCTGGGGAGTTTGTTAAAAACACAGACGCATGGGGCCCATGACTTGCACACAGAAGACCTTGGGTGGGGCCCTGCACCTGTGTGTTTAACCAGCCTCTGAGGTGTTTAACCCCCCAAAGTTTGGAAACCTCCAGAGTTTAACGATCCCCAGTCATTGTTATCAAGGGCAAAAACACTTTTCAAAACATTTCATATCGTGCTGGAACCAGGTGGGCAGTTTCTGCAGAAAGCCAGCAACACAACAGAAGCGTATGAGAAAATCATAGGATTGAAGGAGAGGGGTGCTGGCTGGGGAAGAAGAAAGGTCAAGGCACACCAGAAGGAGAGAAATGCAGGAACAGTTTAGCTGGCAGGCTGAACATGCAATCACAGGCCAAGTTATGCGCTGACTTGAAGCCCAAGGTCATGGAATGCAAACAGTTCCTTGGGAACCTGAAAGGGTGGCACACATTTACAGGGAAAAGAACCTTGCTTCCAGAGTTCCTGTTCCAGCCAGGCTTCCGGCCAAATGTCTTGAGTCACAATCCCCTGGGATCCTGTTTCTACTGGGAACTGGCCCAGAGAAAGGCCTACCCTCCTCATCTACCTTTATAGACACATGGTGGAGCCAACGATGGCTCTCTGTGGATGAGATAACATTCAAAAATGCTTTCTAAAGCATAAAGCAGTAAACAAAGGTAAACCTTATTACTCTGATTCCCTTGGGTCTTGTCTTTCCTGATGCCTTCCACCATGAGTGTTCTTAGGACACTCAGCTCCTTACAGGCTGGCATTGTGTCAGTTAACAGTTTGTAAGTGCTCAGCTATTTACATTGGCTCAGCTATTTACATTGAAGTCTTGAATATGAGGCAGCAGGCATTTTTTTCTTTTTTAAAATCAGTGTGCAGCCTTTTCTTCCTCCCCCCCCCCCACTTCCTCCCTGAGTCACTGCTCATGAACTCTCTTCTCACAGATACTCCTGTCTTGACCGCCCACTAAATGGTTTTCTTATGCTGCAAGAAACAATAAGTTTGTTTCTTGCAGCATAAGGAACAAATATTTGCAAACAAATATTTCTGCTGGATGACTACCGCTCTTGAATTGAAACAGGGCCTCTATTAGAGGTGACTGATCTACCATATTCCAAACTCACCTTCTATTTTGTCTCTGTAAAGCACAAGATGGTTGTGGGAAAAAAAAAAAACCAAAAAAAAAAAAACAACCAAACAAACAATCGAAAAAAACAACTGTTGCCCTTCAGGAAGTTGAAAAGTTTAGGGGTGAACATAAACATCCTGTGCTTTCTGTAAGCACTCACTTATTGATCATGAATCGATGTGACCTATTCTCAAAGGGGTGTTTATTTTCCCCCTCCAGTTATTGGTTCATTCCCTTGACAAATATTTCTTGAGAACTATCATGTAGTAGGCCCTGAGCTAGGCCCCAGGACTCCACTAGTGACCAAAATGGAAGAGATCCACAACACTGAAGAGCTCAGGTAAAAATGTCCCAAGATATTGCCTGCAAGGTAAATAGTACTTATGTATCTGGTATTATAGGACCAAAGTAGCAAACATGGAATATTTGGGGGTGAGGGTGGGAAAGGCACAGAATGCAATAAAATAGTTCTGGGAGTAAGAGTGCGTGGAATAGAACCCCTCTAATTCCTCCAGCACAGCATTCTTGCTTGGTCCCTCCCTGTATCATAATGCAAAGGCACTTGTGGTTGGAGTCCTAGAGGGAACAGAGACTGGAAAACAAAACAAAACGAAACAAAACAAAACACAGTTGAGAGTGAGGCCTGACAAAAAGCCAAAGAAGATTAATTAGCTAAGAATTTTGCCTAGTGCTATTCAGCTTAGTGGAGCTATCTGGTCAATATAATTTATTCAGTACCATGGACCAGCATCCTTCGATGAGTTTTGAGTGTATGGTATAATCCTTGATCAGCACTGAAAGAACTTCAAATATCTCTTAAGGCTGTTGAAATTCGTGAATTGGATTATTTAATGTTTTAAGTAGGTTTTACATTCACACAGTCCAAAATCTAAAAGGTACAAGAGTATAAGTGAAATGTCTTCCTTTTACTTCTGTTTTCTAATACCCAACACTCCTGTTCTGAAGGAATCGATTCAGTTTGGTCGATATCCTTGTTTTATCTATATTTTATGGATATAATAAGGAGGATTCTTGACTAGATTTCTAACTTGAGAATAGACCTCATCTTGGTCCTGTGGCAACCTGTCCTTCTAGACTGTATCCTGTTCTACAGGACTGACATGAATCAGAAGTTCAGATTTTATTTTTCAGATGAGTATAGGGTGAGCTGTTCTCAAGGGGGAAAAGAACGGGAAAAACAACTAGAAGAGGCATGAAAAAATATATTTTAGTATTAATACTCTTAAGAGTGTTTTATGCCATCAAACAGCCTCTGCCAAACAAAGTTATACTGTCAAGTTTTAAAAATCTTGTTTCCTAAGGAAAACTATACCTAGTTCTATTAAGATTATAAAAATAATAGGCCTTGTTAAGAGCTATGTAGTGTTCATTTAAACTTCACAACAGTCACACGTGGGTACATTTTATACATGAAGAAAATGAAAGCTAGACAAGCTAAGCAAATATTAAGTTTTCAAACCTAGATCAGGGCTCCAGAACCCTCACTCTTACTTTGCATGATACTCATTATCTATCCTAATAGAGAATAGCCAAAAAAGGCACATGGCAACATTTTGGGTTCATCCATTCTTGTTGATGTTTATTCAAAATCTTTTATTCTCAAATTTTAGGATCCATAAAAATCACTCATGTTTAAATGCAGATTCCCAGGCCTCACCACTGACTTAGAGAATTAGAATCTCTGAGGGAAGGGCTCTGGACATGCTTATTCTAACCAGCACTTGGAATCACAGGCAGGTGACCCTAAGACAGGTGGCTGTAAGCATACTAACAAATGTACCTGTGATAGTTCGTGTTTTCCAAAGTTGGCCACAACCATATCTTCCATCACACACATACTGTGCTAGTTTCTAGAATCTCTCCACTCCCTTTTCAAGAGGTGGAGTCCATGCCACATACCTTGGAAACTGCGTGGGTTTTTGTGATTAGTCAACCAATAAATTATCATGGGAGATGCAATGTGACTCCCAGGGCTAGGTCAAAAAAGACGATTCAGCCTCTGTTTTTGCTAGCTAGAAGAGTCACCCATGGAATCTAGCCACCATGTACTGAGAAAGGCAAAGCTGCCCCAGGGAGAGGCCCACTTGGAGAGAAACTAATAGTCTCATGAACTTGCCAGCTATGTGAGCCATCTTGGAAGTGGATCTGGGCCCATTCAGGCTGCCCAGGCTGACACAGCACAGCATGGGGCAGAGATGTGCCTTCCATGCCAAGCCCTGCCCGAATTGCAGATTCAAGAGCTAAGTAAATGATTGTTGTCGTTTTAAACAGTAAGGTTGAGCTGGTTTGTTAGGCAACAAGATAACTGGAAGAACACACTTCTAACCTAATAGTCATGCTGCTTTTCTTCCTATCAGGGTGAATTCTCCTGGGCCTTCTCTAAAATATTCTGAAAGTATCCTTGTCCGATGTCATTTACTATCCCAGATTCTTCTAATCACAGAACCACTCATTTCAGGCTTCTGGTTATGTGAAGTTCTCATTATTACCTCTGAGGCTTGGTTTCTCATCTAAAAAGCACTGGTAATAAGAGAACCTACCTTATGAACTTTATAGTTAGATGAGGTAATCCATGTAATCATTTTGCATTGTGCCCCACACATGTTTTCTTATCATTTTTACTAGGTTTCTTGCACTCATAGTCTCCACTTCTTTAATGCTCTCTCTCTTTCTCTACATATAAATAGATGTAGATACAGAGATAGATATACAATTATTTTCTTGTAGTCCAGTGCCATTTCACAGGCTATTTACTATGCCTGACATGCTCTTCCCTACCAGATCAGTTAGACTCTCATTTATCCTTGAAGTACTTCACTTCTTCGGGAAACCTTTTCTGACTTGTCAATCGATTAATGCCCCTGTGGGCTCAAACAGCGCCTTGGAGGAACCTCTATTATACCCCTTAACACACTGGGTTGTAATTAATTGTTTACTTGTCTCTCTACTCTATTGGACTCTAAGTTACTGGCAGGCAGTTAGGGTCTTTATATTCTCAACCCCCAACACAGCACCTGGCATTCTTTATTCACCATCTACTGTCTGTGCTGTGCTAGGAAAAACTGTGGTTAAGCAGTTAAGGGGTCCATGTTTTGGGAGACACGCCTCGGATCAAAACAGCTCCATTTTCTCCTGCATAACCTTGGAAAAAGTTAACGTTTCTGGACCGCATTTGTAAAGTGGACATTGTAAAGTGGAGACAACATCTTAAGATTGCTGTGAAGATTAATTAAAATAAAACCCGTGAAAAAACTATAGCAAGCAAGCAATCACCAGGATGTCACAAAAATGCTTCCCGAACAATCCCATTTTCAGGTACCGCCACTCTAATCTTCCTTTAGAGCCTTGCGCTCCATGGGTAATCCCTCTTTTAGGGATTACTCTGGGCTCCCTAATCCTGTCCTTGGTCATTCTTCCAGCTAGCAACACTGCGTCTCAACCACGAGGTCCGGGCGTTCAGAAGCCACTTCCTTGCCCCCAACTCTCTCCAAACGCTTTCTTTCAGCTTTCTCTGGGTTTTAAGGGGACCGATTTATGTGAAATTTAAATATCAAAATTTAAATATCAAAATTCTCTGGCTAGGGTTTTCGCGGATAACTTCCGAAGCCCGCATTTACGAGTTTGGCTACTGAGTTCCCATCTTCCACCTCCCTTAAAGGAAGGGGCCCGCAGCTCAGCTTCACCGCAGTCGTTCACCGCAGCGCCAACTGCGGCCGCGCGCAATGCAGGAACGTTGAATGAACCAAAAAACTAGCGGATGAATGAATGGGCTGCGTCCGCGCCCGGGCCTCTGTTACGTCGCCCACTGGTGCGGGCGGGGCGCCGGCCCCACAGTCCCACCACCGCGCGGCGAGCTCCGCCACGAGCGCCGGAGCTCCGCGCCGCCCGGCGCCGCCTCCCCCAACTCCCTGCCCCACCGGGACTCGTCACTTCCGCCATCCCCAGGCCGGGGTTGGGGCGGGGAACGCGGGGGAGGGGGCCAGGTCCGAGGGAAGCCCGCCCGCGCGCGAGCAGGGACTACATTTCCCGAGGGGCCTCGGCGGCGGCGGCGGCGGCGGCGGGCGCGGCAACGTCCCCCGGAAGTGGAGCCCTGGACTTCCACTCGTGCGTGAGGCTAGCGGAGCCAGAGTCGAGACCAGAGGCCGAACTCGGGTTCTGACAAGATGGCCGGGCTGCCCCGCAGGATTATCAAGGTAACCGCCCAGGCCAACTCCCGGCTCTGTGCTCTGCTCTTGCCCGCTCGGCGGACCCGGCGGCGCGGCTCCTCGCTTCCTTCGGCCCGCGGCCGGCGCTGGGAGGCCCGAGGCCAGCGCGGAGAGGGTCTGGCCGCGGCGGCGAGGGAAGTCAGGCGCTGGGGAGGGGGCTCCGGGGAGACTTCCGGCCGCGGTGGGGCAGCCGGGCGGCTGAGACCGGGGGCTTCCAGGTGGCCGCCCCGCAGGCGGGGAAGGCCCGGCCTGCACATTGGCGGAGGGTGGGGCCGCTGGGTTGCGGGGCTCTGGTCTCGGGTGCGGGCCGGTGCGGGCCTCTGCAGTCTCTCAGACCACCTGGGAGGAGGCCGCGGGCGCGCGGGAATCGCGGCGGGGCCCGGACTTCGGGCGGGAGCTGTGGCCCGACACAGCTCCTCAGCCCTGGAGCCTTCTTTTGGGCCGGGCGGGAGCGCGGGGGTGCGGAAGCCCCGGATTCAGAATGAATGAACCAGGAGAATGAGGCCGGGCGGGGCCCTATGCCCCGGGAGGCGGCTCCGGGAGGGCCGCGCGTCCTGCAGCAGTAGGCACATGTCCGCCGCTGGCTGCTGGGGTCCGGGGACGTGGGGCTCCGCGTCCCGCTGCCCTCGCTTTCGTGATCTCCTCCCTTTTTAATACGTTTCCGCCCGTTATCTCTGTGAAGTGATTTTACTCTGGTTGGCAAACTCTGAGAGCTGTTTTTGCTCAGAGGGAATAGTTTAACACAGCATTGGGGGAGGGGAGGGGCAGCGCAGGTATGGGAGACTGAAATCCTTTGCCTCTTGATTTTATGCACTTTTAATTTTAAACCATTCTTCGGCTCTTTATAAATACTACACTTTGACAAATGCATATGGAAGCATGGAAATCGACATATTTGTTTTGTAAATTCTTTACGTAATATCAGGTCCTCAGATGTGCAATATTTCTTGCAGTGCACAAAAACAAAACCTTGAACTTTCTTGTCATTTTTAATCAAAATTTTCGTTGAACCTCTATTGCTCAGAACCTCAGAACCTCTGTATGCGAGTTAAAGTGACTAACTTGCAGCATCGTTTCCTTGGCATAGCCTGGTTTGTTCTTCCAAAGTTTGCGGGGAGATTCATAGCAAGCCCAGGATCTTTTGAAGGATGATGTATTGTGTAGTGCTTCGTGCAATTGCACTTAAATATATCTGAGATGGCGAGGATATCTCTAACCTAAAAGGTGTTTGATTTGGAGAAATAAGACGTTTTATGTGGTAGAAATTCTTAGAAATCAGGGAAGTAGCATAGATTGTCATGGTATGCTGGAGTTTAATAAAGTGAACCTTCATAGTGAGAAATTTGTTGTATTATGGATTTGTCTCAGATTCTGCACAAGGCAGTTTAATTGCTGTGTGCACTGGATGGTTCTTAACGATGTAGTTTTGCTCACGTGGCCCCATCATGTTTATTGAGGCTCAGTTGAAAATGAGGGATAGAGGATCCCTCATTTAAATTTTTGTTTTCTGTATTCGGGTCATCAACTACATAATACAAATTTATATTCAAGATAATTCTCCAGAACACGTAATGAATTAAAGATTTAACTTTTTTCTTTTCCAGTTTGCTTGACTCTGGACATATTCTGCAGTAATACAAAAGCCTTGGATGGAAAAATAAATTCTGTGAAGCTTTGTTTAATGAAGTTACAGAAATGACTTATGACAGTGAATTGAAGGCCTCATAATTTAGTTCATTTGGCACACAATAATTTAGTTTACACTAGGTATTTTCATTTTACTATTTAACTAAGACAGTGATAACTCATGATCATAATTTTACAGTATCTTGTGGATAGCACATCTCTATTAAGGGGGCTTGATTTGAGTTTTATCTTGTAAAAGTTAAGTGGTTTAACTTCAATGCCTTTTATAGCTTATCTTAAAAGAACTGTTTTCTCCAATCCCTAGGAAAGATTACAAGCCTGTAATGTTTTTCCTAGTGCCTGTTGTT